>NC_044992.1:47540001-47840001 GCF_008728515.1 Papio anubis
CAAACTTCTGACCTCAAGTGATCTGCCCGCCTCGGCCTCTCAAAGTGCTAGGATTACAGGTGTGAGTCACTGTGCCCGGCGGAGACTGAAGTTTTTAAATTACTCTTACATATAAATGTTTGAGTGGATTAAACAAAGTTATTGCCCTTACAAGATGCCTGGAAAACAAAACAAAACAAAACAAAACTGCACAATTTGAGTGCCTACTAATTCCAACTGAGCCACCTCCTTCCATTCATTGCTTCCTTCCTCTACCTGGGTTTCAGTCCCACCTCAGCAATTTGCCATTCCTATCATTTCGATGGAGGAAGCCTCTCGGGCTTCGGTGGGGGGAGGGGAAAGATGCCACTCTCTGCAGGACACCCGAGGGCGCTGACAGAAACCAGCCACGCTGGCTTCTACCTCCTGAAACACACTGCCTCCAAGGTAGTGGGGATGGTGGGCATGCTTCCTCAAGAATGGCAGCTCAGTCTCTGCAGCTCCCGGCCTCCACCCTGTAGCTCATCCTAGCCTGCAGTGACCCACCTGGCGATGAGGCAACAGGAATTTAACAAGCAGCTCCAGCCCTATTTTTTGGGGGCCCAGCTTTAAATCTCTCCTGCAGTTTAGCCTGATCCTGTGTGTCTTTGTTCCAAAAACCCAGAAGCAGTACTGTGGAGTCAAAAGGACTTTGGGGGCCAGGTGTGGTGGCTCATCCCTGTAATCCCAGCACTTTGGGAGGCCGAGGTGGGTGGATCACCTGAGTTCAGGAGTTTGAGACCAGACTGGTCAACTTGGTGAAACCCCATCTCTACAAAAATACAAAAAAAATTAGCCATGCCTAATGGCGGGTGCCTGTAATCCCAGCTACTTGGGAGGCTGAGGTGGGAGAATAGCTTGAACCTGGGAGGCGGAGTTTGCAGTGAGCTGAGATTGTACCATTGCACTCCAGCCTGGGCGACAGAGCAAGACCCCATCTCAAACAAACAAACACAAAAGGACTTTGGGGCCACACACACCTAAGTTAGAATTCTTCCTGGGTCTTTTGGTTTCCCCATGCCATTATCCTTCATCGAAGGCACAGAGGGCAAAATGAGATATGCAAGTGTCTGGGACAATCCTTTTCCAGCTCTCTAGCACAAGGTGGTCTTGCTCTGGCCCACCCCCCTTCTCTTCTGGGTACAAACTGTTTCTCTGCCAGCCCCTCCCTCTTCCCAGAGCCTATTGCAGGGGGTCCTGCAGGACTTGTGGGGACTATTGAAGAAAGAAGTGGGTGGGGGTCTGGGATGGGTGGGCCTGGAAGGCATCGTACACAAAGAGGGAACTGCAGGTGCCTGCCAGACACTAGTCCTGGGAGGCAAGAAGGGGTTGGGGGTAATTCCAGGGGGCTGTGGTTTGGGGAGGGGAAAGATGCCATCCTCATTATCCACTCACCCTGCCCCCACTCTGCAGGGGCCCAAAGTAGCTACCTGGACATTACCCCCCTCCCTCCCCCAACCTGTACTTGAATATGTGGTTGAGTACTTAAGGCAGACCCCTGACTAGGGTATTTGCTGGATATATGACCTTGGGCAAGTCACTCAGTCTCTCTGTGCCTCCATTTCTTCTCATCAAAAGACAAAATTACAAGTTAAGTTGTAGATCAAATTGACTTTTATTGTGATTCATGAATTGGGGCAGCCCCCATTCTACAAAATAGAATGAAAGCTTCTACTGGGCAATAGCAGAACAGTGGGTTTTGTAAGGTGGGAACCAGGAAGCAGCAATAGAAAAAAACCTGATTGGTTAACATCAGGTACTTCAGGTTACTTTTTTGTGGAGTTAAAGCAGAGGGGACTTCCTTATTAAACTGACTTAGGTAGATTGGATTCCTGTTTTCAGGAAAAAGTGGTCCATTTTGGAATCTATCTGCTTCTTTAAAGTTTCAGTTGGATTATGTGGCATTTAGCATGAATGACTCCATCTTGGTTTGGTCTGGTCTTTTGGGGCCTAGTGCAGGAGCCCAGTTTAAAACAATGACCTCCATAATTTTTTTTTTTTTTAGACAGAGTCTCACTCTGTTGCTCAGGTTGGAGTGCAGGGGTGCAGTCTTGGCTCACTGCAACCTCCGTCTCCCGGGCTCAAGCAATTCTCCTGCCTCAGCCTCTGGAGTCGCTGGGATTACTGGCGTGCACCACAACGCTCAGATAATTTTTGTATTTTTAGTAGAAACGGGGTTTCACCATGTTGGCCAGGCTGGTCTTGAACTCCTGACCTCAAGTGATCAAGCCTGCCTTGGCCTCCCAAAGCGCTGGGATTACAGGTGTGAGCCACCGCGCCCAGCCAACCTCCCATAATTTTTAACAGTCTAAAATGGGGATAATGGGAGTACCTTCTCCTGCTCCTCATAGGGTGATATAACACAAAGTTCTTAGTGCATTGTCTGGCAAGTAATAAGTGCTCAAGACATGTTAGCAAAGACTACCTCTACTCCTTTCCAGGATCTTCTCTCCCTGCTAGTCCCACCAATTCCTTCTCCAAAACCAGTTCAGAATTATCCTCCCCAGGGAACCTTCTCTGACAGTCTTTTTCATTGAACCTCCTCAAGTCTTTTGAGGTATATTTGCATATGTAGATGAGTTCCTTTTATAAGTATTCTTTGGTTGTTTTCTCCTGGGTTGTGTGCTTCCGTTCTTTCTGCTCTTTGGCTGGGGGGTTGGGGGGGGGGGGGGGTGGGGAAGGTCCTAGAGGCATAGTGTCCCTTTCTTGCATCTGGAAGGTCCCCTAGAAAGAGCAGCGTTTCTTCTCTTTTGCAGGCTTTCCCAGCAGAAGGAGGCTAGACTGAAACTGTGGCTCTGGATTTGGGGTTTGGAGCTGGCTAGACTGGACCCCACTGGGAATTCCTGGATGAGGCTGGGCCGGCGCCAGAGTACTCAGGTGGTTAGGGCTGGGCCAAGAAGCTCTGTTTACTTTGAGGTTGACAACTGGCAGAGTCTGGTCAGTTTATTTATTTATTTATGTTTATTTATTTATTTTCACCAGGGATACCAGCCTCCAGTTGGAGGAGGCCAAGAAAACCCAAAATGTCCCATAGAGCCCAGCCTATAGGTGGCCCCTGGCAAAGAAATGTGGACAAAGTTGGGAGGAGAGCAAGGGAGGTTACAGAGGGCAGCAGCTCAGGACTAGAGATGAGTAATCCCTAAGTCTACACAGAAATTCCCTAACCATCAAAAATTTAAAAGTGTATACACCTTGTAACTCAGCAGCTGAACTTCTAGGAATACTGAATTCAATCAATTCAAATCAGTTGTGGAATTGTGCAAAGATGTATGTACATATGTATAGGATTTTTGCAATGTTGGTGGTTTTCTTTTTCTTTTCTTTTTTCTTTTTTGTTTTTGAGACGGAGTCTCACTGGGTTGCCCAGGCTGGAGTGCAGTGGTACAATCTTGGCTCACTGCAACCTCCGTCTCCCAGGTTCAAGTGATTTTTCCTGGCTCAGCTTCCAAAGTAGCTGGGACTACAGGTGCCTGCCACCACGCCTAGCTAATTTTTGTATTTTTAGAAGAGATGAGGTTTCACCACATTGGCCAGGCTGGTCTCGAACTCCTGACTTCAAGTGATCCACCTGCCTTGGCCTCTCAAAGTGCTGGGATTACAGGTGTGAGCCACTGCACCCAGCCTATTTATCGCAATATTGTTTTTAATAGAAAATAACTGGCAGCAAGCTAATGGAATGAAATGATATGCAGCTATTAAAGAGATGGACGTTGGTCTAAGTGTACTGATATGGAGGTCTCTCTAAGAGATACCGTTAAGTTTTTTAAAAAGTGAGGCAAATACTGTGTAGAGCGTAATTCCATTTGGGTAAATAAAATTATATATATATATACACACACACACATATACACATATACATATATATATATGGATTGAGAATATCTGGAAGGAATTGTAAGGAGGTGGAGGGAAAAGGAAGACTTCTTTTCTTCTTTCTTTTTTTTCTGAGACACAGTCTCAGCTCTGTTGCCCAGGCTGGAGTGTAGTGGCACCATCTTGACTCATTGCAGCCTCAAACTCCTGGCCTCAAGCGATTCTCCTGTCTCAGCCTCCCTGGTAGCTGGGACTACAGGCCTGTGCCACCAAGCCTGGCTGATTAAAAAAAATTTTTTTTGGTAGAGACGAGATCTTGCTATGTTTCCCAGGCTGGTCTCCAACTCCTGGGCTCAAGTGGTCCTCCCAGTTCAGCCTCCCAAAGTGTTGGGATTACAGGTATGAGCCACTGCACACAGCCAAGACTTGCTTTTTTGTATTTTTCCTCCTATTTGAAAATTTAAAAGGATGGTCACCCTTCTCACCCCTGTCACCTCACTGAAGGCAGGCATACCTGTCTATACAAGTTTGTGTGAGAATGTAATTTTTGTAGATAAAGATAGATTCTCAGTAGACTTGGGAACTCAGTGGTAAGAACTCTACAGAAAAATTAAATCTTTGGACCAAAGTAAGGGACACTGTGCTGTGGCGAGAAGTCCCAGCCCAGCTCTGCTGTCCCTAGTTGCGTGACCTTGGGTAAATCCCCTTCTCTCTCTAGTTTTCAGTTTCCCCATCTGTAAACTGAAGTTGAGGTACCCCAGTTAGAGGAGTGGGTTGCAAAATGCCTTCCTTACAGTCTTAGAGAGGTGACAGTGAGAGCACTTGGAGGAGGTGAGGCCCAGTTAACCAAACCAAAGATGAAGCCACACCTTCATCTTTTCATATTTTGGGTTCTGTGTAAGACTTCATTAAACACAGGGATCCACTGCTTAGAGTTTTTAAATTCATGGGTAAATGATTGTTAAGGGCTCTTCAGGTTCTGACACTGTAATTCCAAATATGACTTTTCATGTATTGAGTTGGTTTAAATCAGGGTATGCCTGCAGTTTTGTCTTCCTTTCCCCCCACAGAGCCCAGCCAGGCTGCAGAGGAACTCAAGCCCATTGGGGCTGAACCCTGGTATATGGGGAGGCAGAGCAGGGCCGCAGATTCTTTTCATTCTTTATGTGACATCCCTTCCCCATCTTCTGGCCTAGTGGTATGGCCGGGGCTCTGCCAGCTCCCTAAGACATCCCCATTGCCCCTCTCTGGCACCAGTGGCTGCTGATGGCAGCTGCTGGAACTGGATCTTGTCCTTAGTTTCATGCCTACTGGAGACTTGATCAGCAAGACCTGGGCAAACATAATGAGCCCCTTGCTGCTTCCTCACCCCTAAACTCTCCAGCTCCCCACATCCTTCCTCTGTAGCCCACAGAATGGAAGTGGTAAAGTGGCCCTCCTATCTGACAGCAGAGGCCAGGGCTGGGCCTCTCTGTTCTCTCAGCTTTTCACACCAGGAAAGGGAGGCAGAACCAGACTGAGTATCTTGCTAGTCCTCAGGCTACTTGAATGGTCACCCCCAGTATGTTTTACTTGGTCACTGTGGAACACAGAAGGTCATCACCGAGGAACTTCTGTCTTGGAATCTTCTACCTTGGAAGAAGAATAAAAACGTACATCTCTGGAGTGTCTTCCCTCCATTATCCAACAGTTGTCCCCTCTGCTGCTATCTCCAAGGCAATCAGGGCCAGTTTATATCTGTAGGGGTCCCTTCACTGATGATCTGAGACACCAGGCAGTTTGGAAAGGGGCGGAGTGGTGCTAGGAGCAAATTATTCACATGAAGAAAATAGAAAGTTAGATCTTTCTGTTTAGGATTGAAGAAAATAATGATGTTTCCCAAAGGCCTGCAGTTAAGTTCTGCTTATGTGGTTTTCTGTCTTCCTTCCTGATCATGAAAGGAGAGAAGCTACAGGAGCAGGAAGATGGGAACCCTGACTGATACACACTCTATTTCCAACAATAGTTTTGCTGATGATAGTTTGTTGAATGCCAATTATAACGTTATGCCAAACATAACGTTTGTCCCCGAGATTGTGAATTTCTACTGATCTTTCAAGACACAGATCCAATGTCACTTCCTTTAAAAAAAAATTATTGACTTATTTATGAGATGGGGTCTTCTTATGTTGCTCAAGATGACCTCAAACTCCTGGGCTCAAGGATCCTCCTGTCTCAGCCTCCAGAGTAGCTGGGATTGTCACCCAACACACCCAGCTCAATATCACCTTCCTTTGAAGATTGCTCTAACCACCCTTGGTTTATCTTTGTTTTCTCGGCTTCCTGTGCATTTCTCTCTATTACACAGCGCTGTGTGTTAACCCACAAGTCTTCCACTTCAAACCACAAGCTATTCTAAAGGCAGGGATTTGCTTACTTCTTTGGTACCCTCAACACCTAGTACAATGCCCACCCATTGGAGGCCTTCTGTGAATGGTATTATTAGCACTATCATTGTCCACCTGGGGGCAGCACACCCAGCTACAGGCCCCTCGTGTAGGAAAGCCAGGTCTGTGGCCACGAGGCTGGGCTGTCAAACTCCTAAGTGAAGGGAAATGTCCACACAAGCCTCTGCTTATGCCCCGGTAGAAGCCAGGGATGACTGTATCAGCAGTTTGTTCCATCCTCTTGGGATTCAGTGGAAGGTACAGTACTCATTGCTGACATCAGCTGGGCTGTCCTTGTGGACACTGGGGCTATGAAGGAACATCTGTACCTTGGACTCAAAGACCCAGGGCTACGGTTTGAATGTGTCCCTCAAAAAGCATGTGTGGAAATTTAACACCCAATGCAACAGTGTTGGAAGGTGGGGCCTAATGGGAGGTTTGTAGGTCATGAACTCCCCCCTCATGAATGGATTAATTACAATTATAAAAGGAGTTGAGGCTGCAAGTGTGATGTCTTGCTCTCTTGTCCTTTTGCCTTCTGTCATGGGATGACACAGCATGAAGGCCCTCACCAGATGAAGGCCCCCTGATCTTGGACTTCCCAGTCTCTAGAACTATAAGAAATAAATCCATGTTTTAAATAAATTACCCAATCTCAGATATTCTGTTATAGCAGCATGAAACAGACTAAGACACCCAGTGAGAAAGCTGCAGGAAAGAAAACCCAGAAGGGGCAGAAGGGGTCAGTTGCAAGGGTCTCAGAGAAAGCTTCTCTTGAGTAGGGCTGCATCTCATAGGTAAAAGGGGAAAGGAATTCTCCACTAGAGCTAATGAACCCTGCTCCTAGCTGGGAAGTGGATAAAGTGTCAGCAGGGGTCTGATTGAGGAACCAGGTTATGTCTGTCCTCTGGAAGCGGAGGCAAAACAGTCACAGGGGACAGTGATAGAGTGTCTCTGTAGACACCTTCCTTCTTCTGTTACCAGGGGAACACCTGGAGGCAGAAGGTGCTAGGGGTAATGATGGTGGCATTAGAGGCAGTAGGGAGGAGGGAGAGCATCCACTTCTGCCAGAGAACTTTGAGAGAAGGGGAGCAGATGAAACAATGAGGGGAGTGGCAGGGTATGGCCAATGACTTAAATTATGAACAGATAGGTGAGAGAAGAGAGGGCAGGGGAGGTATCTGGCATCTGGAATTATTTATTCTGAGAAGAGAAAGACATTTTCTCCTTCTTCTTTTTTTTTTTTGAGACAGAGTCGCTCTGTCACCCAGGCTGGAGTGCAGTGGTGTGATCTCAGCTCACTACAAGCTCCGCCTCCCTGGTTCATGCCATTCTCCTGCTTCAGCCTCCCAAGTAGCTGGGACTACAGGCGCCTGCCACCATGCCTGGCTAATTTTTTGTATTTTTTAGTAGAGACGGGATTTCACCATGTTGGCCAGGATGGTCTCGATCTCCCAACCTCATGATCTGCCTCCCAGAGTGCTGGGATTACAGGTGTGAGCCACCGGGCACGGTCGAGAAACACATTCTCATAGGCTTCACTGATATATGAGAATTGACATGTGTGGCTGGGCACGGTGCCCACGCTGAGTCAGGGAGCTCAGCTCCCTCCATGTCGACTGACATCTGGTCCCAGACGGGGCACCCCACAGTCACCGCCGGTGTGGGCTGAGCAATGGTGCATCAGTACAGCTGCCTTCCTGCCCACCAGGGTGCCATACTTGGAGAGGCCGGATCAGGAGAGCCAGGATCTCCACAGAGACAACACAGTGCAAAGGGAGGCCTGATCCAGCCCAGCCCCAGACTGTGGAGCCTGGGTCCTTCCCTGGGCACACATGGTTCCAGAGGTGAACACCCAGGCAAGACATGGGGAGGGGAGGGGAGAGCCATCCGCAGCTGGGCTGGCCAGGATCTGGTTTCATATCTCCAGGCCATCCTGCTCAGCTGCTTACCAGTTTTGTGACCACTTCCTGTTCCTCAGCTTCAGCTTGGCCATCTGTAAAATGGGGGAAGGCAACTCACTGAACTGTGAAGTCCCTTCCAGCTGTGGCAATCTAGGAATCTAGGACCTCCGGATGATTCCTTTTGCATGGTCCAAGGCCCCATGCTGGCATGGCTTCCAACGCTCCCGAGCCTGCAATGCTTCCAGGCCAATTGGCACCAACAGGAGCGCTTTCTCATTGTCCAAAGCCTAAGCAGGAGACAAGCCAAGTGAATGATGTTGGGCCCTATGAGCGTTCTGTCACCATTCCGAGAAGTGATGAGGCTAACCCAAGAGTGTACAGCTAGGGTTAGCCAAGACTTGTGCCAAATACAATTACTGCCTCCTACAATTTTAGCCTTCTTTGACCGGGAGCTATGGACTCAGAACTCGAGAAAGATGGGGGTAGGGGCAGAAGAAGAAAGTGCAACCTGGGAAAATCTTGCAGAGAACATTTGCAAAAGCAATGACACACAGGGGACTCTGAGCAGAGAGAGAGCCAGAGATTGGGCTGGGAAATCGTTTGCCCTGCTTCCCCTGATGCTTGTTGAGTCAAAGGGCAGGTGGCCTGACAGATCAGAGATCCAGAATCAGAGCAGACACCCTGTCCAAATTTCCTAGAGGGCCTCCAGGCCCTGACTCCTGCTTCCCCAACCCTGGGGAAAAAAGTGCCACCTTCCCCTTAGGAAATCCTAAAGAGACCAAGGGACCTCTGAACGCAGAGAGTCCTCCAAAAGGGCTTTAGGCTTAGAGACGCCCCCACAGAGGGGGCATAAGACTTTAGATTCGGTAAGCCCCTAGAGTTTGCTGGACCTTCAGAGTGATGTCCAACACCCATGCACACAGGGACTTACCCCCCAGCTGCATGCCTCCCCCTTTTCCCCACCAGCAGTAGGAGCTCACAGATAGCATCAGTCATGCCTTCTGCATATGCCCAGACTCTCTTCTGTCCCCATCATTCCATCGCCAGAGCCAGGATCCTTCATGCCAGCGTCTATGCCTCATCTTTTCTCTCCTCCTTACCCCTGCCCACTTCCTCTTCTCCCTTCCCAGAAGAACATCCTGGCCTGAGGGGCCTCTCAAGATTGGTGGTGACCAGACATCCCAGTCCCACTTGGAAAAGTAGGGAAGGGCCTCCAGGAAAGGTGAGGGGATTAGAAGAGAGGAAAGGCATGCCTCCATTTCCTCATCTGCGGAATACGCTGTGCATGGGATTGTTATGAGAAACTGTACAGAGTGGGTGGTAAGAGTGCCTGCTTCCGATTATGCCTCATTTAATAAATACATATGGAAAATCATAATGGGAAACCACTCCACACCCACCAAATGGGTAAAAAATTAAAATACTGACGATACCAGAATGTGGAGTAAGGGGATTCTCCTATAATGCTGGTAAGAAAACAAATTTGTACAACCACTGAGAAGCAACCAATAATTCCACCCCTAGATATATACCCAGCAGAAATGTGTGTGTGTGTGTGTGTGTGTGTGTGTATTCCAAAACATATGTTCAAGAGTGTCATAGCAGCACTCTTCAGAATAGCCAAAAAAGGAACCAATAGTAGAATAGTTAAGTCTCGACTTGAATATGCTGTTGATACATCCAACAATATAGACAAATCATATGTTAGCAAAAGATTACTACTGTATCACTCTATATAATCTCAAAAACAGGCAAAACTAATGCTACGGTTTGAATGTCTCCTCCAAAACTCACGTTGAAATGTAATCACCGTTGTGACAGTATTAAGAAGTGGGGCCTTTAAGAGATGATTAGGTCATGGGGGCTCTACTCTCATGAATGGATTCATACTGTTATCACAGGAGTGGGTTAGTTATCACAGGAGTGGGCTCCTGATAAAAGGATGAAGTTTACACCGTAATCTCAGCACTTTGGGAGGCCAAGACAGGAGGATCACTTGAGCCCAAGAGCTTGAGACCATCCTGGGAAACATGACGAAACCCAGTCCCTACAAAAAATACAAAAATTAGCTGGGTGTGGTGGTGTGCACCTATAGTCCTAGCTACTCAGGAGGCTGAGGTGGGGGAATCACCACCTGAGCCTGAGGAGGTGGAGGCTGTAGTGAGCTGTGATTGCACCACTGCACTCCAGCCTGGGCAACAGAGTAAGACCTGGTCTCAAAAAAACAAAAAGGTGCTGGGCGCAGAGGCTTATGCCTGTAATCCCAGCACTTTGGGAGGCTGAGGCGGGTGGATCAGCTGAGGTCAGGAGTTCGAGACCAGCCTGGCCAACATGGTGAAACCCGTCTCTACTAAAAGTACAAAAATTAGCCAGGCATGGTGGCACATGCCTGTAGTCCCAGCTGCTTGGGAGGCTGAGGCAGGAGGATCACTTGAATCCTAGAGATGGAGGTTGCAGTGAGCTGAGATCATGCCACTGCACTCTAGCCTGGGTGACAGCAAGATTCCATCTCAAAAAAAAAAAAAAAAAAAAGATGAAGTTTGGCCTCCTTCTCTGTCTCACACACTTCTTGCTTCTGCCCTTCTGCCTTCCACCATGGGAGGACCCTTGCCAGATCCCGGTCCAATGCTCTTGGACTTTGCAGCCTCCAAAACCATATGCCAAATAAACTTTTATTGTTTATAAATTACCCAGTCTGTGGTATTCTGTTATAAGAGTAGAAAACAGACTAAGACAACTAATCTATGTTTTTAGAAATCAGGATAAAGTTTACATGTGGGGAGAGGAGTGGAGGTAGCCTTTTGGGGTACAGGTAGTATTATTTAGTTACAACCTCACTAAGTGAACATTTATTAAGCTAGACATTTCTCATTTCTGCACTTTTCTGTATGCATGTTATACTTCCATTTTTACTGGAAAAAAAAAAGGCTTTTCCTGTTTATGTTTTTCAAAGAGTGCTGGCTCTCAAGTCAGCCTGCCTGGGCTGGATTCCTGGCAGCAGAAACTGGGATAAGTTAGCCTGTGCCTCAGTGTCCTCATTCTTCGTATTAAATGAATATTATTATAGTGTGGCTATGATGACTAAATGAATGAATCTGCATAAAACATTGAGAGTGCTGCCTGCCAAACATTAAGTGCCCAATGAGTGTTAGTTATTAGCCATGACCAGCCAAGTGAGTGAGATTAAGAGCCTGGAGCCAAAAGTCCTGCACTGAATCCTGGATTTGCCATTTACTAGCTCTGTGACTTTGGCAAAGTGGCATCCTCCCTCTTATCCTCAAATGCCCTCAGTTGTAAGAGAGATAATGCCAGCCCAACCCAATAGGGCTGTGCAGAAACCTACTTAGACAATGTGCGTAAAGCACTAAACACAGTGCCTGGCATGGAGTAAGGCTCAATGCCTGTTATTATGATCATTGATCACCATGGTAACCCTATAAACCCATTTTATAGATGGGGCTCGAGGTAGTAAAAACATGGGCTTAAGGTCACATGCAACTAAATGTCATTCAAACTTATTTTTAGGACAACAGAGCCTGTGTTCCATTCACACCCAGCCTCTAATTGGCACCTCCCCCTCCCCACCTCCAGAGGCAGCACAGCCTTGGAGACTTTTCTCCCAAATCAGCACCTTTTCCTCCTGTCCAGTGGTCCTGCTACCCACTGAAGCCCTTGTCTTTCCAACTCCAGTTGCCAGATTCTGTGTGCCCAGAGGGGGTTGTGTCTTCCCTGCTGGCCCAGCTGTAGCACCAACCTAAGAGTTCTGGTGCCCTCAGTCAGGGTGCATCCCGGGCCCCAGATCTAACCTCAGCTGTGGGAGGAGAGGATCCCAGAGGGAAGCCACAGTGCCCAGCAAGCTTTCCATACCAGGGGCCTCTTTCACTGCAGTCTCCTTTTGTCTTTGGTCTGAGAGAGGTAAAGATGACTGGTGACGGCTGGGGAGAACTTGACGGTAGAGGAACAGGGCTGGGTAGGCCCAGCAACAAGGCCTATCACGCCTGGAACTCCTAATCCACAGAGCCTCCGTGTCCTCTCCTGAAGCCTGGATTCACTCCCTTGGCCTGCACCATTTTCAGAGACTTGATGTTTGGAGCCAGTCATCTTTGAGATCTGTGCAGGCTGTTCCTTACCCCCACCTAGTCATGATGATCTAAAGAGCAGCAGAAGCTGGGCCCCAAGCCAGGGAAAGCCAGACAGCCTGAAATGGAAAAGAGCTTTGCTCCCAGCTTGGGATGCACAAACTGTGGGGCAGTCTGCACTGGTCCTGCAGTCTGAGCCAAGGGTTCAGATCCCAGTTCTGCCCTTATTAGCTGTGGGCTTGTCTCTTCACCACTGTGAACCTCAGTTTCCTTATCTGCAAACTGGAGATGCTATTCCCTACTTCACTCTGGCAGGCTGTTAAGGAAGATCAAATGAGGCTGTCTATAAAAATGACAGGCTTGTATACCAGAAAGCAGGTTACAAATTGATAGTGTCCTTATTATGACCCTCTTGGATCTTTTTTGATGCTAAGATTCTATGATGATTTGGAGTGAAAGGATAGAGAGAAGAGGAGGGAGTACTAGCAAGCGAAAAACCAAGAGAGGGAGGGGCTGAAACAGGGAACAGGACAGAGAGACGGAAAGGCAGAGAAGGATGAATAGATGTGATGAAATGAAAAACCTGGAGAGATGGGAGAGATTTAGAAACAGATATGAAATCAAAGATCCCGGTCCAAACCCTTCCTCTTCATTCATTTGTTCATTCTTCAGAGGAAAGAATGAGGTAGTAGCTGTCAAGCTAGACCAAGTCTCAGAGCCCACATCTACCCATCAGACTTGCTCCCAGCATCACCCAAGAGCCCTCTGAAGGCAATGGACTGGAGGATGGGTTTCTGCAGTTTCTCAAGTCAGACCCCTGGGTTCTGAGTCCAAAGTCCGAGGCGGGGGTCAGCTACTTGGAATGCTGGTCCCCTGCCCCCACTCCCACCCTGACTCCCACTAATGAATGGGAGTTTCATTAGGCTCTTTCAGGCCACACTGATGTGTACCCCTCAGTATCTGGCTCCTATACAGGCAAACAAGTAAGCAGGCATGGGATAGAGGAGGGAGAGAAGGTGTAGAGCCTGAAAAGGTGAGATGGTCAGGGAAACAGATGGATGCCGGGTAGAGGCACACAGCACTCTACCCTATCCTACTCCTCTCTTCTTTGGCCCCACCCTAGTGCCTCCCAAGGACCTCATGTGGAATGTCAGAGCTAGGGAGAAAGTGACAGGTTCAGGTGACCCTATTCCCCACCACATTAGGAGGCATCGCTGGCTTTCTCACCGCATCCCCCAGCTCAGCTTGCTGCCCCATTGCAGTCATCTATGGTTACACCTCTCTCTGGGCCTTAGTTTTCCCATTTGTACAATGGGGAGGTGGGACTTAGTCATCTAAAAGCCAGCCTGATTCTAACCTCTCTTCCATGCCTATCTCATCCTGCTCCCAACTCACCTTCTGGATATGCCTGCCCTGCTGGGCCCCCTGAATATCAATAAGTGCCACCTTATTGTTTTTTTTTTTTTTTAAGCTAGATTTTTGAGACGGAGTCTCGCTCTGTAGCCCAGGCTAGAGTGCAGTGGCCGGATCTCAGCTCACTGCAAGCTCCGCCTCCCGGGTTCACGCCATTCTCCGGCCTCAGCCTCCCGAGTAGCTGGGACTACAGGCGCCCGCCACCTCGCCCGGCTAGTTTTTTGTATTTCTTAGTAGAGACAGGGTTTCACCGTGTTAGCCAGGATGGTCTCGATCTCCTGACCTCGTGATCCGCCCGTCTCGGCCTCCCAAAGTGCTGGGATTACAGGCTTGAGCCACCGCGCCCGGCCAATAAGTGCCACCTTAGGTGAGAAATCTCTGGGCCTTTGGGATGCCCTGGGTTGGCAGTGGAGGGGAGGTGGGTGAACAAACGGAAGACTAAGGAGCTGGAGTGAGACAGAAAACCCTCTCCTCCCTGCTTCCATCTCTACTGCTTGCCCCGTTTGTTCCAGCAGGGAAAGCAGGGGCAGAGGAGTGCCCCAGGACAAAATGGGCCCCTGGCTTTCCTGATGAAAGGGAGCTTTAGGGAACCCAAGATCCCCTGCTCCTTAGGAACTCCCCAGGGGACCCCCAGACCCTCCTCAGAGACCCTGGCCTCCCAGTACCCTCTGTGGCCCCCGATTAGCACTATCTTTGGAGGGAGCAGCTAGACCAGAGCTGAGGGTGGGTGGTATGCAGTTGGTAGGAAGTGGGTGGTGAGTTGACAGTGGGCAGACAAATGGGTGGATGGTGAGTGGGTGGGGAGGAGGGTGAATGGTGGATGGGGCTGAATGAATAGTGGGTGGGTAATAAGTAGGTGGTGGGTGAATGACAGGTGATGGCATTATTTGGGTAGAAGGGTGGTTGAAGGTCCTGTGAATTAAGGGTCTGGGGTAAAGGTGGTGACAGGAGTCTCAAGCTAAGAAACCATATTGTCTCTAACTATAGAGACAATCTCTATATTTACACTCAAGTGCTGGGATAGGTCCTGGAACCTAGTAGCCCCACCCCCAGGACCATCTTGGATTTCCCTAAGTGATCTCAGGGCCATGGGCCCTTTCCTGTGTGCATGCTCTAGTCCCAGCAGGGTTCCCAGGCTTGGCCCCACTGACTGCCCCTATAAGAGACTCCCAACTTCGAATACACACCCCTACTTCTGTGGTTCACATCCACCACTCCCGCCTCTTCTTCCAGTTGCAAGGTAGAATTGGGCCTCTGGACCTCCTGGCAGCCCAGGATCTCTATGACCCCTAGGACCTTAGGTCTACTCTGGCCATGAGGGCCCCAGGACCACCCTGGATGCCCAGGAACTTAGGGGCTGCCAGGAACCCTGTGGACACTGGGCCTTTCAGGGTTGCCCAGCCCAGACAAGCTCCTAAGAATCCATGGAGTTCAAGGACCAGTGAAGCCTCTGGGCCAGGGTTTCCTCAAGGACAACCAGGCCAGCCAGGTCTATAGGTGAGAAGAAGCCACCTACCCTGCCAACCCACTCCTCTGTCCCAAGCCCTCCTGAAACCTTGACACCCCCCTTTTAACTTCTCTCAGGTGACTGCTCACTTATCACTGAGCTTTTTAGCCACCCTTTCTCTAGATGTCTGATTGCCACAACTGGAGTATGGGTTAAGAGACACTGACGGCCAGGCGCGGTGCCTCACACCTGTAATCCCAGCACTTTGGGAGGCTGAGGCGGGAGGATCATGAGGTCAGGAGATCGAGATCATCCTGGTGAACATGGTAAAACCCCATCTCTACTAAAAATACAAAAAATTAGCTGGGCATGGTGGCACATGCCTGTAGTCGCAGCTATTTGGGAGGCTGAGACATGAGAATAGCTTGAACTTGGGAGGCAGAGGTTGCAGTTCATGCCACCACTGGACTCCAGCCTGGGCGACAGAGTGAGACTCCGTCTCAAAAAAAAAAAAAAAAAAAAAAAGATTTAACAACTGCGTCTTTCTTTCTTCCCCTTCCCTTTGTTTCTTCAGTCTCTTCCTTCCTTCTCTTTCTTTAGCACCCCATCCCCCATCCTTCCCTACATGTTTTCCTACAACAAATGCTGCCTACTTGGTTGACACTGTGTCCTACACAACCCTGTGTGGTCAGAAACTGAAGCTTAATAGATGCTCAGTAATGCCTATTGGCTCACTGAGCCTGTACCTCACTCCCCTAGGATCTCCCCCTGGGGGGTTCTCCAGGGGCTGGAGAGCTCATTTTATCCAGTATTCTACCTCCCTTCCAAATATAGGGTAGAAGAGAGAGCAAGGCTTGCATAGTGGGAGAGGCTTGGAGGGGCCTCCTGGAGCCTCTAGTCCATCTGAAAAGGTGATCTATGCTCAGGTGGGTCTCCCTGAGAGAACAGAAGAGGCCTGTGTCCCTTTCTTCATGGCTGCCCTTTCCTCTTTCTCTTTTACCTCCTTGTGATGGTTAGTACTGAGTGTCAACTTGATTGGATTGAAAGATGCAAAGTATTGATCCTGGGTATGTCCGTGAGAGTGTTGCCAAAGGAGATTAACATTTGAGTCAGTGGGCTGGGAAAGGCAGACCCACCCTTAATCTGGGTGGACACAATCTAATCAACTGCCAGTGTGGCTAGGATAAAAGCAGGCAGAAGAATGTGAAAATACTAGACTGGCTTAGCCTCCCAGCCTACATCTTTCTCCCATGCTGGATGCTTCCTGCCCTCAAACATCGGACTCCAAGTTCTTCAGCTTTGGGACTCGAACTGACTTCCTTTCTCCTCAGCTTGCAGATGGACTATTGTGGGACCTTGTGATCATGTGAGTTTAATATTCCTTAATAAACTCATATATATATATAATATATGATATATATATCTGATATTATATATGATTGATATATGATATATGATATATATGATATATATAACATATATATAATATATACCATTAAGGATTAATTCCCTTGGCTTTGAGGAAGCAGTGTGTACAGTAGAACATCCAATAGATCAGGAATTGTGATCTTACACGTCAATTTTTTTTTTTTTTTTTTGAGACGGAGTCTCACTCTATCACCCAGGCTGGAGTGCGATCTTGGCTCCCTGCAAGCTCTGCCTCCTGGGTTCATGCCATTCTCCTGCCTCGGCCTCCCGAGTAGCTGGGATTACAGGTGCCCACCACCATGCCCGGCTAATTTCTTGTATTTTTAGTAGAGACGGGGTTTCACCCTGTTAGCCAGGATGGTCTTGATCTCCTGACCTCGTGATCCACCTTCCTCGGCCTCCCAAAGTGCTGGGATTACAGGCGTGAGCCACTGCACTCGGCCACTCTGCCTCCAGGTTCACGCCATTCTACTGTCCTGTCTCAGCCTCTTGAGAAGCTGGGACTACAGGCGTCTGCCACCATGCCCGGCTAATTTTTTGTATTTTTAGTAGAGACGGGGTTTCACCATGTTAGCCAGGATGGTCTCGATCTCCTGACCTCAAGTGATCCACTTGCCTGGGCCTCCTAAAGTGCTGGGATTACAGGCGTGAGTCACCATGCCTGGCTTAACTTTCATTATTACATAAGGTTTGCCTACTCAATCAGAAAAGATGATCCCTAGGGCAAGCCCATTAACTCAGGGGTTCCCTCAGGGCAGAACTGTGTCTTTCCCCCTGAGAACTGAACTTGCTTTTTTCCTATCTATTCTGTCTCTCTCTTTTTTTTTGTTTTTGAGACGGAGTCTTGCTCTGTTGCCCAGGCTGCAGTGCAGTGGTGCTCTCTCTGCTCACTGCAACCTCTGCTGCTCAGGTTCAAGCAATTTTCGTGCCTCAGCCTCCTGAGTAGCTGAGATTATAGGCACCTGCCACCATGCTTGACTAATTTTTGTATTTTTAGTAGAGATGGGATTTCACCATATTGGCCAGGCTGGTCTCGAACCCCTAACCTCAAATGATCCACCTGCCTTGGCCTCCCAAAGTGCTGGGATTACAGGCGTGAGCCACCTCACCCGGCCTCTTCCTATCTATTCTCTAAGATGCCCAGCCTGAACGCTGCAGAGGTTGGAAATTGTACAAACAAGGAAGCCAGTGAGACCTTCTAAGTAACAAGCTGGCTAGGCTGGGAGGTAGAGGAGGCTGGGAGGGAGTAGTCATTTTCTTCATCCATTCATCAGGAGGAGTGTCTTCCCAGTCCTTAGGGTACCCAGGAGGCAGGGGCAGACAATGATGCTGTGGGAGAGGAGGTTTCATTTTCTGGTAGAGCCCTGGGCTGAGAAAGATGTCAGGGAAGGAGGGCCAGATTTCTGCCTTGGAGAGGGTCCTAGTCAGAGCTCCCAAAGTGCTGGGATTACAGGTGTGAGCCACTGCGCCTGGCTGCTCTTTTTAGAAACAATTTTATATTTTATTTTTAAAAGACCAGGTCTCTTTCTGTTCTCCAGGCTGGGATGCAGTGGCACTCATAGTTCACTGCAGCCTTGAACCCTTGGGCTCAAGGGATCCTCCTGCTTCAGCCTCCTGAATAGCTAGGACTATAGGCACATGCTACCATAGCTGGCTAATTTTTTTTTTTTTGAGACAGGGTTTCACTCTGTTGCCCAGGCTGGAGTGCAGTAAGCTATCTTGGCTCACTGCAACTTTGACTTCCTGGGCTCAAGTGATTCTGCTACCTCAGCCTCCCGAGTAGCTAGGACCATAGGTGCATGCCACCACGCCTGACTAGATTTTGTATTTTTTTTTGCAGAGACAATGTTTTGCCATGTTGCCCAGGCTGGCCTTGAACTCCTGTGCTCAAGCAATCCACCTGCCTTGGCCTCCCAAAGTGCTGGGATTACAGATGTGAGCCACCGTGCCTGGCCCCATGCTCTTTATATAGCCTCTCCCAGACATGACACTTGCAGGCTGAAGGCGGACACTAAATCCAGTCTTCCCAGAGCCTCTAGTTCAGTGGGGGAGACACAGGTCTTGCCACCAGGGACTCTTAGCCATGTGGAGAAGTTACAGTTCCCAGCAGAAGAGGGGTAGGAGGGAGCAAACACTTGGTGCTTACTATGTGCCAGGCACTTTGGATAGGTCTCTCTCTCTTTCTTGCTGCAAAGTCCCATTTTCCAGATAAGGCCTAAAGCTCAGAGAGCTAAAGCAACTTGTTTTAGGTTTCCTAGTGAGCCCAGTGAGCCTAGTGAGCACAGCTGGGGTCAGAATCCAGGTCATCCTGACGCTCGCACTGTGCTGATTCTTGTAGCACGGAGGGCCATTGGCTCAAGGATCATCTCTCTCTTTTAATTTTTTTATGGTGAAAAGATACACATATATTTAGAATTAGCCAGCTGGATTCAGTTTAGATGATCCCAATTTTGTTGGCAACATCCAAAGCATCGTAATCAGGAGCCAGTCCAACATATGCCTTCTCTCCATCAGGCTGAATCAGGGTGTTGACCTGGGCCACATCAATGTCATAGAGCTTCTTCATAGCCTGTTTGATCTGGTGCTTGTTGGTTTTAACATCCACAATGAACACAAGTGTGTTGTTGTCTTCTATCTTCATTGCGGACTCAGTGGTCAGCAGAAACTTGGTGATGGCATAGTAGTCAAGCTTGTTTCTCCTGGGGGAGTCTTCCGAGGATATTTGGGCTGCCTCTGGAGTTGCAGTGTCTTAGGCCACCGCAAGGTGGGTGACCTGTGGATCTTTTTTTTGTGTGGCTGTGGACACCTTTCAACACTACCTTCTTAAGTTCGGCTTTAGAAGGGGCAGGAGCTTCCTTCTTCGCCTTCAGTGCCATCTTGTGAAAAAGGATCATCTCTAATGAAGGCTTTCAGCCTGTATGCCCTGAATGTAGAACTGACCACCTGTGGCTCTGGATCCCCACTGTGCCCCATATGAACATCTCCCAGGGCACCTGCACACTTCTCAGATTTATTTTATTTACATACTATCTTCCCTCATTAGGCAGTGAGCTCCTTGAGGACAGGGGATGATCTGGGTCATCTCTGCATCCCTGGTATGTAGCATAAAGCCTGTGCATATTAGGTATTCAGTAAATGTGTGTTGCATGAATGGTGGGAGGAGCTTGGAAGGCCTCTTCCTGTGCATCTTCCTGCCTCCTTGGAATTAACCCAATGATGAGGGGTAGAGGGACACCAGAGGATGGACTGAGGGGCTGGGGTTGAGGTGTGGGAATGTCTTGTCTGGCTGCCTTTCCAGATTCCCACACTCACCTGCACTCACGCTTCATCCCAGGCATGCTGCATGACATTGTCCAGCCTCTCCTGCACTCCTGCCTCCATGTCCCGGCACCTTTTCTCCTCTTGGGTTTGCTGACCAGGGGACATGTCTGGCATTGGGAGCAGAACTATTCTTTTTCATTCTATTTTATTCTCACAAGAGCTTCATGAGGTAGGATGGGTGGAGATGCTCTGCCTTCATGTTACAGCTAAGATGAGTCAAACTCCAAGTTCACACAAGTTGGTGGTAGAACAGGGTCCAGTGATGATGGGGTGGGGGCAGTTTTCTTTCCTTTTCTTCTTTTCTCTTTTCTTTCTTTCTTTCTTTTTTTTTCTTTTTTGAAATGGAGTCTTGCTCTGTCGACCAGGCTGGAGTGCAGTGGCGCAATCTCAGCTCACTGCAACTTCCGCCTTCCAGGTTCAAGCGATTCTCGTGCCTCAGCCTCCCCAGTAGCTGGGACTACAGGCGCGTGCCACCACGCCCGGCTAATTTTTTGTGTCTTTAGTAGAGATGAGGTTTCACCATGTTAGCTACCATGGTCTCGATCTCCTTACCTCATGATGCGCCTGCCTTGGCCTCCCAAAGTGCTAGAATTACAAGCGTGAGCCACCGTGCCTGGCCTGGGGGCAGTTTTCTGAATCAGGCACAGGCTGGGCTTCCCCAGGGACTTGAGGAAGCTGGTTCTGTTTGCCCTTCTCCAAGGCATATGGGGCAAAAGGGTCCCCACTTCATCTCTGAGATGGAATGGAGAGAACCCCAGAATCTTGGCCCCATCACTTTCCAGCCCTTCTGCAGTCTTGATGGTTGCCAGTAGGTGCCGTCAGTTTGCAACTTTTTGGTCTGTCCTGCAGGTCCGGCTGCCAGTCCCAATCTCCCTGCAATCATCTCTCAGTCTGCACTTGCAGGAAGTAGGAGGTAGCCCAACCCCCATGAGGCTGAAAGACTCCTGTCCTGGGGAAGCAGGAAGGGGGTCTCTGAACTGCATTTCAGCTTGGTTGACCTGCAGCTTTCCAGGCCAAGACAAAAACAAACAAACAAACAAACCAACCACAGTGGGTTACTGATTATTCCTGGACAGGTACCCTTATCCTGAAACCAGCTCCAGTACAGCAGAAACATTTGTAGGGGAGGATGGGTGGGAATTAGGGGGGTCCTGAAAGGGAACCTAGGAGATGGATCTTTGCTCCAAATGCTACTGCAGGGCTCTTCTCAATTTGGGCAGGATTGGGCAAGGTTGGGGGAATAGGGGCATCAATAGGACTTCACAGAGGGTCAAGCCAGGCCCAACACTAGCCCAAGTAGCAACACTGGGTGAATTAAAAAAGCATCCCTTCCTTAAAATTTTTTCTTTTTTTTTTTTTTTTTTGAGGAGTCTTGCTCTGTCACCCGGGCTGGAGTGCAGTGGTGCGATCTCAGCTCACTATAACCTCCTCCTCCTGGGGTTCAAGCAATTCTCCTGCCTCAGTCTCCCAAGTAGCTGGGATTACAGGCATGCGCCAGCATACCTAGCTAATTTTTGTATTTTTAGTAGAGATGAGGTTTCACCATGTTGGCCAGACTGGTCTCGAACTCCTGACCTCAGGTGATCTGCCCACCTTGGCTTCCCAAAGGGCTAGGATTATAGGCATGAGCCACCACGCCCGACCTTCTTTTACCTTCCTTCCTTCCCTCCCTCCCTCCCTCCCTCCCTCTGTTTCTTTCTTTCTTGACAGAGTTTCCTTCTTTCACCTAGGCTGGTGTGCAGTGGCATAATTCTAGCTCACTGCAGCCTCCAACTCCTCGGCTCAAGTGATTCTCCTGCCTCAGGCTCCCGAGTACCAGGGACCACAGGCGAACGCCACCATACCCGGCTAATTTTACAATTTTTTTTTATAGAGACAAGGTCTCACTACATTGCCCAGACTGGTGTTGAACTCCTGGGCTCAAGTGATCCTCCCGCCTCAGCCTCCAAAATGCAGGGACTACAGGTGTGAGCCACTGCTGCAGGCCCCTCAAAAATCCTTCACTGCCATCTGGTAAATAATCACAACAGCTCTACAAATACATAATGACTACAAGGAATGGGGCCCCACTGGAGTTGTTCAACGCAAAACTTGCACACTGCAAATGGCAATCTCCCAGGCCTGCCTCCCTCCACGAGTGGGTCTGAGTGGGCCTGAGAGGCGAACATTCAGGAAGGAGGAAGAGGCTCGGTAGCACCTCCCTCCCCGGGAGTTCCGCTGATTCCATCCTGGGGAAGCAGAGTGGACCAGGGCCCAGATGAGCCCTGGGGAGATTGCGGGGGTGGGAGAGGTTGCAAGGGGCAAGTGGGAAGAAGCCTGTTAACGTTTTAGGGCCACCAAGCCTTTCTGTGCCCCAAGCTAAGTGCCTGTACGCTTTACCGCACCTCACAAGGCTTGGTCTCCAGCGGTTGAGGCTGAAAGCACTGGGGTGGGGTGGAAAGGGTTCTGTCCAGGGAGACCAGATCCGCAGAGCCGAGTTCGGGCTAGGAGGTCCCTTTCTCGGTGGGAGACTGAGGCCGCCTTGGCGGGGCGGGACAAGACTCCTCCGAGGTCGGGAGAGGGGGCCCCGCAGCAGCCCCTTGGCTTCCCTTCTCCCTTGCCTCCCCTCCGCGGCTCCGGTTCAGAGGCGCTCTGGGCGCCTGCCACGGCTTCCAAACTGCGCCGCTTCCTTCTTCGGCAGAAAAGGACTTTCAGATGTAGCGGCGGCGGCGGCGGCGGCGACTCAGGACAGCGCCCCCTCCCCCTAACGGCCGCCTCTCCCTCTCCCCCTCGCCCGCCCCGGCTCCCCCACCTCTGGGAAGGCGCTGGGGGTGTGGCCAGGGACCGGTATAAAGTCCGGGGGAGCCGGTCCCGGGCAGCCGCTCAGCCCCCTGCCCCCTCGCAGCCCGCCGCCTGCCTGGGCCGGGCCGAGGATGCGGCGCAGCGCCTCGGCGGCCAGGCTTGCTCCCCTCCGGTCCGCCTGCTAACTTCCCCCGCTCCGTCCCCGTTCGCCTGCCGGGCCGCCCCGTCTCCCCGCGCCCTCCGGGTCGGGTCCTCCAGGCGCGCCGGGCGCTGCCGCCGTGTGCCCTCCGCCGCCCGCCCGCGCGCCCGCGCTCCCCGCCTGCGCCCTGCGCCCTGCGCCCGCGCCCAGTCCTCGCGCGGTCATGCTGCCCCTCTGCCTCGTGGCCGCCCTGCTGCTGGCCGCCGGGCCCGGGCCGAGCCTGGGCGACGAAGCCATCCACTGCCCGCCCTGCTCCGAGGAGAAGCTGGCGCGCTGCCGCCCCCCCGTGGGCTGCGAGGAGCTGGTGCGAGAGCCCGGCTGCGGCTGTTGCGCCACTTGTGCCCTGGGCTTGGGGATGCCCTGCGGGGTGTACACCCCCCGCTGCGGCTCGGGCCTGCGCTGCTACCCGCCCCGGGGGGTGGAGAAGCCCCTGCACACACTGATGCACGGGCAAGGCGTGTGCATGGAGCTGGCGGAGATCGAGGCCATCCAGGAAAGCCTGCAGCCCTCTGGTAAGGTACCCCTGGCCTCCCAGTTCCCTCCTGAGTGCACTCCCTTCCCAGCGGCTTCTTCCCCATTCCAGCCACCCTGGAAGGCCCTTAAAAATCCCCCGTGAGTTGAAGAGAAGGCAGGTACGTGGCAGGGCCCGACTGGCATGGGACGGGCTCACCAAGGAAACTGCTACCGAGTCCCTAGCAGCCTGTTGCCATCACCAAGGGGGACTGTCCCATCGCTCCATCTGAAACCTCCAAGGGCTGTCTATTTGATAAGGGGGTCCCAGTGGGAGGCCTGGCTGCTGGTGCAAGAGTGGCAGATTAAGGTCCAGTTAAGTCAGCTGTCCAGGGCCAGAGAACTGGAGGATGGTGGTGGGGTGTGTGTTGGGGAGGATGGGGGAGGGGGGAAAGCTTTCTGTTCCTGATCCAGGCCGAGGGTGAAATCCCAGTGTTCTGGGGAGCTAGAGCCTGAACTTTTTTTTTTTTTACATGGTCCAGTGGTGGAGTGGGACATACAAATTAGAGGGACTTTGGCGGTGAGGGGCATTAGACTTGCCCTTCCCCAAAGCCCGGAACCAGGTCACCTTGTTGTTTGAGAGGCAGTGGGAATACAGGGGTCCCTCTGCCAGGCCTGGGCACCTCTGCCTGCCCTGGTATACAGGCCCCCTGTTCTTCTCTCCAGGCAGGTATGATTTGAGGTGGCAGAAAAGTCTTGGCTCCCAGCCCAGAGCTGCAGAAACCTCATGTGTGTGGGTTAGGGAATAGAGAAGTGGATGGGGGGGCCAGGGGAGAAAAACAGAGAGAGAGAGAGAGAGACACAGAGAGACAGAGAGAGAGAGAGAGAGAGAGAGACTCTGAGAAGGCCCTTGCCCTAACCTCATTGTTACACTTTCTTTTTTTGTTTCTCAGTGAACCTTTCTCAGTTTCTTCTTAGACTCTCAGTGTCTTTTCCTTCTTTCTCTTGCTCTTTTGTTCTTCCTGATTTGTCTCTCAGCCTCTAGTTTCACTAGTCATGCTCTCCAGTTCTGTTTTCCTCAGTGTCTTCTGCTCATCATGCCTTTCTTTCTCCACTTTATTCCGTGTTTCTGTTTCAGTTGCTTTGCTTCTCTTCCTCTCTTTCTGTTGCTGTTTCTCTGTGTCTCTGTCACTGTTTCTGTCTTTCTCTGTTACTTTGGGAATCTCTCTGTCTGCCTTTCTGTATCTATGCCTCTGTTTCTCATTCCATCTCTGGCTCTGTTTTGCTCTCCTGTGCCTCTGTCTGTCTCTGTCTCTTTTCCTGGTGCTTGAAGCTTCCATTGTTGCAGTCCGGATACTGGGACTCCAGCCCCAAGCTTCCTGTCCTGGGTCCCAAACCCTCTACTTCCTCAATCCTCTGCAGCTTGTCAGCCGAGGAGAGCAGGATGCAGGGAAAACAGGAAGGAGGTGGACTCCAGGGGTCTGGGCCTCGGGCCTCTCTGCCCTTCCTGCCCTTGGGTAGGGAGAGATGGGTCAGCAGAAAACATTCTCGGAGAAATGCCAGCCTGGCACCCAGCATATCTGAGAAGGGGGGTCCTGGGGGAGAAAGTCGCTAATCTTGGGGCAGAGATGCCGGAGGCAGTGGTAGAGGAGGGGTACTGAGACTGGGAGCAAGGCTGAGCCCTTGGGTTCTCAGGGTACAACAGGGTCACATTCCCTTTGAATCTCCATCCTCCACCAGCCAGAGGGTATCTGACACCAGATAAGGATGGCTGCTAGCCTCCTCCTCTCTCAGCACTTTGAATGCAAGACCGAAGAGCCCTCAAAGGGCTGCATAGGAATACCTCATCCTCTGGTTGGGTTGGAATACTCCATCCTGTAGTGGAGGAAAATAAGATCCTCTAGGGGTTTGGGGAGGGCATGGCATGAAAAGTCCTTGGTTGTCCTCTGGATGTAATGCAAACTGGCCTCCAGGAGTCTCCAGGAGTGTCTAGGGTCTGAGTGTGGAGGTTCATGCTTGTAATCCCAGTACTTTGGGAAAATTACTTGAGGCCAGGAGTTCGAGACCAGCCTGAGCAATATAGCCAGACCCCCATCTCTACAAAAAAAAAAAAAAAAATAGCCAACTGCAGTGGCTCATGCCTGTAGTCCCAGCTACTTGGGAGTCTGAGATGGGAAGCTCAAGGTTACAGTGAGCTATGATCACATGATTGCATTCCAGCCTGGGCGACTCTATTTCTCTATTTCGTTAAAAAAAAAAAAAAGGGGGTAGACTGGGCGCAGTGGCTCACGCCTGTAATCTCAGTACTTTGGGAGGCTGAGGAGGGTGAATCACCTGAGGTCAGGAATTTGAGGCCTGGTCAATATGGTAAAACCCCGTCTCAACTAAAAATACAAAAATTTGCTGGGCATGGTGGTGCCCGCCTGTGGTCCCAACTACTCGGGAGGCTGAGGCAGGAGAATCACTTGAACCTGGGAGGTGGAAGTTGCAGTGAACCAAGATTGCGCCACTGTACTTTCACCTGGGTGACAGAGCGAGACTCTGTCTAAAAAACAAACAAACAAACAAACAAACAAACAACAGTGTCTTGGAATGGGGCGGCTTTAAGTCCCCTTTGGATGACACAGCCAAGGTCTGTAATGCCCCTTCTCCTTTCCTCCTTGCCTTGTCCTCCAGCCATGCAATGGATGCAGGTATCTGGAGAGAGACAGGAGAAGCCTGGAGGTACCTACTGAGCAAGCTATGCCTGTGCCCTCCCACACCTCCTAGTCATCATAGAAGTAATTCCTTGCTGTGACCTGGGCCACATGGCACCATGTAAATGGCACTCTCTAGAGTTCTGCTGCAGCCCTGCAGGGTCTGTGGGTGAGATAAGGTGACCAAGCCCCTACCCACCCATCTTTTTAGCCTTACACAGTCAGTAGGCCACTGTCTGCTTTAGGTCCCAAGGATTGGGCCCACTGGCCTGCGAATAGCTTGATCAAGGCTGCCCGTCTATTCTTTCTGCCTTTTCTTTTTGAGGCTGAGTGTCAGCAGGTGGCTGGGGGAGGGTAGCCACTTGGCATGCCTCCTTTTTTGGCTGCTGTGGTCCAGCTGCCTCTTGTTTGCCCCAGGGGCAGATCTCCCCTTTCCATCTCCAGCCACCCCCGCCCACCCTCCTGTCTCAGCTTTCCATGAGCTGGCCAGGTTGTGGCTTAACACCACTGAGGCCATCAGAGATGAGGCGGGGTATGTGCGTCAAAAGTCCACAACTCTCCATCTTGGTACTGATCCTCGACTCATGGAATCTGGGGGAGTGGACAGCGGAAAGATCAGCGTTTGGACGGGGAGTTCCTAAGCTGGACTCTCAGTCCCTTTGGGACAGGGTTAGGGAACAGGCAGGCTGGGTTAATTTTTAGTCAATGCAGCAAATACTGACTGCCCCCCTACTTCAGTACTGGGAATCCAGTTATGTCATGGGAACAAGGGCATTCCCAGAAATTCTGTGCCTTGTGGGGAGGGGGAGGGAGGAGCATGGCTGCTTCCCATTTTTAATTTAGTGCTGGCAAAGCCAGCAGTATTGGTGCCTCGGGTATCAGGAGTCTTTCCACTTAAAGACAGAGTGCTGCAGAGCTAAGTCTCTCCTCCTCCCCTTCCACCAAGTCTACTTCAGTTTCCTAATTTGCAAAGTGGGGAGGGCAACAGGACCTGCCTCACAGCGTTGGGGTGTCTGGCATGGGGTAAGAGCTCAATAATTGAAGTGGTGATGAAGATGGTGATGAAGAAGAAGCCGATGCTAGGACTTAGGGAAACAGTAGGACAAGGGGGCAAATTTGGGGCAACATTCAGAGAAGTTGAGAGGGGTGGGGTGGCCTTTGGTGCATTTTGCTGCTGTCACCATGGGAAGAACAGGCCAAGTTGTCTTATCTGACTTTTTATTCTGAGGCTGGCAGCATGACACAGCTGTTGGGGGGATACCCCTTGAGCCAGACCTCAGAGAAAGGGCCTGGTACCCAGCACCAGTGGTCTTGGCTTCTCCAGCCAGAGTCTAGGGGAAGAGGGAAAAGACCTTTCTAGCAGGACAGGTGGGTGACCCTCTGGATCACAGCTGAAATTTCTGGTCGGGATGGATGAGCCCACTCAGTACATAGCCTAGGTGTCTCTCAGGGGCCAGGGGGTGGTGTTGGGGAGAAATCGTGAGGGTAAAATCAGGCAACAGGAAAGAGGAAATCCTCTGACTTTTGCCACAAACTTTGCAGCCGGTGGTGCCACAGCTGTGTGGCCTCTTCTCTCTCTGACGCCTTCCCTTCCTCTGCTGCTGGAGCAAAGACCGAGGTTTCCCCTATAGCCAGATGTCAGCTGGCTTAGCTCCAAGCTGGGGGCTATAGGAGGACCAAGCCTGCTTGGAAGTCCCATCTCCCAAACAAGCTTTTTGGAGGTCAGACTTTTCAGGGGAATAGGTCTGACTCCACTCCTGCTCAGAGGGGAACCCACAGGCACTGAAATTTCTCCAGAGGGCACTACCAGGATGAGTGGCACCAGGTGGCTGGAAACTAGCAAGTATTTAGCCAGTTTTGGAGATGAGAAGGTTAACGTTATCAAGAGACTCAATGCTGTAACCCTTACCCCCACAAAAACCTAGTGCTTAGGGGTGGATCCTGGGGTGGCTCTTCAGTCTGCCAGTTAAGCAGTGTTGGGCAAGGAAAAGTTACAGATTACATGGAAAGTCAACAAACCACGGTGCAGAGAAGCTGTTGAAGTCAGCATGCCCTGCCCTGGCTCTGTGTCTCTGACCAGGGCAGGGTCAGAGTGCCCAAGTGCATGTGAGTAAGGCACATGTGGATGAGTGTGTGTCTGGACACGTGATTGTTTGTATACATTTGCGATTCTTGAGCCCCAGCCTGTCTGTGTGTGAGTAGGCAAATACAGATTTACCCTGTGTCCCCATGAGACTAGGGAGGGAGCTACTCTCCCTATCTGGTGGGTTCTACTCCGTGTAGACAAGAACTGGGGATAAGTAGGATGGCTAATGGGGACTCTAACAAGGGAGAAGCCAGGCAGGCTGCTGGCTCAGCTTTTCCCAGGTAACCCCTGATGTGACATGGGGCCACACTAACCCAAGAGCATGAGCCATGCCTCTGGGCTCACCCTGTGCCCCATGCAGCCCTAGGCTTCAATGAGCATACCTAATCCTCCTTGATGGTAAACATCCCAAATATCCATTAACAATCCTCTGAGGGTTAGTTGTTTGTGAACTTTGACTCATACAAACTCAGCGTTGTGGCTCACACCTGTAATCCTAGCACTTTGGGAAGTCTATGTAGGAGGATCACTTGAGGCCAGGAGTTTGAGACCAGCCTGGGCAACATAGTGAGACCCTGTCTCTTAAAAAAAGAGAGAGAGAAGAAGAAACTCAACATGGAAAGCATAGTTGTGGTCATGCTTCTATTCCATATCTCTTGAGATTTTTGAGGCTGCTGCTACCCTAATGCTCCACACCTCCAGGATGGGAGCTCGCTCCTGAAAACTCTTCCCCGCTCCTTGAACTCCTGAAAACCCTTCCTTACTCCTTGAACCAAAGAATATTCTGCCCATTTACTGAGAGGAATGAATCACTGTACAAAATAGTGCTTGCTTTTTTAAAAAATTGAGACAGGGTCTCACTTGTTGCACAGGCTGAAGTGCAGTGGCTTGATCACTGCTCACTGCAGCCTCGACCTCCTGGGCTCAGGTGATCCTCCCACCTCAGCCTCCCAGGTAGGTGGGATTACACGTGTGCGTCACCACACCAGGCTAATTTTTTGTGGAGATAGGGTTTCATTATGTTTCCTAGGCTGGTCTTGAACTCCTGGGCTCAGCGATCCACCTATCTCGGCCTTCCAAAGTGTTGGGATTACAGGCATGAGCCACCCCGGCTGGCCCCTAGTACTTTCTTTTATGGTCATTACAAGAAAGCAAACTCAGGAAAAACGAAGGCTTTCCAGGTTGGAAGGGTGCCCCCTGGTGTTAGTGTCCTGGGCTGTGGCAAACAAGTCTACGTGATCTCCTCCAGTCGTACCTAAGTAACACGGTGGGGCCTTTGTTCATATCTCAGCTCAGCCTCTGTCCTTCTGACATTTGGTTCTGATTCTTTAGTTCTTGAATTTTTTGTTTGTTTGTTTGTTTTTGTTTTAAGAGACAGGGTCTCGCTGTGTTACCCAGGCTGGAGTGCAGTGGCGCAATCATAGCTCACTGTAGCCTTGATGTACTGGGGTCAAGCGATCCTCCCACTTCAGTCTTCTAAGTAGTTAGGACCACAGGCATGTGCTACCACGTCTGGCTATTTTTTTTTTTTTTGGTAGAGACAGGGTCTTGCTATGTTGCCCACGTTAGTCTTGAACTCCTGGCCTCAAGTGATCCTCCCACCTTGGCCTCTCAAAGCACTGGGATTACAGGTGTGAGCTCCCAGCCTGGTTCTAATTCTTTGAGGTCTTCCATTTCCTCTTTCTCTCCACTCCCCAGCTCCAGCTTACACCCCTGAAACACTGTGACTCCATCCTCAAGCCTTATGGCTTTGTGCAAGGTGGAGGCATGGAGGGAGGTGATCACTGGGCCAGCTTAGGTTTCTTTGGCTGGAGGAATTCCTTGGGAGGGTCTCCAAGGAATGGCCTAGATCCCAGATCTTTCTCTGGTTCCTAACCGAGGGCTCAGGATCCATCTTCTTATGGGCTCCTTGGCACAATCCTCATCTTCTGAAGTTTATGCTTCTTCTTTTGCTGCCTACCTTGGCCGGGGGGTCTTGCTATAGTGTCTTCTCTTTGGTTGACTCTTAGGAACTTGATGTAGGACTGGAGTCCCCTCTGGACTGTCCTTGGGATTTTAAATGTGCAGAAGGACGGATTATATCTGTCTCCTCTGTTTATTTCTTTCCTTTTATTCCTCTTTCTAAGCCAGCCCTCCACCGTGACAAAAATCTTCTTCCATCCTTAGTGAATTTTATTAATAACCTTTGGTGTGGAAGGTTATTGACAAAGACTTTCTGGTTAGATTCCTCCTTGCCTTGTTTGCTTTTATCCACATATTTCTCCCTACACCCCCCAAACTAGGAGAATGAAAAGAGAACCAACCCCCAAACTTTGGCTAGGCAGAAAAATACCATTTGACCCAGAGGCAGCTCTGGGATTGCTGCCACGCATGGAGGAACCTGCTAACTCCTCAGGAAAAAAAAATCCTGACGCAAACCAGATGTAACCTCCTGTCCGGCTGCCAACATCTGGAATGCTGGCAGGGGCTTTGCACTCAGGCCGGCAGAGAGCTGCCAAGCCTGAGCATTTCAGAGGTGGCTCTGATCTGTAGAGAGGTCTTTCAACCTCTTTCTCCAGCTCGCCCTGTAATCTGGTTTTGACTGCCTGGAGGGAGGAGCAGTGGTTACAGTTCTGGGACTCGAGCATGGGGTTTTTCTTTTTTTAAAAAATGTATTTTGTTTTATTTTTTAAGAGACGGGGTCTTGCTCTGTCACCCAGGCTGGAGTGCAGTGGTGTGATCATAGCTCACTGTTAACCTGGAATTCCTGGGTTCAAGTGATGCTCCCGCCTCAGCCTCCTGAGTAGCTAGGACTACAGGCACATGCCACCATACCCGGTTAATTAAAAAATTTTTTGTAAAGATGGGGCCTTGCCATGTTGCCTAGGCTGGTCGCAAACTCCTGGCCTTAAGTAATCTTCCCTTCTCAGCCTCCCAAAGTGTTGGGATTACAGGCATGAGCCACAATGCCCTGTTTAGATGAAGTTTTTCTTGAGCTCAGATAGAGCCTTCAGGAGATCCCACAGAGGGGTTGAAGGTCCAGCCTCATCACTCCTGTCTCCAGATCCCAGGTGCCCTGGTTCTGGGCAACCCCTATGGACTTTGGATGGAGTCTGAAGTCTAAGAAGGGAAACTTCCAGGTGGGGGACTGAAGGAATGTGTGAGGCTGTTCTTGTGGTCCTGGGACCACACAGGTTGTATTACACACACACACACACACACACACACACACACAAACACACACACACTCACTCTTCCTCATGCAGGCGGATACACTAACTCTCACTCTCTCCCACCCAGCCAATGGGGAGAGCCTTTTGGGCTAGAGTTCTCATTGCTCATGGAAACTCTGATTCTGGCCATTTGGAAGAGGGTGAGCAGAGCCCACAGCCCTGGGGATCCCCTGGCTGGCTCAGCCAGCCACCGAAAAAATCAGGAAAGGCGACAGGGAGAACGATCAGATGGAGAGGGGGATGGCGGGAGGAGCTGAATGGAAAGGGGACAGGATCCAGCAGGGGGCCCCCCTGCCTGCCTCAGACCTCCCTGCAGGGCCCAGGGGACCCTCCTGCCATCTGGGCAGCTGCAGCTGGTGACTCATCTGAGCACTGGCCTGGGTGGGGTGAGGGACAAGTCAAGGACTTCAAGAGGAATATTCTGAGAGATCCAGGGGAGAGGGGAGGAGGTAGGGGGCTGCTTTTGTTTCTTCCTGCTCCCCAGGTCCCCTGCTCTTCTCTAGCTCCAAGCCGGAGAATCCCCAGGAAGGAGAACGTGGGTGGGAGGCTGGGTTGGTGTGATGCTCTGACCTCTTCCGGTGCTGACCTCTCCTTATCGTGACCTGAATGCAGACAAGGATGAGGGCGACCACCCCAACAACAGCTTCAGCCCCTGCAGTGCCCATGACCGCAGGTGCCTGCAGAAACACTTCGCCAAAATTCGAGACCGGAGCACCAGTGGGGGCAAGATGAAGGTCAATGGGGCGCCCCGGGAGGATGCCCGGCCTGTGGTAAGGACCTCCGATGCACAAATGTGCATGTGCATAGACACACACACACACACACACACACGCCCCTCGCCCCCAAGCAGGCACACACACATACACCATCATCACCAGATCTGTGGTGTGTTCATTCAGCACACATTCTAGGGTGACTACCGTGTGCAAGGTACAACTAGTGTGAGTCATCAGGACCCAGAGAAAGCACTCATTCCCTTCCTTGGGATTCCTTTCCTGCCCATCAGTTATATCCATCGGGACAGCTTAAGTGATTATTAAATACTGAAAAATACTGAAAATATTATTCAGTATTATTAAATACTGAAAAACTTTTATACCGGTTGGTAAAAAGCAGTTGCCCAAAGTGCCCTGGGGTTTCTTGACCTTTTTTGGATTCCCCACCCCAGACCTTCTCAGTAACCAAAGGATAAATGCTGGCCATAGCAGGGGGCCTGAGGACCCTGCTTCAGCGTCTGGCTAATGTCCCTTCTGAAGGTCTTACAAGTTGTCAGTTGTAAGTTTTATCTGTCCCTTCTGCATAGAAATCACCCCCTCCCTGGCTTTCTGCATAGGTTCCCATAGCCCCTTTCCCCACAGTGTCCCCTCACTTCCCACCCCTCCTTTGAAGAAGCTCTTTGGCTCGAGACCCTTTCCTTCATGTGTCTGCCCTCCCCACTGTGTCCTCTGGACCCAGGCCCCTCTCTTCACCTCACTGGGTCCTGCCCAGTCCCCGGGGCTCGGGCCTCCTTTTGGGGCCTTTAGTTCCCACTTAGCTCTGACCCCAGGCCTGGGCCTCCTGCCTTTCTTCCTTCTGCTGAGCAATTTTGTTTTCCCCTCCTCCAGCCCCAGGGCTCCTGCCAGAGCGAGCTGCACCGGGCCCTGGAGCGGCTGGCCGCTTCACAGAGCCGCACCCACGAGGACCTCTACATCATTCCCATCCCCAACTGCGACCGCAACGGCAACTTCCACCCCAAGCAGGTGGGTCTCTGTCTCCCACTGGCTTGCCCCTGGCCTTGCCCCTGGCCTCAGCTCTGGGGGCATTCCCAGCCTCTCCGCAGGATGGTCCAGGATGGAGATCTCAGGAAGGGGGAACTCCTCAACCCCAACCCAACCCGTTGGAGCCTCCCTAAACCCTACATCAGTGTCAAAACGTCACTCATTTTGGAGATGAGGAAACGGTGATCCAGAGAGGAGTAAAAGCGCCCAGGCTAGTCCAGAGTCATAGAGCAAGTTAACAGCAGATCTTGCCTCCCTCTCCAGGGCAGTCTCCCTCAGCCCTGGATTTCACCATCTCTGGTACAGACCTAGCAACCCTGACAACCTCTGGCTCCCAACACTCTCTCATTCACTCTACTCTATTCCTATGAGTCATTCCTCCTGCCACTGAGTGAGGTTTCATCTGGGAATGGAGGGCCAAAGTCATGAGGAGTCAGGGAGGAAACTCAGCCTCCCCCTCCCTACAGGGCGAGCAGCAAAACCACCTGGAGTACAGCAAGGGTGGAGGTCAAGCCAGACTGGATGGTTGGAGACAGGCACTTTGGGTAGAAGCAGAGGAAGGAGTGGGCAGGAGAGAAGACACAAAGGCAGCAACTTCCCTATTCCTTCTTGCCCTTGGAAGCTGGGGTCCTCTGACAAGCCTCCAGGAGGCTGGGATGGTCAGCAGGGTTGGCCTCTTTCAGCCCATCTCTGGCCCGTCAGAATGGGTGGCCCGTCTGGGCAGGGCCTGGTGTGCCTCCTGCTGGGTGTGGCCTGGGGAACCCTAGCCTGGAGCTCTTTGTGGGTGTAGACAGACCCATTGCCCTGCTCCATGAGCTATAGATAAATCCACAATTTGAGCTGCCACTTGGCCAGTGGAGGCCTAGATATAAGGACAAAGGCTGCCCTGGGTCTGTGCATCCCAGGATGGCATGAAAAGGGTATGAGTGAAGGGCCAGAGAGGGCACCCCAAAACCAATGCCTAGCCTATTTCTAACCTTTATCCTAACACGGATTTTATCTTCGTCCCAATTTAAAAAACTTTTTCTTGGCCGAGTGTGGTAGTTCACGCTTGTAATCCCAGCACTTTGGGAGGCCGAGGAGGGCGGATCACGAGGTCAGGAGATAGAGACCATCCTGGCTAACACGGTGAAACCCCGTCTCTACTGAAAATACAAAAAATTAGCCGGGCATGGTGGCGGGTGCCTGTAGTCCCAGCTACTCGGGAGGCTGAGGCAGGAGAATGATGTGAACCCGGGAGGCGGAGCTTGCATTGAGCCGAGATCATGCCACTGCACTCCAACCTGGGTGGCAGAGCGAGACTCTGTCTCAAAAAAACAAAAACAAAAACAAGGCCGGGCGCGGTGGCTCAAGCCTGTAATCCCAGCACTTTGGGAGGCCGAGGCGGGCGGATCACGAGGTCAGGAGATCGAGACCATCCTGGCTAACATGGTGAAACCCCGTCTCTACTAAAAATACAAAAAACTAGCCGGGCATGGTGGCGGGCGCCTGTAGTCCCAGCTACTCGGAGGCTGAGGCAGGAGAATGGCCTGAACCTGGGAGGCGGAGCTTGCAGTGAGCCGAGATCGCGCCACTGCACTCCAGCTTGGGTGACACAGCGCGAGACTCCGTCTCAAAAAAAAAAAAAAACAAAAACAACAACAACAAAAAAACAAAAACAAAAAAACAAAAACACCTTTTTCTCTTAATTTTAAAGAAACAATTAATAGCTTTATTTTTTAGAGTAGTTTTAGGTTTATAGAAAACAAGCAAGAGTACAGAGTTTCCGTGTACTGTCCTCTACCTCAGTTTCCTCATTATTAACATCTTACATTATATTTGTTGCAATTGATGAACCAATATTGGTATATTATTATTAATTAGTGGTTTATATTAGGGTTCACTTTTTGTGTTGTATAATTCTATGCATTTTCTTCTCCCATTTTTTTTTTTTTAGAGACAGGGTCTCACTCAGTCTCCCAGGCTGGAGTGCAGTGGTACCATCACAGCTCACTGCAACCTCCACATCCTGGGCTCTCGTGATCCTCCTACCTCAGCCTCCTGAGTAGCTGGGACCACAGGCACACAACTATGTCAGGCTAATTTTTTTTTGTTTTGTTTTGAGACAGAATTTGGCTCTTGTTGCTGAGGCTGGAGTGCAATGGCGGAATCTCTGCTCACTGCAACCTCCACCTCCCGGGTTCAAGCGATTCTCCTGCCTCAGCTCCTGAGTAGCTGGGATTACAGGTGCCTGCCACCACGCCTGGCTAATTTTTTGTATTTTTAGGAGAGATGGGGTTTTGCCATGTTGGCCAGGCTGGTCTTGAACTCCGGACCTAAAGTGATCCACCCACCTTGGCCTTCCAAAGTGCTGGGATTACAGGCGTGAGCCACCATGCCTGCATGCCAGGCTAATTTTTTTTTTTTTTTTTTTTTGTAGATGGAGTCTCACGCTCTGTCCTCTAGGCTGGAATGCAGTGGCATGATCTTGTCTCACTGCAACCTCTGCCTCCCGGGTTCACGCCATTCTCCTGCCTCAGCCTCCTGAGTAGCTGGGACTACAGGCGTGCCACACTGCCTGGCTAATTTTTTGTATTTTTAGTAGAGACAGGGTTTCACCGTGTTAGCCAGAATGGTCTCGATCTCCTGACTTCGTGATCCGCCAGCCTCGGCCTCCCAAAGTGCTGGGATTACAGGCTTGAGCCACCGCGCCCAGCCTATGCCAGGGTAATTTAAAAAAAAAAAATTTGCATAGAGATGGAGGGGTCTCTCTTTGTTGCTCAGGCTGGTCTCAAACTCCTGAGCTCAAGCGATCCACTGCCTCTGACTCCCAAAGTGCTGGGATTACAGGCTTGAGCCACTAGGCCTGGCCTCTTCCTCTGATTTTTATCCCATTGAAAGTTCTGACACTTGAACTTTATCCCCAGACCAATTCTGATCCTTAAGCCATCCTTTACTCCAAGTTTAATTCTCACACTGAAATATACATTTGCGTCCCCTGAACCCCCTACTGTCTAGTTTTGACCCAAACTTTCGCTTAACTTTAATTATTCTGATCTTGACCTCTGTCTTTATCCCAATTGTGTTTCTAACCTGGGCTTTAACCCTCACCCAACTCATCCAACTCAAATTTTAGTCATATTTCCTAATTCAACTGCAACTCTTCTCCTGGTCCTACCTTAATCCCATCTTGAATCCTACTCATAACTATAATCTCTTTCTTAACATCCCAACCCAATCAGAATATGTACCCAAAACATCTCCGACCTGAACCCAGCCTTTCAAATCCAGCTGTGCCTTTAAACCCGAGGGCCTTCTTAAAGTCCTGCCTTCTAGAACTCTCTGGACCTTTCCTTCTTGACCGTGTTCTCCCTGCTTCAGTGAGCTCAGAAGACCCATGCTCAAAAGAGAGTCACCGCCCTCAGAGGCCATCTTGAAGCAGCAACCGTCTGACTTGGGGGCTGGGCTGGGATTGGGGTGGGCCACTTGGGGTCTCTTTTTCTGCCTTGGAACTGACTCCTCATGCCCTTCTCTTGGCAGTGTCACCCAGCTCTGGATGGGCAGCGTGGCAAGTGCTGGTGTGTGGACCGGAAGACGGGGGTGAAGCTTCCGGGGGGCCTGGAGCCGAAGGGGGAGCTGGACTGCCACCAGCTGGCTGACAGCTTTCAAGAGTGAGGCCTGCCAGCAGGCCAGGGGCTCAGCGTCCCCTGCTACTCCCGTGCTCTGGAGGCTGCAGAGCTGACCCAGAGTGGAGTCTGAGTCTGAGTCCTGTCTCTGCCTGCAGCCCAGAAGTTTCCCTCAAGTGCACGTGTGCATGTGTGCGTGTGTGTGCGTGTGTGTGTGTGTTTGTGAGCATGGGTGTGCCCTTGGGGTAAGCCAGAGCCTGGGGTGTTCTCTTTGGTATTACACAGCCCAAGAGGACTGAGAGTGGCACTTAGCCCAAGAGGTCTGAGCCCTGGTGTGTTTCCAGATCGATCCTGGATTCACTCACTCACTCATTCCTTCATTCATCCAGCCACCTAAAACCATTTACTGACCACATACTACATGCCAGCTCCAGTTTTCAGCCTTGGGAGGTTTTATTCTGACTTCCTCTGATTTTGGCATGTGGAGACACTCCTATAAGGAGAGCTCAAGCCTGTGGGAGAAGAAAAATCTCATTCCCAGGGTCAGAGGAGAAGACACATGTACCTTGACCATCGTCCCTCCTCTCAAGCTAGTCAGAGGGTGGGAGCCTAAGGAAGCGTGGGGTAGCAGATGGTGTAATGGTCACGAGGTCCAGACCCACTCCCAAAGCTCGGACTTGCCAGGCTCCCTTTCTCTTCTTCCCCAGGTCCTTCCTTTAGGTCTGGTTGTTGCACCATCTGCTTGGTTGGCTGGCAGCTGAGAGCCCTGCCGTGGGGGAGGGAAGGGGTCAAACTTGAAGCACAGAGGGCTAGGGAGGTGGGGTGCATTTCTTTGAGCAGTCAGGGTGGGAAGAAAGAATGCAAGAGTGGACTGAATGTGCCTAATGGAGAAGACCCACGTGCTAGGGGATGAGGGGCTTCCTGGGTCCTGTTCCCTACCCCATTTGTGGTCACAGCCATGAAGTCACCGGGATGACCCTGTCCTTCCAGTGGCTCACTCCCTGTGGCTCTGCCTCCCTCTCCATATCTCCTTCCCCTACACCTCCCTCCCCACACCTCCCTACTGCCCTGGGCATCTTCTGGCTGGACTGGACAGAAGGAGACTTAGGAACTTACCAGTTGGCCATGATGTCTTTTCTTCTTTTTCTTTTTCTTTTTTTAACAAAACAGAACAAAACCAAAAAGTGTCCAGAGGATTGTGTTTGGTTGATTTATTCTCAGTTAGACACAGGGATGCACCAGGGGTGGAGAGAGGGGGACAGATTTTGGGAGGTGAGCATTGTGTGGTTCCTAGACCTGCCTGAATGGTAAGGGACTGCAGAAGGATGGCCAATCCACTTTCCTTTTCCCTGCAAGGGAAGTTTCCTAGGGAACTCCTTGGCTTCAAAGTCTGTGCTGTCTGTACTTAGACTCCGGGCAAACAATGGCTCCTGAAAGGGGGCGTGACCAAGGACAGCCCTGTGGGGGCAGAGCTGTGTCTGGGGTCAGCTGGCATGCGGGGCTGGGGCATTTCCTAGGGCATCGGGCGGACTGGGCTTGCATCTGGATTTGATTTAATAATTTGTTGGGGAGGGGCAGGGACACTGCCCTGCATTTGGGGAAATGGGGTAGATGCTTCAGCACATTCCACAGCTCTGACTGCCGAGATCTCTGACTCGGGCATTGTGCTGAGATTGGATTCTGAGGCTGGGAGGGGTTGACTTTGCTGTAGACTCGGTGCCAGCCGCAGCTTCAGAGTTTGTGCTCACATGGTATGCCTGGATTCTTGGCCATCCTCCAAATGCCCCTCCCCTCCCACACCTCTGTGCTCTGTGTGTGTGTGTGTGGGGGGGGGGGGGAGGGGGTAGGGGGTCTGTGTGTGTGTGTGCGCACGCGCGTGTGTGTGTGGCAGGGGGTAGGGGGTCTGTGTGTGTGTGTGTGCGCGCACATGCGTGTGTGTGTGGCAGGGGGTAGGGGGTCTGGGAGCAGAAGCTGATCTCTCAGTGGGGGCCTTTTTCCAGGAGGTTGCAGGCAATCTGGAGATGCTGCATGGAGCCTGCCGCCCGCTGCGGGGGCTCCCTCCTGTCTAGCTGTGTCCTGGATTCTCAGCCCCCTCCCCAGCTCCAGAGGCGCTCCCAGGCTTCTGATTTCACTGGGCCCCAACTTTGTTGGCACCTGTCCGGTCTGCATCTTGAGGCTGGGTCTGCAGTTCCATCTCTAGCTCTGCCCCAGCAGCAAAGTCCTGCAGCCATCTGGTCTCCCTGAGGCACCACGGCGGCTGCCAGCAGCAGGAGATAAAGAACAAAGCGGGGTTGAGGGTTGCTCCCTCAGCCCCAGTCACTCTTCACAGAGCCCCTTCCTTCTGGAGCCCAGGCCAAGGGAAAGTAACTCTTTCCCTAAGGCATCTTTTTCATCCCCCCTTGTCTCTAGGCCCCTTCCCGATGCTCTAGCCTTGCACCCTTGGCAGTGGTGGTAGGAGGTCCTTTTTCTTTCATGAGCCTCCCCAAAAAGCCCAGTCAGCTTGGAAGTAGCTGTGTGCATGGCGTGGGTGTACCTTCGTGACACACATGCATTTGTGGAGTATGTGTGTGTGCATGCATGTGAGTGAGTACGATGCAGTGATACCTGAAACGTGACAGCGTATGGGCTTTTTGGGGATGTGCATGCCTGTTTGATGTGTGAAGGCAAGGTGTGCATTTGTGTGGTGTGTATATGTGGTGTGTGCATTTGTGTGGTGTGTATATGTCCCGCGTGGCTGTGCATTTGTGTGGACTCTCGCTCATTAGGTGATCCCGCCTCAGGGTTTGTGGGGAGATGTCTGCCACTAGAGAATAAACATGTACTTTTGGGAGAGGACTTTCACATCACAGAGAAACACTGCCGTATCCAGCCTTCACGCCCACAGGATCCTGGAGCCAGGTCCTAAGTACCAAAAAGCAAATAAAAGCAGCTTCATGTGTGCACCTAGGCCCTCCCACCCTTGAAATGGTGGGAATACCCGAATGGTCTCTCTAGTTGCCACAGGGGTGTCAGCACCTCTGGGAAATGTGGGAGGGAGGTCCTGGTGGCACCACCAAACCTGGATGGACTTGAGAAATGAAGTCCTTGAGGTCTCTGCCCTGCCTCCTGGAGACATGTCATTCCCTCCCACTGGCTTGGAGCAGGGGATGGGACATCCCGCCTGCCAGCAACCCCTAGCTGATCTACATAAAGCATTTGGTTTCCATTTCCCAGCTCACTAGTGGAGATCAAGCCCTGATGTCGGCTGGGGGTTGGGGGCTGGGTTTTCCACTGGCAAGAAGGTGGGGTGGGAGGAGGGAGGAAAAATGGAGACCTGAACTGATTCCAGCCTTGGATTCAGGTTGGGGAATCTCTGGAGAGCTGGCCAAGCCTCCTGGCCCTGCTTGCTCTTCAGGCCCTGAGGTTCCAGCCACTGCAGTCCCCCACCTCTTTCCAGGAAAAGGCTGGTTGTCCTAACCCCGCTGTCCCCTGAGCCACATTCTGCCACCAAGCTGCTCCAGGAATGTTATGAGGCATGCAGGATTTGGGGCGCCTGCTCAGTCCTCCTTCCCAGTGTAGGGGGCTGTTATATGGCTGTGTGGTAAATGGCCTGCAACATTCCCTGACAGAGACTCCCCCTGTATTCCAGGCCTCTCTGACCTCGAAAGAGAAGGTCGGTGTTGGGTCGGGACTGTGGGGCAGACTTTTGGGCACACCCGTGGAGAAGCAGACACTGCTGCAGCCAACCAAGGGTCTAATTAGATCCTCACTCCCAGAGTGACCCGTCCCCTCTTATGTCTGAAGCCCCAGGGTTGGGGAGGGTGGGTCAGGGAGTAGAAGTTGGGGGAGTAGCTGCAGATAATTAGAAACATGCTCTACTGAATGAGCAGGCGGCACCAGGACCACCCCTCCCCTCACCCCTACTCCCCAACCTCTTTTCCTTAGGTCCCCAACCCCCTTCCCTTCTACCTGGACAATTCCAGCCAAACTGGGGGAGGCGCTGGTGGAGCCTGAGAGCAGCAACTCGGTGGGGTTGGCTTCCTAGGCCCTTACACAGTCTCTAAAGTGCAAACAACATATTTTCGCCATGCAATAGGATTTAATTACACATAAAAACAGAGCCATTAAACGGAAATTAAACCCTTGTTGGAATCACTTAATTCAGGGCATGACAAATTGCTTTCAGTGGAGGCGGCAGTGCAGTCCCCCGGGGAAAGATGGAGATTAGTGGCTTCCATGGCTGGCTGGGTCCCCTCCTGCTCTTGGTCCCCTTGCCAGCTCTAAATTCTGAAATTGGGGTCAGAACCCTTTTTCTGAAGACCACCCAAGCCAAGGGGAAGCCTCTAGGTTTGTTCAGGAGGATAGGAATGGAGGGTTGGGGAATTACAGAATCACTGTCCAACCCAGATTTAGACAACCCAGTACATTTTATTGATGGGGAAGTCAAGGCCCAGACACCAAGGTCATCCAGAGCCAGGATTAAAACTCTGGCACTAAGCCGTAACTAGAGAGGCTGTTTTTTTTTCCTCAGGCTTGTGTCCTTTGACCTTGGGCTTGAAGACAGAGATTGAGGTTGGGGCCGCATGGATAAGGGGTGGGAACCAAGGCAGACCCTGGATGGGGATGGTGGACTTCTCCAGAACTAGATTCCCACCTGGTCAGAGTCTGGAGACAGTGGGAAAGGGAAGATGGCCCTGGGGTTTGGGCGGTCGAGGCGGCCTTCACTTCTGGTGGGCAGCCTGGAGCCCAGACTCGATTCAGGCAGACCTGGCTGCTGACCACCTGAGTGAGGTTGGGCAGGTAAGAACTTCTGCTCCTGTGAACCTACGTTTTCCCATCTGTCAAATGGGAATGGTAATTCCTATCTAGAGTTGTGGAGACCATTAGATGGGCATGATGCATGAACAGGCTTGGGGCTGAGCTCACTAAGTTCTGTTAGGCTTCCTTCTCTGGACTTCAGTTTCCCCATTTATAACAAGATCCAGCTGGAATCTGATGGCTTTTAGAAGCTTTGCTTGCTCTTTTTATGTTGGCAGCCCTTCTTCCTCCCTCTAGCCCCTTCCTTTCCTTCCCTTTCCTTCCTTCTTCTGTGGATTGAATGTCTAACTATGGACAGAAGTCTGGGGCTGTGGTCAGGTGATTAGGTAGGAAAGGGAGGTCCACGCCCCCTAAGGTTTCCCTGCCCCACGTGGCCCTCCGGTGGCTGTGTGTGAGGCCCATCTGGAGGGTGAAAGGAGACCAAATGGGACAGGGGCTGCACTCGGGAGGAGCTTGGGGGTCCTGAACAAGGGCGGGCTGCTTGTTGTCTGTGGCCTCCCTCCCCATGTATCCTCTATGGTCTGGGAACCTGTTCTCCTGATTGGAACCAGATGGGTCTGCTGCGGCTGGAGGCCTAATCTGTCTACTCACTCCGTGTCCTCCCCCAGGAGAGGAGGTGGGGGTAGACCAAGGGCAAGTGGTGGAGGTGTGTGTGGGCTCCCTTTTCGCAGGGGCTGGGAGGGAGACTCCTTCTTCCCTTCTCCGTCTCTCTAGGCTTGTGGCCTGGAAATCTTTCTATTAGCCCACAGAGGGTGGCCAGCTGTGGACAGCCTCTCACCGAGGCTTGGGTGGGCAGTTTGCTACCTTACCCGATGCCACCCTCTAGGAGCAGTACCCACTGCCCTCACCTCCCTACCCTGCCCCCCCATTCTCAGAGCTCAGCTCAGCTGCAGACTGTCAAGTGAGGGCTGACCATGCCTGACCCCTGGTCTCCTGGAGTAGCCTCAAGGCCATTTCCTTCACCTCGGCCTCCTTGGTCTTGGCAGACACAGAGGTCCCTGCACTGGGGCTCGAGTGAAAGGGATGGAGCTGGGCTGGGGCCCAGGGTTCCCATCATTTCAGGCCTGGCAGCTACCCAGCTGCAAATGGCGCCCCAGCACAAATATTTTGCAGCTGTCCCTCGGTCGGCTTGCCCTGGAGAGCTTTGAGACAGAGGTGGGGAGTCCAGGAGACAGAGGGCACAAGTAGAGAGCAAGGGTGGGTGGGAGACAAGCCCAGACAGCCACCCAGCAGACCCAGGCTGCTGGGAGAGTGAGAGTGATGAGGAATCTCCAAGTTCTTGAAACAGCCTCCCCAACTTGCAAGGGTTGGGATGGGGGCTTCCCGAGGCAGGATGACGGGGAGCAGGGGCTGCCTGGCAGGGCCAAAGCTCAGGGTCTCTGCTTCCCTCCTGGGTCCCGGTCTCTGAGCAGAACCAGAAACTTCTAAGTTGGAACGCAGGGAGGGGAGCTCAGCCTCCACCCCACCCAGGGGAAATTAGACCAGACTGCCCAGGAAATAAATTCAATTTTCCAGCATCATGGAAGGCTAGTCGGACAATAGAGGATTTTTTTCCCCAAAAAAAAATTCAAAAGAAAAAACAAAACTCCAACTGCCTTTGGCTGAGCTGTTTTCCAACTTCATTTCTCAGCCACAATTCAAAACTTCTCATTCAAAGTGACATGTGACTTCTCTGTGACCCTGGTCCGGCCGGCCGCCTGCCCTGTGAGGGGTCAGGCCAGGCCAGCACAGAACTCGAGCTCCCAGGATCTGTGACCACCCCCACTCTCAAAAGCCCTCTGAGGTCTGTTCTGGGGACAAGGCCCGCAGGACTCTCTCTGGGCAGCCCCAGCGCCTCACAACGAGGGAGGGGCTGCGGTGGAAACAAACGTGCCTCTAAAAGACAGGAGAGTTTAGGCGTGGGTGATTCCTACAGCCTAGGCCCAGGCCCACAGGGGTTTATGTTACAATATAAACTGGAGCCTTAACAACTTGGAGAAAGTGTCTTATTTTTAGGGTTGAGGCGGGGAGTGGAGGTTGTCTTAAGAATGCAAATGGGGTCGGGCGAGGTGGCTCACACCTGTAATCCCAGCACTCTGGGAGGCCAAGGTGGGTGGATCATGAGGTCAGGAGATCAAGACCATGCTGGCCAACATGGTGAAACCCCGTCTCTACTAAAAATACAAAAATTAGCTGGGTGTGGCGGTGCGTGCCTGTATTCCTAGCTACTCAGGAGGCTGAGGCAGGAGAATCCCTTGAACCTGGAAGGTGGAGGCTACAGTGAGCCAACATCGTGCCACTGCACTCCAGCCTGGGCGACAGAACGAGACTCGTCTCAAAAAAAAAAAAAAAGAATGCAAATGGGCCTTGTAAACCCCTCCACAGGGATGTTCTTAGGGCTCTAATGAGTGGGGAAGGCCCTGCAGGCCAGGGAAGGGCCAGCCTCCAGTTGTACTGTCTGCAGTCAGCAGCCCTGGGGCACTGGCAGAGGACAGGAGGGTCACTGCAATCCTAAGTGGTGGGTGGGCAGGGAGGGGATAAAAGGGGGAAGAGCAGAGGCTGCCAGAGGCGGATCTCAAGGTTCTGGGGTGGGAGGTAGGAGAGGGGGCAGACCACACAGGAGGCTTTGGGGAGAGCAGGGCAGGGTCACGGCTGGAGAGGAGAGAGCAGGGTGTATGTGTGCATGTGTGTATGTGTGTGTGCATGTGTGCATGTGGTCAGGGGAAGGGAAGGGATGGCTCTCTCCTGTGGCTGAGAAAGGTCATCCCCAAGACCAGGGTTGGGACCAGCACATTCCTCTCTGGCAGGTCCATTATGAAGATGGGAAACCGAGGCCTCGAGGGGCCTGAACTGGCTTGTTGGAAGGTGTAAATGAACTGGTGGCGGAAGCAGATTAGAACTCAGGGCCGTATTCTTTCCCCCAGTGTCTCCTGGTGGGATGAAAAGGGGAACCTAAATAGGAAGGGGCACTTCGGCCACCAGAGAGGTGAAGCTAAGCCAGGTGCTTTCATTTGGGAGGAAGGAAGGGGGCACAGTTTCTGGGCAGAAGAGCCATGATCCTACGCGAGGGGGACGGATGTGTGTGAGGTCCTGCTGGGGACCACACACCTATGTGGTGGCCTTATGTACCTGAGCTCAGGGGCAGAGGAAGGCAGTGGAGAGGCATCTGCTTGGGACCCTGTGTAACATCCTCCAGAGGCCTCCTGTTGAATACCTTCCTTGGCCTGTAGGGCTCTCTCCGAGTTTCTCCAGCCCCTTTAGCATGACGCTGCCAGCCTCAGGGCCTTTGCACATACTGTTCCCTCTGCCGAATCACTCTCACCCCTGCTCTTCACAAGGCTGGCTCCCCGACCTCCAGCCTTCAGCCAAATGTCGCCTCCTATGAGAGTCCTTCTCTGACCATCCTAGGTAAAGAATCTCCCTCAACCTTACTTTTCTACCAGCTTGTTTATTTCCTGCATGATGGTTTTCACAATTGTTCCCTGGGTTCCCTTGTTTTTCTAAAACACATGCTGGTCTTATTTAACTACACTTGAATCTCCAGAGCCGAGTGCACAGTAGGTGCTCAACGAATGCTTATTGAATGAATAAGTGAATAAAAAAAGAAACGGGCAGCAGTCCTGGGTGGCTGCAGGGCTGAAGGCTTCTTACAAGGGGACCAGGGCCCTCTGCTCATTTCTGCCTTTCTCTTCACTCTTCCTGCTCTAACCTTGTGGGGTCCCTAAGGACAGCCCAGGTGGCAGAAGCCTTCCTGAGACAGGAGAGCTCAGTGCGACAAGAAGGCTGGCACTTCGACATCCTTCATCTTTTGTTGTTGTTTTTGTTTTTGTTTTGAGACAGGGTCTTACTCTGTTGCCCAGGCTGGAGGGCAGTGGTGTGATTATGGCTCACTGCAGCCTCAACCTCTGGGCTCAAGAGATTCTCCCACCTCTTGAATAGCTGGGACCACAGGTGTACACCACCACGCCGAGCTAATTTCTGTATTTTTTTTTGTAGAGACAGGATTTTGACATGGTGCCCAGGCCGGTCTCAAACTCCTGGGCTCAAGCCATCCTCCTGCCTCGGCATCCCAAAGTTTTGGGATAACAGGCGTGAGCCACCCCAGCCAGCTAGCTGTCTTTCTATCTATGCCTCTGTCTTTCTGTGGGTTCCTTTGCCTCTGGTCCTGGTTCTCTTATTTGGGCCTTATCTTTCCATTTTCTGTGTCTTGCTATCCTGTGCTCCTGTCCCTTTTCTCCCTCTCCCACTCCCCCTTTTTTTTCCTTTTTTTTTGAGATGGAGTCTCGCTCTATTACCCAGGCTGGAGTATAGTGGCGTGATCTCAGCTCACTGCATCCTCCACCTCCCTTGTTCAAGTGATTCTCCTGCCTCAGCCTCCCGAGTAGCTGGGATTACAGGCACACACCACCACACCTGGCTAATTTTTGTATTTTTAGTAGTGACAGGGTTTCACCATGGTGCCCAGGCCGGTCTCGAATTCCTGACCTCAGGTGATCCACCTGCCTCGGCCTCCCAAAGTGCTGGGATTACAGGTATGAGCCACCATACCCGGCCTCCCCCTACGTCTTAAATCTGCCTCATCACTGAGTTTTCCTGTGTCCCACTCCCCGACACTACTCTGTGGTCTGCCTGGAACTGAGGCATGCCCTCTCCTGCCACCACAAAAGACCCTCTGCAGTGCGAGATAGGCTCTGTCATAATGCCAAGGCTGCCCGGCTTTTGGGAGGGGAGGTGGATGGAGGAAGTGAGGGTGAGGCACCAGGGATCTCCCCACACACCTGCTCCCAAGCGTGTCTGAGGGCTCAGGCGGCCCCCACCCTTCAGGGAGGGCAAAGTGGGTGGTTTTCTGTTCATCTTCCTCCTCTCCTCCACTATGCATTAGTTTCCATCTTGGCAATTTAGTAGAATGATTGGCTGCCCTGTCTGGGAGGATGGTCCTCATGGGGGTATCTCAGAGAGTCCTGCCCAGCTGATGGGAGGGGTGGGGCAGGGATCTGACTCAGAACTCAGGTTTTCATCCCTATCCTAAGCTGGATCCTCCTGGCTCTCCCCATTTCAGGAGAGGGTTCCACCATCATTCCTGTAGGCTGGAACCCTGGAAGTCCTTCTAGATAACTCCCTCCCCCACTTCTCACTCCTGTTCCATCTCAAAGTCCTGTGGATTTTAACTCTCAGTATCTCTCTGCTCTATCCCTGCTGTCCTGCCTCCATCCAGGTCCTAGACGTAGCCTCCACCGTTGCTTCCTTTGCTTACTCTACAGCCATTCTCAGCTTATTTATCCTCAGTTTTTTGTTTGTTTGTTTTTTGACAGTCTCACTCTGTTGCCTAGGCTGGAGTGCAGTGGTGCAATCTTGGCTCACTGCGACCTTCACTTCCTGGGTTCAGGCAATTCTCCTGCCTCAGCCTCCCAAGTAGCTGGGATTACAGGTGCATGCCACCACGCCTCACTAATTTTTATATTTTTACTAGAGATGGGGTTTCACCATATTGGGCAGGCTGGTCTTAAACACCTGACCTCATGTGATCCATCCATCTTGGCCTCCCAAAGTGCTGAAATTTTAGGCGTGAGCCACCACACCTGGCCCCCAATCAGTTCTTCCTACAATACCAGGAAATTGAGTCCTGTCAGCCTCTTGCTTCCCTGGCCTCTCAGGGAAGGGTCAAGACCAAAGCCCCCAACATGGGCTGAAGGTCCTGCTTGGCCTAGCCCCTGCCGACCTCACCAGGCCCCCTGCCCTTCACACCCCCTTGCTCTCTGGGGCCGCTAGCCAGACTGGCCGTATTGCATTCCCTTCCACCACAGGGTCTTTGCACATGCTGGTCCCTCTGCTTTCAAGGCTCCCAGTGCCCCCTTCTCCACATCCCCGACAATGGATTTTCTTTCAGCTCTCATCTCAGCCGTCATCACCTCCTTAGGGAAGCCCTCCCTGACTTCCCTGAGCAGGTCAGTTCTCCCGACTATTCATTTCAGAGCACCTTGCGCATCTTCTCAACAGAAGAGTGTTTAGTTAGGCATTCACAGTGCAATTACTCTGTATCTTTGTCCCTCTTTTCTTTTTATTTTTTTGAGATGGAGTCTTGCTCTGTTGCTCAGGCTGGAGTGCAGTGGCGTGATCTTGGCTCACTGCAACCTCCGCCTCCTGGGTTCAAGAGGTTCTCCTGCCTCAGCCTCCTGAGTAGCTGGGTGCCCGCCACCACACCCAGCTAATTTTTGTATTTTTAGTAGAGACGAGGTTTCACCATGTTGGTCAGGCTGGTCTTGAACTCCTGACCTTGTGATCTGCCCGCCTCGGCCTCCCAAAGTGCTGGGATTACAGGCATGAGCCACCGTGCCCGGCTATCCCTCATTTGTATAAGCTCCATGAAGTCAGGAACCTCATTCATCACTGTAGCTCCAGGCTACCTATTTAGAAAATAAAAAACATAGCCCATTCAGTTCTGTGTGAATTTCAGATAAAGAACAAATAATTTTTTAGCATAAATGTGTCCCAACCCATCTCTAAGGGCTAAGCACAGTGCCAGATACACAGGAGGCCTGAGGCAGATATTGAATGATGACTGAATACATGTAGCAAGGGGCTTTCTGCCTGTCTCTTCAATGCCTACTTCCCATAAATGCTTTTCTCCTGTGCTCTGTACCTTTGGCACCTAGTAGCCCTATTTCTTCTTCGTCGTCGTCTTTTTTTTTTTTTTTTTGAGATGGAGTCTCCCTCACTTTGTCACAGGCTGAAGTGCAGTGGCGTGACCTTGGCTCGCTGCAACCTTCGCCTCCCGGGTTCAAGGGATTCTCCTGCCTCAGTCTCTCGAGTAGCTGGGATTACAGACGTGTGCTACCACACCTGGCTAATTTTTGCATTTTTTTGTGGAGATGGGGGTTTCACCATGTTGGCCAGGCTGGTCTCGAACTCCTGACCTCAAGTGATCCGCCCACCTTGGCCTTCCAAAGAGCTAGGATTATAGGTGTGAGCCACTGTGCCTGACTTATTTCTCCATTTTGTAAGACGGAATGTGTCTCTGTAGATTGCCTTGATTTGGGTCTCCTGTCTTCTGGCCCTGTTCTTCCTCTGGGTTTTCTTCTTCTCGGATGCCCCTCCTCCTGGTTTCTCCATGCCCTTTTTTTTTTCCTTCCTGTTTCTCCATATCTCTTTTTTTTCCTGTCTTTTCTCAGAAAAAGACTCCCGAGTAGCTGGGACTACAGGCGCCTGCCAGCACGCCTGGCTAATTTTTTTTTTTTTTTGTATTTTTAGTAGAGATGGGATTTCACCGTGTTAGCCAGGATGGTCTCGATCTCCTGACCTCGTGATCCGCCCGCCTCAGCCTCCCAAAGTTCTGGGATTACAGGTGTGAGCCACCACACCCGGCCGGCTTCCAGTTCTTGATCCAAAAGAAGCAAGTGTGTGTGTTGTGTGTGCACGCACACGCACGCATGTGTGTTTGCATGCATAGATGGGAGTGGAGTGAACTAAGAATATGTCCCATGTCAGTGTTCACAGGGTGTCAAGTCTGAATTCTTGGAGGAGAGAATATCGCTTCCTGGGGCACGTGTAAGCCCCTCCCCCAGCTCCTGGCCAACCCCGTTCGCCTGGCTCTGCGTGGTTCACATGGGAGCACAGCGCTTATTTGTTGAATGCGTGAATGAATGAGTGTGTGTTGCTCGCCCTCCTAACCCCCTCCTCATTCTTCCTCTCTGGTTCCCTCCTTCCCGGCTTGTCTCCCTGACCCCCAGGCCTGCTCCCAGCCAAGCTCTACTTGCCTTTCTTGGCTAGTCCAGATGGGGAGAGGAGAACACTGAAAAGCCTTCCAGGAAACAGTTGCAAAATAAGCCCCTGGCTGGCCCTGGGAGCCCGGGAAGTTGAGGATCTCCTTTTCTGGGGCTGAGGGCTCCAGCCTGGTCCGGACTGAGGCTTGGTGGGGATGGGGAACACGACTGGGCAGGACTCTGCCTGGATGGGTGCTGTGGATTGAGCTGTGTCCCGTCAAATTGGCATGCTGAAGCTCTCATTTCCCATGTGACTATATTTGGAGATAAGGCTTTTCTGAGGCTTAACTTAAGGTTCAGTGAGGCCACAAGGGTGAGATTCTAATCAGATGGTGGCTTTAAAATAAAAGGAAGCGAGGGAGAGAGATGTCTTTCTCCATGCACACACACTGAGGAAAGACCATCTGAGCACACAGGGAGAAGGTGGCTGTCTGCAAGCCATGAAGAGAGTCCTTACCCAAACCTGGCCATCATGGCATCCTGATCCTGGACTTCAAGCCTCCAGAACTGTGAGAAAATAAATTTCTGTTGTGTAAGCTGCCCAGTCTATGGTATTTTGTTATGGCAGCCGGAGAAGATGAATAATACAAGGGGGAATGCAGGCCCCTGGTCCTGCTCTGTCTCACATAGTCCTCCCAAGCTCAGAGAGAACCAGGGACCCAGGCCTGGATCAAGCAGGCTCCTGCCCCAGCGTGTCTCAGGGTGAGAGCTCCTCTTTTTAGGCTCTCATCCCTTCCCTGGTCCAAACTCCAGGTTCTCATCCCAGCATTCTTCTCCCCAGCTTCAGCCTCAGATGACATCTCCGGCCTCCATGTTTCTAAAGCATAAATCTGGTCAATTACTCCTTGGCTGAAATGTCTCCCTGATGCAGGGCAGGCGAGCCCCAAATTGGGGCTTAGCCTGGGAGGGTTCTTGGCTTCATTCAGGGAATAATTCAAGGGCAAATGGTGGTAGAAGAAAGCAGCTTTCTAGATGTGGCAGTGTCACAATTCCGTGACTGCTCCTCCAGAGCCGGGCTACCCCAGTGTGCTGAGAGCTGCAGCTCAGTAGCTTCCACACTCTTATTTGCACCCACTTTTAAACACATGCAAGTTAAGGGGCAGAGTATGCAGAGATTTGTAGAAAAAGGGTGGTGACTTCTGGGTCATCAGGTTGTTGCTGCCATGGAAAGGGGTGGTAACTTCTGGGTGTTGCCATGGCAATGGTAAACTGACATGTCACACTGGAGGGTGTGTCTTATGGAAAGCTCCTCCTACCTCATCCCTGTTTTAGCTAGTCCTCAGTTTGGTCCTGTGTCCAAGCCCTGCCTCTGGAGTCCAGTCCTGCTTCCTACCTCATCCTCATTACCTATGGGATAAAGCTGAAGCAGGGTGCCATGTATGACCATGCACTGCATAGCCTACAAAATCGTACACGGCAGGCCTGAGTCCCACCTCATTAATTCAGCAAGTCTTCAATCTCCAGACATTCTCAGCTGGCACCCAAGGGTCCTGAGGGTCCTGTTGCTGCCTTTTTCTTCTGCTTTCTCTCTCACCTACTCCCTTAGGTACCATGTACTTGAGCCACGTCAAACATGGTACATCTTTTCACACCTGTGTGCTTCACACACGAATGTCTCCCTCTGCTTTCTCTGAACGCTGGGGCAATAGGATGGGCATGGACTTGAAATCCTGTTTCTCTGCCATTTACAGTTAGGAGAAGTTAACCCTCTGAGCCCCAGTTTTCTAACCTGTAAAATGGGATTAGGCATATATAATGTGCCTCTGATTATATGTAGCACATGAGAGCCCCTCCCCCTCCTAAAAGTTGGTTTCTACCTCTCTTTGCATGCTGAACTCCTATTCATCCTTGAAGACCCAACTCAAATGTTACCTTCTTGGTAACATTGCCCTCTTTCCCTTCAAGTGGGTAAAGTTTATCTTTTCCAGTTTCTACTCTTTCTGCCAGCCCTGCACAGCACTTGTAAACCTCTGTTAGAAACACTGTCATATTTTTCTGTTTTCCTGGTTCACATGAATAAAGCACACAGCCAGAAAACATTTGTTGCATGAATGAAGGCATTGGCCCTGGGTTGAAAGCCTTTAACCCTGCCCCTGCCCTGGGTCTAAGACCTTGCCCTGGGTCTAAGCCCTGGCACAAGAGTGAAGGACCAGAGGCCAAAGATAAAACAGAGCAGTGAGCAGCCTCAGCCCTTGGTGGGTCATGGGTATGGGGCGGCGGCTGGTCAGATGGTCAGGGTAAGGGCACTTCAGTCTCCTGAAGAGGTCTCTGTAGCCTGAGAGGAGGCAGGGTTTAGTGGGTGTGGGAACCTGAGTTTTTTTTTGTTCGTTTGTTTTTTGTTTTTTTGTTTTTAGAGACAGCGTCTTGCTCTGTCAACCAGGCTGGAGTGCAGTGGCACGATCGCAGCTCACTACAACTTCCGCCTCCCAGCTTCAAGGGATTCTCATGCCTCAGTCTCCTGAGTAGCTGGGACTACAGGTGCGCTACCATGCCCGGCTAATTTTTGTATTTTTTGTAGAGACGGGGTTTCACCATGTTGGCCAGGCTGGTCTCAAACTGGAACCTCAGTTTTGAGAAACGATTGGCAGTGTGAGAGGCTTCCCGGTTCCCTTCTCATGAACTCCAGCAGCAGCTGGACTCTGCTGCATGTCCAGCCACCTGGGACAAAGGGGCGAGGAAATTCAACTGGAAAAGAGCAAGAAGCTGGAAAGGTTTCTCTGTGAAGGGGTGATCGAGTAGAGAAGACATAATGAGGAGAGATGGTGAGAAAGGAGAGAGAGGAAGTGGGAGAAGAGAGGGAGGGAGGGTGGGTGGTATGTGTGTGTATGGAGATCAAGAAAGGGATGGGGAGGGATGAAAAGACTCGGGGGAGAGAGACACTGGAGAAAAGACTCGGGGGAGAGAGACACTGGAGCGGGGGCTGCGGCAGGGGTTAAGACGGAGGGCTATAAGGCCTGGAGCCTCCTGGAGAAAACTCTCCTCTGGTGTTCCTGGGTGGATAGGAGGGTGGCTCCTCCCCTCCTGGCTCCTGGCTCGGTGGTTGTCCTGCCTCCCCTCTGCCGTCCAGCCCTCTCAGCCTGTCCAGCCGTCCAGCCCCTGCCGGGCTGGCTGCTTTGCCCTCAGCAAAAGTCTTAAGTTCTCTGCTAAATCTTCTTAGGGGAAACATGAACTGTGGCAAATGCAGCAGAAATGATCGCCTTCCACGAACTCTGTTCCATGCTGGGCTAAGCAGGGCCAGAGCAGGAGACTGAGAGGAGTCTCCACCTGGAACTGCACTGGGGCAGTGGAAAGGGAGGCAGGGTCTACCCGGCGAGGGTTCAAGGCCCCTGCCACTGGGTCACATAGCTCAGCCCACACAGAAGGAGGGGCTCTCCTGTTCCCAAAGCTCTTTAGGAGAACAGAAGTGCCACAGCCTCTCTTGCATCACTTGCTGAGGCCTTCTCAGGGCATGCCAGCCTTGGCTTCCTAGTTGTAGTGAAGTCTGGAGCAGGTCTGGGAGGGGGGCATTCCTCTGGGACTGGTTTAGGGGAGGACTGCCACTGGAAGGAGCTGGGGGTAGAACTCCCCACGCCCAGGGTGGGATCAAGAGGCCATAGTCCAGTTCTTTTTCTTTCCTTTTGAGATAGAGTCTCACTCTCACTCAGGCTGGAGTACAGTGGCACAACCACAGCTCACTGCAGCCTTGAACCCCCAGGCTCAAGTGATCCTCCCACCTCAGCCTCCCAAGTAGCTGGGGCTACAGGTATGTGCCACCACACCTGGCTAACTTTTTGTATTTTTTTGTAGAGATAGGGTCTCCCTGTGTTGCCCAGGCTGGTCTCAAACTCCTGGGCTCAATCCTCCGGCTTTGGCCTCCCAAAGTGCTGGGATTACAGGCGTGAGACACCACACCCAACCACAGTCCGGTTCTTCAGGGCGGAGCTGGCAGCTGTGGGGCCATCTGGTTTTGGGGACTCTTCTGGACTCTTCTTGAGGAGTTCCTGTTTTGCCCGCCTCTCCTTGCCTCTCAGTGGGGGCTGAGTGAGACTTTGGAATCCATCAGGGGCACCATACACACTCACTTTGGGCCCCAGGAAATCACAATCCTCCTGTTTCCCTGGCAAAGCGGCAGGAAAGGGGTGATGAAGAAAGAAGAACAAGCGTGTTGGGCATGTGGGGGACACAGAGTGGTTTAAGCAATGGTTTACGACGTGGAAGCCTGCTGAGCCTGTAGTGCCGTGGCCAGGAGCGTGGGAGGGAGGGTGGCACACCTGGTCTCCCCTAAGACACAGCCACGCCCTCCCAAGTCAGGCCCCCTTCTCTGTTCAGGTCTCCATCTCCGAGGGCACAGCCCTGACTGCCTCAGAACTTACTGTTTTGCAAAGACAAACACTTTATTTTTCATGATAGGAGCTGTAGCGGAGTATATGGGGGCCTCTGTCAGCCCCAGGCTGGGACTGGGCCCTGTGACCTTGAGAACCTCATCTCACATTCTGCAGACTTTGGCGGCAGGGCAGTGCTCGACCACCGGCTGGGTGGGCTGGTCTCAGCCTCTCCCGCAGGCCCAGGGCTGAAATCATAACCATCAGGCCCAACCTTGGCCAAAGATAATGCAGCTTTGGCAGGGCTGGCCGCTGGGAGGGGGCAGGCACTTGCTCCTCGTAGAGCAAGAGTGGGCTTCTTCCCTGACCCTCCCTTCCACCCCGGTAGTGTGGTTTTCTTAGGAACTCAGGCCTGCGGGAGAAATGGTTCCAGCTTCTGGAGGCTGGGTGGGGGTGGGGGTGGGGGTGGGAAAGAGCCCAGCTCCTCCAAGCCTCTTAGAGAAGCGGCCTCCTTGCATTCTTGACTCTCTGCTGCCCCCGTGTGGCTGTGAGGTTGGTTGAAGCCACATAGCAGTAGAGGGGCGTGTGTGTGTGTGTGTGTGTGTGTGTGTGTGTGTGTGTGTGTTGGAGCGTGGGTTGGGGGAGGGCTCAGCAAGACAGGAGCTGAGGCAGAATCACAGAGAGATGGCCCTTATCTCTACTCCCACCGCCTAATATGCAACATTAGGGCAGCTACGATACCAGCTTTGGAATATTCGCCTATCAAGAAATAGAAAGAAGCCGGGCGCGGTGGCTCGTGCCTGTAATCCCAGCACTTTGGGAGGCCGAAGCAGGTGGATTACTTGAGGTCAGGAGTTCAAGACCAGCCTGGCCAACATGGTGAAACCCCATCTCTACTAAAAATACAAAATTAGCCGGGTGAGTGGCACATGCCTGTAATCCCAGCTACTCGGGAGCCTGAGGCAGGAGAATTGCTTGAACCTGGGAGGTGGAGGTTGCAGTGAACCTAGATCGCACCACCGCAGTCCAGCCTGGGTGACAATGAGACTCTGTCTCAAAAAAAAAAAGAAGTGGAAAGAAAAGATGGGGTGATACTCATCGGCAAGGGGGTGCAGGACAGCTGGGTCTCCTCTGACCAAGGGGGCAAGTTCCCCCTGCTGAGCTGCCCGAAATACCATACCCAGCTTGGCCTGCAGCATCCTGGCTGGGTGGACCCAAAAAGCCACCTAGAAAGTGGGAAAAGGAACAGAGGAACAGATATGGAAGGAAATAGAGTCTATCCATTCCCGTTTTGTAGTCAATCCTTGAACATCACTGGCTGCAAGCCAGATACCCCGTGGGTCAACGCCAGGCACCTGAAACAGGGGCTGCAGGTCTCTCGCTCAGACTATTGTGTTGGCAGAGCCCAGGTCGATGGGGTCAGAGGGTTCTTGGAGGTTATTTTCATGCAGGGGTCTTCAGATGTGGGCATGCTCCAGAATCATGCAGAAGGGTGTTCAAATGCCCACCAGCATCTGAGAACAGCTGATCTTGTCTATTGGTCTCCTTCTGTGGTTGAGGAAACTGAGGCCTGGGGGGTCTGGATGATGGTGACTGCTGAAGGCCATAGCAGGTTCAAGGGTGTCAACTTTATACCAATCCCCCTAGTTCTACAGATCGGTCTGTCAATATGGCCACACCCATTCAGGGGGTGGAGGGGGGCTCCTTCGTGAGTCCCTGGAGGTGTTGGGAAGGTGCACAGGCAGTCTCTCCCCTACATCCTTTCTGCATCCTGCAGCAGAGCAGTCACCAGGCTGATGACCTGCGAGGCTGGCTGGACCGTGTCATACTCCGCAAATAGGTGGCACACGTTCTCCTGAGGCTCTGTCTGGCTCTTGGCCACAAACCCAAAGATCCTGGTGGGGAAGGGCAGTCTGAGTGAGGGGTGGGACCCAGGGAGGCATCAGGCTGGTGGGAATGGGGTGGTGGGGGGCCCTCAGCCTGCACCTCATTCCTCCCTGCCCCTCCCTTAGCCAATTGGCTCCAGCACCTCCTTAAGATGGGGCTCCCTGAGGAAGAAGGTGCCTCTCCTGTCAGACTGGGAGATTTCCAAGTTCAAGCTCTGGGTTTCGTTTGTTTTGGGTGGGGGCTCCTTGAGGACAGGACCTGTGCATTCCCCATTAGAGTGGAAGCTCCCTGAGGGCAAAGATGCATCTTGAGCATCAGACTGGGACATTCCAATAGCTTGAGGCTCCCTTAAGTTAGAGCCTGTACCTCTTGCAGAAGATTGAGGGCTCCCAGGCTCATGTCGCCTCTATCAGCCCAGAGGCTCTGAGGGCAGTGAAAGTCTTTCCCATCAGATGCGAGCTCCCTGAGGACCAGGGCCTGTGCCCTCATCAACACCTTGGACTATTAAAGTCAGAATGGGGCCTCTTTCCTTCTCTAGTTCCCTCCCCATGTTGGGTTTGGGGCCCTGAGACAGGGACCCCTCTTTGGTAACAGAGTAGACAGGAAGGCCTTACCAGGAGGGCTTGCAGTACTTCTGCCACCTGTAGGGAAAGAACATGATACCGAGTAATGAGGCTTTGCTCCATGCCACAGGACCCTGAAGGAGCCGCAGGACTGGCCAGCTGTGTCCCCGCCCCAGCACACCTCACCCTACCCTCATTCTGTCACCCTGACCCCTTGAGGTTCACAGGCTCCCTCTGGGATCCCAGTCCCAGAGTCGTCAGGACACCTTGGTGGGCAGCTGGGCCCTGGACGGCCTTCTTAGTTTGGCCCAGCCTTGAACTTACTTCCGTTGCTCAGGGTCCATACCACAGAAGCGGAGGGTAGTGAGGGGGTAATGGCGCCGGAAAAACACCCTAGGAGGAGGTGGGGAGAGAAGGGAAGCGATGAGAACCTGTCCCAGTGTCACCCTGCCTCCAGCATCTCTTGTTCCCCCCAAGCTCAGGTGCCCTGTCCTCCAAGAAGTCTCTGGGTTAGACCTCGACGACCGCTCTGGGGGGTCCTGGTGCCCTGCTCCTGCCTCTCTCCTCTCATGGGACTTGTCTGCCTGTGTCTTATACTCTGGGGTTTTCTTTCATACCCCTACCATGCCATTTAACTTTTTTTTGGTCCCCTAACTTTTTGAGGACACGAATTACATCTTGGTCATCTCTTGTTTCTCCCTGTGAAGTGCTCAGCCCTGGATCAGGCTCCTGTTAGACTTGAGATCCCGAGCCTGGGGAAGGGACGATCTCATTCCTCTCCGGGTCCCAGTGTCAGCCAGAGTCTGGCCTAGGGAAGATGTTCCATCAATGGGTGCAGACATGATCAGCACCCATGAATACTAGTTAACTCCATTTTCCTTCTTTTTTTTTTTTTTTTTTTTTTTTGAGGTGGTGTTTCACTCCGTCACCCAGGCTGGAGTGCAGTGGGGCGATCTCAGCTCACGGCACCCTCCGCCTCCTGGGTTCAAGTGATTCTCCTGCCTCAGCCTGCCAAGTAGCTGGGATTACAGGTGTGCGCCACCACACCCGGCTAATTTTGTATATTTAGTAGAGACGAGGTTTCACCATGTTGACCAGGCTGGTCTCGAACTCCTGACCTCAGGTGATCCACCCGCCTCGGCCTCCCAAAGTGCTGGGATTACAAGCATGAACCACCATGCCCGGCCTCCGTTAACTCCATTTTCATCAGTCACGATAAACTGGGGCTTTGGCAGTGGATTGAGGCCTGGAGGAGGCAGGGAAGTTGCCTGGAGTCACTCAGCACATCACTGGCCCCGCTGGGTCATCCAGGACCCTAAACTCGACCTTCATCCCTGATCCGTGACTGTCTCAGCTATCCCCTCCAGCTCTACGCCGCCAGCCCTGCAGCCCTAGGGCAAGGGAAGGCCCTTACTTCCTCTGGACATCCGTCAGGGTGATGCCCTGCTCTGTGACTTTGAAGTGGACCACGGTGGGCGTGGGGAGGACGTCCCTCTCAAAGGTGGTGGAGATGGCCTTCTGCACGGCCAGGGCTCCGGTCAGGGTCTCCACGCTCACTGAGCTCAGGTACAGGGTGTGGCAGCCTGTGGGAGGCAGACACTGTGCTGGGCCACTGACCCAGGCCCAGGGGAGGGGGTGAGTCTCCTGTTCAGGAATCCAGTGGAGCTCCTCTTAGAGCCACCCAACAGGAAGTGGGTGTGTGGGTGATCACAGTCTGAGGCCAACCCCAGAGGGCTTTGGGATCTTCTGTGGCTTTGCATCGCCCTGGCCCCTGGCCCTCCAGCATGGGGCAGGGGAGGGGAAGTTGCCCTGTGTGTAGGGGTGCCCAGGAAAACATCCTTCTGTCCACACTTAACGACTGCCCTCCTCCCCACACCTCTACCCTCAAGGTCTTGGTTCATTGGTGACAGAAGGGACAGAAGACAAGAATGGGGAGGGAAGCCGTTCGTGCTCCGGGCATAGAGCAGGAGCTGTCACTGAGACAAGTGCTGATGTGTGCTGGCCTCTGGGAGTGTGGGTCAGGGACCTTTCCCCTGGTGAAGGCTAGAGGACTCAGACCTGACACCCCATAGAGGATCCCAAACCTGGAAACACCTCCAGGGCAGGCTCCTCAGACCCAGAGAGACTCTAGCACATGTGCACGTGCCCGTGTGCGTGCCAGAGAGACTGCAAGTTCTGCCACCCCACCACCCCCAACCCCACCCCACTTCCCTGCTGGCCTCTCATCTTGTTTTACAGGGGTGACGGGGGCGGGGGGGTGGCACCTTGTTAAAGATGCACAAATGAAGCTGAGATGGGAAACACGTGTGGGCCTGTGTGTGTATGCGTGTGTGCGTGCATGCGTGCGTGTGGGCAGGGTCGGGAGGTGCCCTCTTGGGGCACAGCCAAGCTTGGCGTTTCCCGTCCTGTACCACTCACCTGCAGATTTCCTCTGGCAGGAGGCTAGGCTGTCTGTAGAGTCTGAGGCCCCATCTGCACCTCCCAGTTCTGAGCCAAGGCAAAGAAACAGGCCCCCCAAAGGGGCGGGGGTGGAGTGAATGGACCCCTCTCACGGGAACAGGCCTCATGAATCCCTTTGAAGATCTCCCACCTCCACCCCCATCTCCAGGAAGTGACTCAAACCAGGTGTGATTACCGTAATTAGGCAAACAGGCCACTTTGGGCTCCCTAAATGCTTAGTTTGCAACCCTTTTGATCTCTTCTTCCCCTCCTCGCCCCCTACCTCTTAGATGGCTGCCATGATCTTGTCCTCACAGGCCCCTGACCTCCTCACTTCTTTTGGACCCTGTCCCAACCCCTGACCTGTCTTTGCAGAAAGCGAGGAGGCTCTCACCAACGCTCCTCTGGGACTCCCCTGCGCCGATGCCCTTCTCGAGCTTCTCCTGCATACCCTTGAGATGCTCTGTTCCATCTGAGCTGTCCCCCTACCTGGCTGTACGCTCTGGATAGGGCATGCTGATCTGAGTTCAAGGTCTGACTCTGCGGGCCTTTGGGCAAATTACTTAACATCTAGAACCGAATCCTTCCCTTCCCTTACCTTCCTTGCTCTTTCTTTCTTTCTTTTTTTTTTTTTTTTGATGAAGTCTCGCTCTGTTGCCCAGGCTAGAGTGCAGTGGCGCGATTTTGGCTCACTGCAACCTCTGCCTCCTGGGCTCAAGTGATTCTCCTGCCTCAGCTTCCCAAGTAGCTGGGATTACAGCCACCCACCATTACGTCCGGCTACTTTTTTGTATTTTTAGTAGAGACAGAGTTTCACCATGTTGGTCAGGCTGGTCTCGAACTCCTGACCTCAAGTGATCCCCCTGCCTCGGCTTCCCAAAGTGCTGGGATTACAGGCGTGAGTCACCGTGCCCAGCCCTTATTTTCTTATCTGTGAAATGGGGATGATAACAGCAAAGTCTGCTTCACAAGCTTGTAGTGAAGCATGAATGGGTGAGTGAGTGCTCAACAAATATTGGACCCAGAAAAAGAAAACCTCTCCAAACTATTTGATTTAGGCTCTTTCATCCTCTCAAAGCAGGCTGCTATTTATCCAACATCCATTCTATGCCAGGCATTGCGCTAAGAGCCTTGCCTGAGCTATCTCATTTAGTCTGCACAGCAATCCTATAAGTGGGTACCATGATGATTGTCCTCATTTTATAGATGAGGAAACTGAGGCTCAGAGAGGTCAACATTCTTAAATTTTCATAGCTAGGAGGTGGAGATGTTGAGCGACTCCAGTACACGCAATTTTAACCGTGACACTAAAATAATCCACCAACAAGGTAGAAATGAACCCCATTTCTAGTGAGAACAAACAGGTCCCCCACCTTGGCATTCCCTCTTTGGGGCCCAGACCCACCTCTCTGCGGGATGGTGAGTTTGCAGGGCAGGGCCAGGGCCATGATGGAATGCTGGCACACGAAGGCAGAGAGGCTCCCTGAAAGGAAGCAAGCAGCCCTGCATGAGTAGAGCTTCCCTAGCCCACCCCACAGTTCAGAACAGAGACTTCGCTGGTCCCCCATCCCTGGGGAGCCTGGAGGCTGGGGAATCTCACCAAAGTAGGGCTCCTCATCGGCTCCTTTGAGATGCACTCCTTTGGCAGAAGACTCGATGAGGAAGTGTCGAATAAGGTCATTGCTGTCCTCGCCTGGATAGAGAAAGAAGAAAGTGCATTCGGATAGAATTCCACCTTGTGGTTGGGCGCAGTGGCTCACGCCTATAATCCCAGCACTTTGGGGGGCTGAGGCGGGTGGGTCACTTGAGGTCAGGAGTTCGAGATCAGCCTGACTAACGTGGTAAAACCCCGTCTCTATTAAAGATTTAAAAAAAAAAAAAGCCGGGCGTGTTTCACACGCCTGTAGTCCCAGCTACTCGGGAGGCTGAGGCAGGAGAATCGCTTGAACCTGGGAGGCAGAGGTTGCAGTGAGCCAAGATTGTGTCACTGCACTCCAGCCTGGGTGACAGAGTGAGACTCCGTCTCACCGGAAAAAAAAAAAAAATGCCACCTTGTCCATCCCCCTGCCTCTCACTCCCACAGAGGAGGTGCCAACACATCTGCTCAATGACTCCAGCCACACCCTCTTCAGAAAACCTTTCTCTTCTTCTTCTTTTTTTGGGGGTGGGGTGGGGAAAACTTTCTGTTGCTCAAGAGTTACCAGGGATTTTTTTGTTGTTGTTAGACATTGTCCTGCTCTGTCTCTCAGGCTGGAAGTGCAGTGGCGTGATCTTAGCTTATTTGCCTCAACCTCCTGGGCTTAAGGAATCCTCCCACCTCAGCTTCCTGAGTAGCTGGGACTACAGGCGTGCCCCACCACGTCTGGCTAATTCTTCTGTAGAGACAAGGTCTCACTGTTTTGCTCAGGCTGGTCTCAACTCCTGAGCTCAAGCGGTTCTCCTGCCTGGGCCTCTCAAAATGTTGGGATTACAGGTGTGAGACACAGAGAGGCCTAGGGAATTTTTTTTTTTTAATTTATTATTATTTTTTTAGACAGGGTCTTATTCTTTGGTCCAGGCAGGAGTGCAGTGGTGTGATCATGGCTCACTGCAGCCTCAAAGACCTCCTGGGTTCAAGCGATTCTCCTGCTTCAGCCTCCCAAGAACCTGGGACTACAGGTGTGCTCCACCACACCTGGGTAATTTTTGTAGAGACAGGGTTTTGCTATGTTGCTCAAGCTGGTCTCAGACTCCTGGGCTCAAGCAATCATCCTGCCTCGGCCTCCCAAAGTGCTGGGATTACTAGCGTGAGCCACTGTGCCTGGCAAGGACACTTCTTAATTATTGTATAGATAAATGTTGACTCTTTGCCCTGGTTTCTGTCTCCTCCTGCCCACCAGGTCATCTTTGCTGGAGCCACGCTGGCCCCGGGCGTGGCAGGGGGGCGGGGGGCTGGGGGAGGCGAACAATGACCTTCTGACTCCTTTCCACCAATCCACAGCATTCTCCTCAGTCTGGGTTCATTGCCTCTTGCAAGGTGTCCTTTATAAGCAACACCCTCCTCAGAGGTCACTTTCTTATTGTGACAGTGAGGCGTACTGTCAAGAACACAAGGCTGGGTCTTTCATCCTCCCTTTATCACTTAATTGCTCTGGGGTCATTAAGTAACTCTGGGAGCCTCCGTTACCTCATCCATTAAATAAGAAGGTGCAATCCTGGGGTCTGAGTGAGGCCTATGACCCAGGTACTTTGCGTTGTAATCATGTTTTCGTCTGTCTCCCTGGTGAGGTGGCGTCTGGGTCTGATTCCTCTGTATCCCTGCAGCCTCACACAGTGCCTGGTGTGTGGCGGATGCCCTGTGGATGTTTGCTATCAAATGAGCGTGGGAGACCACAGGAAAGCATGTGATAAGAGCTATCACACACACGTGTGCTGAGCTCATACACACACGTGGTAAGCTATCACCCGTGAGATAAGCTAGCTACGCATATAATCACACATTAGGTTCCCTGGAAATGAATCCAGTTTGACTCCAAAGAGAGCAGCCTAGAGGGGGGCTGGGACCCTCCTCCTTCTCTCCCACCGGGAGGAAAAAGCAGGGAACTGGGGGCGGGGCTCGGGAAGGCAGAAGCACTCAGGCTTGCTGTGAAAGGCATTTTTCAGGGTGCCTTGGGGCTGGAGGGCATTGGAGAGAGTACTGGAGTGGACACTTCTCCTAGGTGCTGTTTTAAGACTGGTGCCATGTCACCCTGAAAGCTAATGCCAGAGCCAGGACTGGAAGCTACCACACCCCGCTGCCTCCGTGAGACTTTGAGCGAGCACAGAGACAGATGCATACCTGGTCGATTCTGGGCAGATGGGGGAACCTCCTGGACCTTCAGGGCCAGGCCGAAGGAGCCTCGGTATGAAGAGCTGTCCCTTATGACAAAAGCCCCTGGCTCCTCTTTCCTCAGCAGCTCGATTGCTGGAACAATCCTTGAGTCAGAGATGGACACCGCCCCACCTGGACACCCTCTGTCCCCCTCTGTCCCCCGTAACAGAGCAGATGTTACAGAGTCACCTTTTGTCCCCAGGAAGTTCTTTCTACTGTCAAATCTCCACCACTCTTGCTGTGGTTCCTACCTCCTTGGGAGGTCATGAGGTCAGCAGGACATCCCCCTCCCCTGCTTCCCTGGACCCACTATTTGCCATTCCTTAACTGTAACCCAGGGCCCTGCCTGATGCAAAGTGCAAGACCCAGATCCGATTCTGGGGTCGCTCATGCTTCCTTTTACCTTGCTCTCGGGTGATGTTTGGCTTAAACCAGTATTTAGATGTGTCCATCACGAACTTCATGGTGGGCTGCATGTCCCTGGTGGGACCTGGAGACAGACAGAGAAGGGGGACCCTGTAGGCTGGACAAATGGGAGCTGAGGGATGTTCACCAGAGAAGGCTGGAGACCCTTCCCTATTCTATTGCTCCAAGGTCTCATTCGACCACCATCCCAGACCCTAACTCCATTGTATCTCCAAACTGCCTACGAGAGGGAAAATCAAACAGAAGGATGCCAGGGTTTGGTGCATCTAGGACTCAGAAGTGCCCTTGTATCCTTGGTAATGAATAAAAAAATGAATAGATACAACCTTAGTTTAAGGAGAAATGGTTTCTCAAATCTAGTGTTGAGTCCCCTGGTGAGGACTGAAATAAGAGATAAACAAGGAATTCTCAGATGCTTCATGTTTGATATCACATTCTCCTCCGTCTTCATAATCCTAAGAATTCCTCAGGGGAATATTTAGCTTGGAAAAGAAAATGGCAGAAAACGTGAAGGAGAGGAAAATAGCAGATCCGGGCAGAAAAACATGCCCCTGGGAGGTGGGACGCTGGGTCTTGACTCTGATATGCGATAACCGAAGCTCAGAGGGAACCAAGTGGACTAAACAACTTCTGAGGGTCTTTAATGTTCCAGTTGCCTATGAAATTAAAATGAATGTTGTTTTGAGAATATTTTGCAGAATTTGAGAAGATCTGGGGGTACAGTTAGTGATATTATGGGACCAAAGCAGGATGGGAATATCACTAGGCTAAGTAAATGTACTCTTTGAGATGCCAAAATGGCCATTTCTCTGGGTCCCTAAGGCAGAGAGCAGTAGCTGTCAACCTTGGCGGCTTGAAAAGGAGTGTTGTGACCAGTTACTCTCAAGTAACTCATTAAAAAAAAGTACTGAAATCTGCAACTGATTCGTCCTAGGAAATCGATCAGGGCAGATGCAAAGGCATGCTGGAAGTGTCATTTTCTCCTGCTTGCCTCCACATGGCTTTGTGAGTGGGAGTGAGCACTGGGCTATAGTAAACATTTCACCCCACTCCCCCAGAGTTGCCTTGATGCCTGTGAATGTCATGGCCAAGTGGGGGCTGAGAAGCCCTCCGATGGCCGAGGGAGGGGGAACAGGGGGTTGGCAGGGGACTCTGCTCATGGGAGAGGCATCCAGAGGGTGCTAGAGCTTAGCTTCTGTGTTTACTGCCGTAGATTCTGGTTGATTTTGTTCTCCTTGGACGCCTGTGGTCTCAGACTCCGGGAAGGAGGGTGTTTGCTGTTTTGTGGTTTTCAGCTGTCTGAACTGGAATGCATTGTCTCTATTGCCCCAGACACCCCCTCTGCGTTCTCGTCATCCATGAACGTCAGAGTCAGAACTGACTCGCCCTCTTGCTCTCCTTAAGTTAGTCATCAAGCACATCCTGAGGGTCGCCTGGCTCTGTCCTCTCTCCTCCACCCCCACTGCCCCACCCCGGTTCAGGCCCCTGCTATTCGTTGAGCTGCCAGGGTGATCCACTGGGTGTGCACCTCTGACCCCATCACTTTTCTGTGTGAGGCTCACTGATGGTACCCCATTGCTTAAAAGGCAAATTCCATTTTTCTTTCTTTCTTTTTTTTTTTTTTAGTTTGGCATTGAAGGCCTTTCACAATCTGGCTTCAAATTACTCTCAATGACTTGAACCTGCACCCAACATTCCGGCATTTCCTGAACATGCCATGTGCTTCCACACCTTCCCGACTGTGGACTCCCTGCTCTCTCTGCTGGGAAAGCCTTTCCTCTGCTTCTCTGGCCACAAACTTCTGATCCACTTCACAGATCCAGCTCGGATGTTGCTTCCTCTATTCTCCAGACTGAAAGAATCATTCCTTCTACTTTGGCCCATATGATTGAGAATATCTCTTTACCTCCACATTTATCCTACCCTACCGTGAGGATTTGTGTTTGTCTCTTTCTAAACTGTGTCCCTTTGTGCGTCCTCGCTACCTGGCATAGTACCAGACACACAATAGTTGCTCAATAAATGCGTTGACTGGCTGTTGCAGAAACCTGCTGGCACTTTATCTATTCCCCCAAGCCAAACCTTACATTGCTTGAAATATTGGTTTACAACGTACCCTCTGGGCATGTGGTGAAGGGGGCATCTGACAGGGTCTGGCTGTGGCTCCTGGTGCCTGGACAGACCTGGTTGCTGGGAGAAGCAGCTCCAGGTCGAACAGAGCTCTGGTGTCCTGGGCTCCGCTGGGGTGGAGAAGACCCTGGTTCTGGGCAGCCGTTGATCAGCACAATGGGTATGTCCACCATGGAGTTGGTGATGGATGGGGGGCAGCTGCTGGCATGTTCTTTGGCCAGTGGTGGACAGTGGGGTGCTCTGGGTTGGCCCATGGTTAGGGTGGGGTTTCTGGGAGCCTGGAAGTCACTGGGTCTCGTACACAGGGACACTGAGCCAAGGCTGTGGAGGCTGGAGGAAGAGCTGGCTGGACTTTCCAAGGATCTGGAAGATGATTGATGACTGGAGTTGCTGGAGTGCAGGAGGGACTGGCTGCTGCAGCAGGAGAGTCAGACAGGTTGTTAGGGCAGCAGGTGGCTCAGGGGCTAGAGCCAGGCTCTGGATCTGGTGATCTGGGTTCCCGTGGCTTTGGCTAAATAGAACACTGCATACCCCACCCCGTACAGCCCACAGCAAAGTGCACCCCCACCTAATCCTTAAGGGATGGTAAGGATACAGAAATGTCCCTGGATGGTAGGGTCTTTGGTCATTTAAAGTAGCCGATGAGCTGACCCCTGCAGGCTTTGGGCATAGGCTGGCCCCCATTCCGTCTGCCTTCCCAGCCAGGTCGTTCTGACTGAGCTGTCGGATCAGGATCTCCCCAGGCCCCCATGACTCCCAGGAGCCGTGCAGATGGGCTGGACCTACGCTGGACCACAACGTGGCTGATGCAGAGGGAACTCCCCAGCTGCAGGAGGCGGCCAGCTTCCCATCCAGCCAGACTTCTCCCCGAGCTCAGAGGCCTGTGCCAGTGGGCATGGCTGTGGAATCCCCAGCCTCTGTGCCAGGGACTGCCTTGGCCAGTGGCTTTGGAGGTGGAGTGGGAAGCAGAGTCCTGTGGTTCGGTCTTCCTGGGGCAGAATGGGTGTGCATGTGCCTGCAGTTCTGCTGTGAGGTCTATAGAGAATTGACCTGGGATGATTGTAAGCGATGCCCAGGCAGGGCATTCCCTTTTGGTTTTGGTGCATGCCCAGATTTTGCTCAGAGTAGGGTGCCTTTCAATGATTTTAGGGGATGTGTGCGTGTGTATGTCTGTGTGTGTATGTGTGTGCAATGTTAGAAGCTACCGAACCTACCTTCCAAACATGTAGCTGACATCAGACGCTGGGCTGGCTGATAGCACGGAGATCCTGCTGGCCCGCTGTGGGGCCAGGCCTCCCAGCCGCTTCTCCAGTCTTGGAGAAGCCACCAGTGGGGAGCCCAAGCCATGGGGGCTCAAGGCTTTGCTCCCCATGCAAGGGATTGAGATACTGGGGGAATTTGGGGGTTGAGGGGAGAGACCCTCTGAGGGGGGCAGAGGGCGCTGGTGCCCCCTGCCCTGGTTCCCAGAGAAGATGAGACTCTCACTGCTGCTTCGTGTCTCTCGGGGGACGTCTCTGGAAAGGAGGAGGCCACCACTGCGAGGGGAGCCGAAGGGTGGGGTGACAGAGGGGCTGGAGCAGCATTGGGGGCCATCATGGCACCTTGATCTGGCGGAGGTCACCTCGATGTACTTTATGTCTTTGGGGGAGAAAAACAGAGCATTGGTGAAACACAGGAGCCTGGACTCATAGAACAGAAAGGCTGGAAGTGTCCTCAAGGCCATTCTGTCCCCTCTTTTATAGAGATGAGGAAACTAAGGCGCAGAGAGGAGAGCCCAACTCCATCTTCAGGGCCCAGTTCCAAAGTCACCCTTCCTGTGACAACTTCTCTTGGGTGAGGAGATGCCGTAGAGGACCGAGGCCTTGGAATGAGACAGACCCAGGCTTCAGATCTGGCTCTGCTACTTTTTCTCTGAGAGAGTTTGGCCAAAAGACTTCACCACCCAGGGTCTCAGTTTCCACACCTGTAAAGTGGGACAACTGCATCCAGCCTCTTGTTGTTACAAAAAGGATGAAGTGACACTTGTGCAGGCAGCACAGCACTGTTCTTGGCACAGAGCAGGTGCTTAAAAATTGGGCAACCCTCTCCTTTGTCTGTGCCCTTTTCCTAGGTTGAAATGGCCACTTGATGGGTTGTACCAGTGATACTTTCTGATGCCTCTGCTACTTAGGGTGTGTGAAAGTGGTTTCTTTGAGGCTGGGCGCGGTGGCTCACATCTGGAATCCCAGCACTTTGGGAGGCCGAGGCGGGTGGATCACCTGGAGGTTAGCAGTTCAAGACCAGCCTGGCCAACATGGCGAACCCCATCTCTACCAAAACTACAAAAATTAGCCGGGCGCCTGTAATCCCAGCTACTTGGGAGGCTGAGGCACAAGAATCGCTTGAACCGGGGAGGCAGAGGTTGCAGTGAGCTGAGATTGTGCCACTGCACTCCAGCCTGGGTGACAAGAGTGAAACTCCATGTCCAAAAAAAAAAAAAAAAACCACCACAACAAAAAATGAAGTGATATTTCTGTACCTGCAATGAAAGCAGGGATTCCCAAGCTTGGTTACACACTAGACTCACCCCAGGCTGCGCCTCCTGCCAATTAGATTAAACTCTCAAGGGTGTTAACCCAGGCCTCAGTTTTGTTTGTTTTCCAGTTTTTCAGGTGAGTGCAGTAGACCATGAATGGCCCAGCAGGACCATATCACCTGGGCTCCACCCCTACAGAAACATAATCTGCATTTTAGCGAGGTCACCCAGGGCATGTGAATATGCAGTGGAGTTTGAGAACCCTGCTTTGGAGCAGGCACTCCCTGAGCACAGGGCTTGCTGCATTCTTGAGCTACGGATCTCCCAGGGGATCGGAACTGGTACACAGGGATCACCCAACACACCCCAGGCTGCCGACTCGCTCCAGCGCCATTTCCACTCCCTGGTCAGGGCACCCGGGACTCTTGGGATTCTGAGGCCTTGTTCCTCTCCCGAGGTCAGCCTAGGAGTGGGCTGCTCTGCGGTTCTCCCTATGGTGAGGATGAACACCCTTCCTCCTGACCTGGGGGAGGGGAATTGTCCTTGGTCTTGTTCCAGCGAAGCTGGAGGAAGGTGGGGGTTAATGAGCTGCTCTTTTCTGAAGAGTGTGAGTCTTGCCTCTGGCTTTCTGGCATGGAGGCTGGGGAAATTGGGGAGAACGTGCACCCTCAGCTCCCACGTGCCTGGGGCCCTGGCACATGTACGGTTCCTCCCCGTTATGACTGTGGAGCCCCAGCCTGCCCCAGCCCGCTCCAGGGTAGGGCCATCTGGCCCTGCTCACAGTTACTGCCTCTGCCTGAGCCTGCTTGGGCCACACGGAGGGGGTGGGGAGTTACATCAGATGAGCAAGGGCTGGCAGCTGACCGGGGCTTGCTGCTCAGCGGGTGGAGGAAGAGCCTGGCTTTGTAGCAAAACAAACCTGGGGTGAGTCCTGGCTTTGCTGCTTTTCAGCCAAGGGCATTGTGTAACTTTCCGACCCTCTCTGAGCCTCTGTTTCCTTATCTGCAAAGTGAGGATCTGAAACCAGTCTTCCAAGGCTGTGATGAGGATGAAATACAATAGCCTGGAGCCCGGCCCATGGTGAGGCTCGAGAGAGGAGCCTTTCCTACCTGCCTGCTTTTTGGGGGCAGTATTGGCCAAATGGAGCCCTCTTTCTGGCTAAGGTTGGGGATCTCTCTGCTTAGAAAGATGACTGCAAGGTGAGACTCTTTGGGGGACTGTATGGTGGGCTCCGGAAGAAAAGAGATCTTGGAATGGGCTGGATTCTTCTGGAAGGCTGGAAAGCACAACTTCAATTTTTATAGGACTTTATAGTGTTTATACCCATAATCTCCTCTGAACCTCGTACCAGCCCTTGAGCAGGGCAGGCATTATTTTTACAGAGGAGGAAACCGAGGCTTGGAGAAGAGTGGGCATTGAGCTAACACTTAGTGTACAACGATGTTTCATAGAGACTGGTTTTTACTGAGTGCAATGTGCCGGGACCACTACGAACACATTGCTTGTATTAGCTCTTTTAACCCTCGTGACAACTCTATTGAAGTAGGGAATGCTATTAACGCCCATATAACAGATGGGAAATCTGGAAGGCTCAGAAAGGTGAAGTGAGTTATCCGATGCTGCACAGCCAGGGAGTGTTGCTAAGCTCTGTTTAGGGACTGCTTCTTCCTGGATGAGCCCTGCCCCAAGGCCTTGCCCCGTGAGAAGGTGCTTGGCTGCTTTGGGGAGGATCTCTTGGCCTGGTGAAGCTCTGGGCTCCCCACTCACTGGGTCATCTAAACATCCACCAGGGACCTTGCTGGGGGCGCTGAGTAAGGAGAGTGGGAGGGGAGGGAGGAGCCCCGTGCTCACCTCCTGTGGCTGTCCCAAGGTGGGTGTAGCTGGGGGGGTGGGGCTGGGGGCCTCCACCCACTGCAGGGGTGTAGTCGCTGTTTACTGGCCTGTGGGGCAAGTCTGAGCAGTGCTGGGTGGGTGCCGGCACCAGCCCCAGGCAGGCGGGTGAGTGGAGGGAGGGCATGTAGTTGAGGGGTGGAGAGACAGTTATTAAACCCCCTTCATTTGGGCTGGTAAACAGCCTTGTCTGGCAGAAATTACTGGAAAATGAAAGTGGCGGCCTGTTCCAAAGATGGGGTGGGGGACGTTGGAGAGGATAAAGGAAGGGACATGGTGTTTGCTTCTAGGAACCACATTCCCTGTGGGATGGGGGCGCCCAGGACAAGTTTAAAGGAAGGCAGGAGCAGGGAACCTGGGGAAGGTTTGTGAAGCGCCCAGGAGGATGGGTCTCAGAAGAGGAGCCTGCAGGCTGCCTCCAACCTGATGGATTCTGTGATGCCCCAGAGGGCAGAGGACTAGACTTTAGAAAGAGAGAAAGGCCAGTGGCCTACGGAGCCCAGAAGGCTGGGGTTTGAGGCCTGACCTGTCTCTCCCTGGCTGTGTGACTGTGAGCCATCACACACCCACCCTGAGCCTCAGTTTCCTCATCTGTAACAGGAGGTTTCCACTATTTCCTTCAAAAGCCAGACACTGGGATCATGGATTACATGGACTCTTTTTTTTTTTTTTTTTGAGACAGGGTCTCACTCTTGCCCAGGCTGGACTGCAGTGGCAGGATCTTGGCTCACTGCAGCCTCCACCTCCCAGGCTAAAGTGATTCTTCCACCTCATCCTCCCAAGTAGATGGGATGACAGGTTCGTGCCATCACACCCAACTAATTTTTGTATTTTCAGTAGAGACGGGTTTTCGCCATGTTGGCCAGGCTGGTACATGGAATAGTTTTTTTTTTTTTTTTTTTTTAAATTCTGGGCTGGGTGATATGGCTCACGCCTGTAATCCCAGAACTTTGGGAAGCTGAGGAAGGAGGATCACTTGAGGTAGGCTGGGCAACATGGCGAGACTGTGTCTCTACAAAAAGTTTAAAGATTACCGAGTTGGCAGGGCGTGGTGGCTCACACCTGTAATCCCAGCACTTTGGGAGGCCAAGGTGGGTGAATCACTGAGGTGGGCGAGGTCAAGAGTTCAAGACCAGCCTGGCCAACATGGTGAAACCCCGTTTCTACTAAAAATACAAAAAAATTAGCTGGGCATGGTGGTGGGCACCTGTAATCTCTGCTATTCGGGAGTCTGAGGTATGAGAATCGCTTGAACCCTGGGAGGCAGAGACTCCATCACCCACCCAAAAAAAAAAAAAAAAAAAAAGAGATTAGCTGGGCGTGGTGACATGTGCCTGTAGTCCCAGCTACTGGGGATGCTGAGATGGGAGGATTGCTTGAGCCCAGGCATTGAAGGCTGCAGTGAGCTACGATCACACCACTGCACTCCAGCCTGGGCAACACAACGAGACCCTGTCTCAAAAAAATATATGTATATATATTAGGGGAAATGTCAACATAGAATTGCCAATATTTAATTTTAAAAATTTCCACGTTAGGACGAAGAGGAATAGTAAACATCTCCTAGCACGGTAATGTCAGAGTTCTTTCCTTGAACAGCCCAAAAGTAGGAAGGATGAGATTGTAAAATGGCAGGGGATCCTCCACTCTGAATACATTTAGAGGTAAGAGAACTCACCACAACGCTCAGAGTTGTAGGCTGCCATGGGCCAGGGAGAGCTTTGTCACCAGCAATAGGGTCTGCGGGGAGGATTTTGGGCGCAGGTGCCTGCTATTCTTAGTGATGGTGGAGAACTTCTCAATGGGGAGCTGACCTGGCTGGGCTGTCTTAGGAGGCAGTGAACTCCCAGGCATTGCAGGTGTCCAGGCAGAGTTTAGAGGAAGGGATTTTTTTTTTTTTTCTCCATCAGAAGGGGCCAGGGCAGTGAGGCAGCTTCCTCAGGACCTTCTGGCCGCTGCCTGCCTTACATTCCCTGTTCCCCAGAGTTGGGTGGACACATGTTCACAACGGCATGTGGTGCCCGGGGCATCTGTGGATGTGGACCCATGCCATCAGCCCTAAGCTGACCATGAGCCCCTTCCGTGGAGGAAGGGCCCAGTTGTCACCAACCCTCACCCAACATGTGTGGACGTTCCACAGGGACTGGTTTTGCCCCACCTGGCCTTGGATATGTGGAACTCCTGTCCTGGGGCATGAATGGTAAAAGCCTGGGCTTACTCCTGCCAACAGTAATTAGGCCCTAGACGCCTTTCCTGCAGTGACGTGCCCATGACTGGCCTTAAGAAACAGGAAGACCCTTGAGGGACAGTTTCTTTAACAGGCCTGGCAGGTAATGCTTGGCGAAAGGGGGCAGAGCAGGCAGGAGCCCAGGAGCCCAGGAACCCGGTGTGCCAGAGGGCGTGGGTGCTGGGCTGGCCTCCACCTCAGAGCCCAAACCTACCCTGGGGCCAGCCTGACGTGCAACCCCAATGTTTAATAAAAACAGCTACGATTTAGAATAGCGTATAGTGTGCCAGGATTAGTGATAAGCAGCCAACAAATGTAATTTCCTTCAATCCCCATAACACCCTTTGAGGTAAGAACTCTCATAATCTCCATTTCTCGGATGAGGAATCCGTGACACAAAGTGGTGAAGCAAGCAGCTTGTGAAAGCTCTGCCTGACGCCAGCCATTAGGCTAGACTGGCTCCTTACCCAACCCCAGCAACCCCAGCTTTCTCATTTGCGAAACGGAGATAAAATATTCGGCCGCGCTCACGCCTGTAATCCCAGCACTTTGGGAGGGCGAGGTGGGTGGATCACTTGAGCTCAGGAGTTCGAGGCCAGTCTGGCCAACATGGTGAAACCCTGTCTCTACTGAAAATACAAAAAGTAGCTGGGCCCAGTGGCAGGTGCCTGTAATCCCAGCTACTGGGGAGGCTGAGGCAGGAGAATTGCTTGAACCTGGGAGGCGGAGGTTGCAGTGAGCTGAGATTGTGCTGTTGCACTCCAGCCTGGGTGACAGCGAGACTCCATTGAAAAAAAAAAGATCAGCTCAGGGAGTGGATTGAGAGGATTGAAGATTCCACATAAAGTGCTCAACACAGTGCCTGATATATAATATGTGTCCAGTAAGTGGAATATCTTATGGCTCCTATCTCTAATCCTAATGATGCACCCCCTTACCCTTGCTGGTAGTTTAAAGCCTTGGAGGCCTCAGTCTTCCAACCTGTCTAATGTGCCTGCTCCTTGACCCTCATCAAGAGCTTCCTTGAAACTCTTTGTTCAGGAAACTGAAGCCAGATATAGGAATTTCCAGGTTCCTTTGGACTCGGTGGTGCCCTGGAATTGGCTTGTATCGGCTGGTTAAGAGCTGATTGTTAAATTTTCAGGATTTTGTCCAGCTGGTTACTAAACCCAGCCATTGAGTAATTACATTATGTACACTTACAATGAAATAACTTCCATTAAAAACAAAGGTAATAAATACTCAAAATTCATCACATCCCAATTATTTTACAACAATGTCTCCCCACCCTCCTTATTATTGTCTGTGCTGTCAGGGTTATTGACCATCTGTCGTGTCGGTGTGGTGGCAAGGCTGTGTAACAGCCTGCTACTCCACCTGTCTCCAGCTCCTCATTCAGTGACATCATCAATTTCAGGTAGCTTGAAATTGGCCGGAGGGGGAGAATTTACACTGTGGAAATGGGCAGAAGCTTCAAATCAGCTCCCTCTGCCCCTGCTCCCCAACCAGGGAGCCAGGGAAACATTCACCAGCATACCACTGCTTGAACACTACTGGGTCCTTATCCTACCATTCCCAGTGTGGGCCTCTCCGGAAAGATACCCCCCCAAACAAGGACAGAGGTCCAGATAGCAATCCTACCAACATTTCAGGGGGGGCCCCAGGTGAGGCTCTGAAGTGAGACACCCTAGGACAGCGGGGGTCAGGGATCCACATTTACTGAGCTCTTCCTTATGGGCATGGTACTGCACAAAACACTTTCTATAGAAGCTTATTTGAGTCCTCATAAAATCATAGAAAATTGGTATCTATCACTTTCCAAACTCAGGAAGCAAATAGAATTGGCTAGTGAGGGAAACTTGTATTTATCCCTTTTGTGTAGCATAGAAAACAGAGGGGTTAGTAACTTGGTTAGGTTTGCACAGTATCTCCCAACAGGACAGGGTCCCCTTCTCTGTACAAAGGAAAGTCCTTCTTCCTCATAAGGTCTGGCGCCAAGCCCTGCTCCTAGTACTGTGCCCCAAATCCTTACCCAAGGCTTCAGGTTCCTCCTTCTTTCTCACTGACATGGTGCTCTGGGCCGGCTCAGCCCGGGGGCCCCCAGTCCCTTGGGGAAGCAGCTGGAAGGTGGGGTCCAGTTCCAGGATCATCTGATTGAGGCTCTCCAGTGAGAAGTCAATGTAGGAGTCAAGGTCTTCCGGGGTTCCCAAGGTCTGCTTGCCAGGGGACGGCAGGAAGCAGGTGGTTTTGGCCTCGGCCTGTGGGGCTTGCTGGAGTCGGTCAGGGGGCCCCATGCAGGGCACGGGGGCCATCAGGGCCTGGGCTCCCCAGCCTTCCGTGGTGTAGTAAGAACACTGGAGCGGCAGGCTGGGACTGGGTGCTGGGTGCAGGGTCCTCCTGGGCTCGTCACAGGGTGCCAAGCTGACAGCATGGCCTCCTGCCAGCAGTGGGCTGGACATCACCTGGGACATGGTGGGGATGGTGACCTCTGCGGTTTACCTCTGGTTTTCAACCAGCCTCACTGACATCCCAGAGATCTCACTTGCCAAACAGAAGCTCCCAGGACCTGAAAGAGTCCAAGAGTGGGAATGGAGTAACTTCTGTAGGTGAAGCCCCTGCCTCCCAACCCTCCATACAAGAGCTAATTTATTCATTCATTTAAAAGCATGGATGCTGGAGCCAGACCACCTGGGTTTGCAGCCTGGCTCCACCATCTACTAGCTGTACAACCTTAGGCAAGTTAATTGACTTCTCTGTGCCTCAGTTCCCTTGTCTATAAAACAAGTTAATATTTGTAATGTGCTTAGAACAGTGCCTGGCACAGAACAAGCCCATTATGTAAGTGATCATTAAATAAAGTAACTTCAGGCCAGGTGCGGTGGCTCAAGCCTGTAATCCCAGCACTTTGGGAGGCTGAGACGGGCGGATCACGAGGTCAGGAGATTGAGACCATCCTGGCTAACACGGTGAAACCCCGTCTCTACTAAAAAATACAAAAAACTAGCTGGGCGAGGTGGCGGGCGCCTGTAGTCCCAGCTACTCGGGAGGCTGAGGCAGGAGAATGGCGTAAACCCGGGAGGTGGAGCTTGCAGTGAGCTGAGATCCGGCCACTGCACTCCAGCCTGGGCGACAGAGCGAGACTCTGTCTCCAAAAAAAAAAAAAAAATAAATAAATAAAGTACCTTCAGTAGCTGTTTACTGAATATCTACTACATCCCAGGTGTGTTTATTAAGTAAATACTACTTAATGTTTACTGAGTAATTATCCACATAAGCTCTGGTATTTTACATAAAGCCTTTAAAAATCCTCATCACAACTGTATAAGGTAGGTACTATTATCCCATTTTACAGGGAGAGAACTGAGGCACAGAGAGGTAGGTAACTTGCCCAAGGGTCACACTGCCAACAAGTGTCAGAGAAGGACTGGGCCCCCGGCTGCCTGATGTCCGAGTGCCTGCACTTGGGCTAGTTGGTGAAACAGACAAGTAAGCGAGCGAACAACTGTAAGCAGTGTCACGAGGAGGAGAGGAGGGACAGTGGACTTTCCTAGTTTAGTGGGGGAGGTTAGGGAGGCCTTCCTGGAGGAAGGGACATGCAAAGGGAGATAAGCAGGAAAAGCAAGAGGTAGCTGTGGAAGGTGGGTAGGGATGAGGAAGCAGAGAGGAAGGTTTAAAGTAGAGGGGATGGGCTGGGCTCGATGGGTCACACCTGTAATCCCAGCACTTTGGGAGTCTGAGGTGGGCTGATCCCTTGAGGTCAGGAGTTTGAGACCAGCCTGGCGAACATGGTGAAACCCCATCTCTACTAAAAATATAAAAATTAGCTGGCATGATGGCACGTGCCTGTAATTCCAGCTGCTCAGGAGGCTGGGGCAGGAGGATTGCTTGAAGCTGGGAGGCAGAGGTTGCAGTGAGCCGAGATAGAGCCAATGTACTGCAGCCTGGGCAACAGAGCGAGACTCTGTCTCTAAATAAACAAACATCAAATAACTACATAAATAAAACAAATAAATAAAGTAGAGGGGACCATTTGTGCAAAAGTCTGGCCAGCAGGGAAACTCACAAGACACTATTGAGCACCTGAGTAACAGGGCACCTGGGGTGGGTAGAGGAGATGGGGCGGGGGAGGCAGGCTGGCCAGATCCCGCAGGGCCTTGCAGGCTGGGCTCAGGACTGCCAGCTCAACGCTGAGGGGCAACAGGGAGCCTCTGAAAAGTTTTGAGCTGGGGAGTGACATCATCAGATGATATTCATTTCCTTGGGGCTCATTTGGGAAAGAGATGTCCCAACCTCCTCATTTTCCTGACTGTGAAAAGTCTTTTCCATTGTCTAACCTTAATGCCACATGCTAGTTTCTTGTAGGTGGGGCTTGGTAAGGAGGTAAGAGGTTCTGGGATTGAGGCTGCCAGGAAAACTGTACAGAGCTGCAGTGTGCTGATTGCACTTCCATTGCATGCTCTGAGCTTTGCTGCCTGTCCCCAGCCCCCACCAACACCCCCTGACTCTCTTTCTTCTCATTGCCAAGACGCCTCCTTTACATCCTGCTTTGGAGTCAGACTTTAGCACTGGAAAAGGTATCTGAGACTAGCCTGGGAGAAGCGAAAACGGACTCAGGGATCCGAAGATTTAGATTTGACTTCTAGCTCAAATAGCTCCTTATGGTATGACTCTGACCCTGAGTTTCCTCATCTTTGAGATGGGCGTGAGAATTCCTGCCCTGCACCCTCCCAGAGAGTTATGGCACCAGTGAGGTGCTCCCTGTGAAGGTAGTTAGGCAATTCTATATAGTACTTAGAAAGAAGGACTTACGGAGTATAACAGCCTCATTAACAGTAGCTTCCATTTATTGGGCGCTGACCATGTGCCACGTAATTTACAGATGAGTTACATTTGGGAACTCAATTCTCTCACAGCTCTAGGAAGTACTGCACCCTATTGTCAGTCCTCTTGATTTTTTTTTTCTTGAGACAGGGTCTCGCTCTGTTGCCCAGGCTAGAGTACAGTGGCACAGTCATGGCTCACTGCAGCCTTGATCTCCCGCGGCTCAAGTGATTCTACCCTCCCGAGTGGCCGGGACTACAGGCTTGTGCCCTACACCCCGCGAATTTTTTGTAGAAAGAGGGTCTCACTTTGTTGCCCAGGCTGGTCTTGAACTCCTGGGCTCAAGTGCTCCTCCTTCCTCGGCCTCCCAAAGTGCTAAGATTACAGGTGTGAGCTGCTGTACCTGGCCTTATTTATTTATTTTGAGTTATCAGTCCATTTTACAGATAAAGATAGTGAGACTCCGAGAGGTCAAGAAACACGCTTCATATCCAGCAAAATGGTGGAGCTGGGATTCAAACCCAGGTGTGGGATTTTGGAATCTTAATTCCTTATGCCACATGGAATTCAAGTGCAGAGGGACACCTGGGATCTGGAGAGGGGGCGTGATTGGCTGAAGGTCGCACAGGTTTCATGAGAAAAGCCAGGCCCCCTTCCCCTCTCCCGCCTCCCCACACCCCCGCGGCTCCCGTAGGTCTGATGCCAGACTTTTCCTTGGCCAGGTCCTGCAGGGGGCGGGGCATCCCGGGCACGGGAAGCTTTCTATAAATGGAAGTGGAAGGGAGCCGGCCTCTGCGCTCCCGCCCTCCCGGGACAGCTGAGGACACAGAGCCGGAACCGCGGCTTTTCCCACACAGGCTCCAAGTGGACTGGGTTTGTTGGGACAGGAGTTTTCTGGCTGTGTCCTGCAGAGGAGGCTGGGGCTGCTGACTTTGCAGAGCTCAAGGAGAGCTGGGTGTTCCCTTGCGACCAGGATCCAGGATACCTGCTTACTAATTTGGACACAGCTTTTGTGCCACCCTGGGCAAGCGTCCTTTCCTCTCTGGGCAGACCTCAGTTGTCCCATCTGTATGATGAGGATATGATAGTAACAGACACCAAACACCTTGCATTTTCTCAGCAGTTCTCTGAGGAGGGTGCTATTGCTGCAGGGCTGGAGAGGTTGAGGAATTTGCCCAAGGTCATACAACGTGAACTGTGAATTGGGGTTTAAACCCAGGTGGTCTTCCTCCAGTGTCCCACACTTTTAGCCTCTGCTGCTGCTGCACATATTTAAGAACCCTGTCCAACATTGCCCCTTCTGGGATTCTGGAACCAAGAGGGATGGACCTGGAGCTGAGCAAAGGGCAGGTAGCCCCTAAGCTCCTCTTCAGCCTCCCCTCACTTTTAACACTTTTAAGGCTCCACGTTGCCCTTGGATGTCCCAGGGCAGGGTTTACCCCTGTATTCCTGAAAGCTGTGCCTTTCGCGGCCCCACACACTCCTCTAACTTGCTCTTTCTTGGTGGAAGTGGTGAGGAGAGTCCCTGGGCCCGGGGCTCTGTGTGGTTGGGATGCACGGGGCAGGGGCAAGGAGGGCTCCAGCCACCTCCCCGCCCTGTTTGTGGGTGCCCATCTCCGGCTCCCACTTCTGATTCTGACTCAGATCTCTTTCTTTGTTCCCAAGGACTCTGGGGAGTCCTGGCACCTTGGCAAATCCCCTCTTCCGTGTCATTGCCAACCTCTTCTCCTGACTTACTCTCTCCCTACGAGCCCAGGTCAGTAAAGGGAGAGGGTGGGGCAAGGGTAAAGCCTGAGTCTCCCCCAAAAGCACTTTGCCTGATTAGCCCAATCTCCACTGCACCCGTATTTTTGAAAACTGGCTCCCGATCTTCCCATCCCTCCTACCCAGACCCGGTGACGCAGGATGTGGACCGCAGGCAGAGACTACAGGACCAGTGAAGGCCAGCCGCCCCACCTCCCATTCCTGCCTACCTCTGAAGGGCCCAGAGGGCTCCCGGAGTGCTGGGAGGCAGGAGGCCTGGATGCTGTGTCCAGTCCCTTTCCATGACCTCAGGCAAGCCTCTTCTCCCTGGCCCTCAGCTCTCTCATCTGTTCACCGAGGGGCACAGTTTTAGTTCCCTTAAAGTGCTGAACTCTGCGGTCTGTGATCCTGAGACCATCTCAGTCTCATCCACATCCTCCACCCCATTTCTCCCAATCTTCACTCTGAGCCCCGAGAAGTGGAGAAGCTGAGGACAAAAGGTTAAATGAGTCTGGGCTCACGCCTGTAATCCCAGCACTTTGGGAGGCTAAGGTGGGAGTATCACCTGAGGTCAGGAGTTCGAGACCAGCCTGGCCAACATGGTGAAACCCCGTCTCTACTAAACATAAGAAAATTAGCCGGGCATGGTGGCACACACTTGTAATCCTAGCTACTTGGGAGGCTGGGGCAGGAGAATTGCTTGAACCCTAGAGGCAGATGTTGGCAGTGAGCCGAGATCATGCCACTGTACTCCAGCCTGGGCGACAGAGCAAGACTCCGTCTCAAAAAAAAGAAAAAAAAAAATTAAACAGTTAAATGAGTCAGGGCTGGCAAAGGTGCTCAGTGTTCCTCTCTTCTTAAAGAATAAAGGCACCTACCTGGTGTCCACGGGTGGGCAGACTGTTGCGTTCACTACTGGCTCCTGGGACCAAGACGACTCAGAGTCCAGGTGAAGAGTCACGAGAGGCGCCAGTTCACCTCCAGACCTGCCTTAAGAGCAGCTTGCCCGCCCTCTCTCCTCCCCTCTGGGCGGGCCCTGCACGTGGCCCTGACAGCAGTAGGCCCCACCCCTGCTGGGTCCAATGAGCTCAGGTAGGGCTGACACAGGCAGCAGGAAGGGAAGTACTGGGTGGTGGGTTTTGGGGCCGCGTGTGTGTGAGGGGCTCCCAAGTTCCTGCTTGGCCTTCTTGTGGCACCACATGGCCAGGGAGTCCTTGCTTGGACAGGGCATTGCTAGGATCAAGGTGTGCAGTGGGCACACCTCAGGTGCTGGCTGGGGCAGAGGACATGGGTTGGCAGAACTGGCAGAGAGTGAGGGCCTTGACAAAGCAGGGTGCCAGTGGGCAGGAGACCCTCTGCAGCCCCCCTTTGTGCTGCATCATGCTGGAACAGGCACAGGGTAGGGGCCCACTGGAGGTAAGGCTAGGCATGAGCTTGTCTTTTCTTCTTTCTCTCCTTTTACAGTAATGACTGTAGCCTGGAATGGGGCCTCTAACTCAAGGAAAGGAGGCTGAAGTGTCTGGAGGCCTTCAAGAAGAGGCTTATAGCTGTTCCTTCACTCGCAGGCTCCCTCCGTCCCTCGTCTGGTCTGTGCCTCAGGGTGGAAGTTCCCTGAGGGGAGGACATTGGAGGGTGATACCAGGAAGCCCGGAAGTCTGGTTTGGTAGCTCCTTCTCCGTGGTTCCAACTCTCTCCCTGTTCTAGAGGGGCCAGGGGTCCTAGAATGTTGTAAGGGGGTGTTCAGCCATGGTGGGGGAGGGCGCTGATGGCAGAGCCTGGTCTGGGGGCGCTGGTCTGAAGTGAGGGAGCTGGTGAAGTCTCCAGCCCAGGGACTTATGGTGACCCCAGTAGGCTAATCTCAGGGGTGGGTTGCCCCATGCCCCCATTGTGCCCAGTGGAAGGGCTTCTGGCCTTACAGTTTTTGATGCCCTGGGGTTTCACTGAGGCATGGTGAGCTAGCGCATGGGAGGCTGGTGAGCAAAGCTATGCAAAGTTATATAAGGTGCCCCTTCCTGATGGTGACATAAAAGGTGTCCTTAGGTGTCCATGCAGCCTTGTTGGCACATGGCTTGGTGAGCAATTATGTCTTTGGATGAAAAATGTGATGTTCCTGCCCTGGAGTGGATGTCGCTGCACACGGCAGCTTCCCCCATGAGGCTGCGGCTCAGGACTGTGGGAGAGTGGGCAGGGCAACTGGTGAGTTTCTTGAGCGGAAGGGGCAGGTTACAATAGGGCAAAGTGTTGGGCTAAGACTGTGGTAACCCTGGCCATCTCCCCTGGGGCTGGCGTGGATAGCCTCTGCAGTGGTTCTTCAGGGCCAGGGGACCCTCCAGCCATTCAAACCCATACCTTGGGGTTATGGTCTTTCTTGGCAGATTGGCTCTTTTGTCTCACACCCAGCTGCTTCCTTTAGCTTGGTGGTCCCAGAACACTGCCTCACAGACCCTGCCCAACACCATGCCACTGCCCTTCGCCATGATCATCAAGGGATGGATGGAATGGCATTTCTTTATACATCTGTAGATATGACATTTTTTCTTTAGCCTATGGATGTGATAGATTACATTACTTGACTTTTGAATGTTGAACCCTCCTTGCATACCTGGGATGAACCCCCGGTCATGGTATATAATTCTTTTTTTTTTTTGTTTTTTGAAATGGGGTCTTGCTATGTTACCCAGGCTGGTCTCAACCTCCTGGACTCAAGTGATCTTCCCACTTCATACTTTGGAGTAGCTGGGGTTACAGACATGTACCACTATGCGTGGGTCTGTATAATTCTTCTAATACATTGTTGGGTTCAATTTGCTAACATTTTGTTGAGGATTTTTGCATCTATGTTCATGAGTGATATTGGTATATAGTTTTCTTTTGTAATGTCTCTGGTTTCAGCAATGCTGGCCTCATAAAATGAGTTGGGAAGTGTTTCTTCTGCTTTTATCTTCCGAAAGAGGTTGTAGAGAAGTGGTCCTATTTCTTCCTCAAATGTCTGGTAGGTTTCACCAGTAAAACTGTCTGGTCCTGGTGCTTTCTCTTTTGGAAGTTTATTAATCATTAATTCAATTTCTTTGCTAGATATAGACCTATTCACAGCATTTGTTTTCAACCTCAAAATACACTATTTCCCTAGTTGACGGAATCACCTTGTCCTGCATCTACTCTTCTGAGAGAAGGGATTCCAAGTAGATAAAAAAAAAAAAAAAAAAAGTCCAACCTACATTTTGTTGTATTCTGCATGTCTCTCACTGAGGCAGAGGGAAAATCAGTTAAAGAAACTAAGAAATGTAATTTCTGACTGAGTTTTTTTCTTGTAGAGAACCCACATTACTCATTCATTCAAAATGCATTTATTTGGCTGGGTGTGGTGGCTCACACCTGTAATCCCAGCACTTTGGGAGGCTGAGGTGGGCAGATCACCTGAGGTCAGGAGTTCAAGACCAGCCTGGCCAACATGGTAAAATCCCATCTCTACTAAAACCACAAAAATTAGCCGGGCATGGTGGTGGGCACATATAATCCCAGCTACTCGGGAGGCTGAGGCAGGAGAATCTCCTGAATCTGGGAGGTGGAGGTTGCAGTGAGCCGAGATTATACCACTGTACTCCAGCCTGGGTGTCAGAGTGAAACTCCATCTAAAACAAACAAACAAACAAACAAAAAACAACCACTTATTGAGTGCCTCTGCATTCAGATGTTAGGATGTAGAGATGAATGGGACAAGGCTCCTGCCCCCAAGGAGCACACTGTTCATGGAGGAGTATGACTCATAGACAGAAAGGCCCCCAGATCACAGCCTGGTGCAACCAAGAGGCCTACAAAAGGCTGGAGCTGAGCCATCTTCTGTCAGCGTTAGTCGCGTGTGGATACCGAGCACCTGAAATGTGGCTAGTCTAAACAAAGATGTGCTGTGGGTGCAAAATACAATTCAAGTTTTAAAGACTCAGTATGAAAAATTATATGAAATATCTCAATAGTAATGGAAGAATTTATTTTTTATTTTTTTATTTTTAGAAATGCAGTTACATTATTTAGAAATGCCCAGGCTGGTCTCAAACTCCCAGCTTCAAGCTATTCTCCTACCTTGGCCTCCCAAAGGGCTGGGATTACAGGCGTGAGCCACCATGCTGGCTCGGTAATTTTTTATATTGATTGTGTGTGGAAATGATGCTGTTTTATAGATACTGGGTTAAATAAAAATATTATTGAAATTAATTTCCTCTGCTTCTTTTCACTTTTTAAGATGTGTTTTATTAGTTTCCCGAGGCTATTGTAACAAATTACCACAAACCTGATGCCTTAAAACAACAAACATCTGTTCTGTCACAGTCTGGAGCCTGAAATTGGACAGGGCCATGCTCCTTTCCGGCCCTGAAAGGGAGAATCCATTCCTTGCCTCTTCAAATTTCTGGTGGCTGTCCTGGAATTCCTGAGTTTGTGGCTGCGTCACTCCAGTCTCAGTCTCCGTCTTCACATCTCCTTCTCCTCTTCTGTCTGTCTAATCTCTCTTTGTCTCCCTTTTATTTTCTTTCTTTATTTTGAGAGAGGGTCTTGCTTTGTTTCTCAGGCTGAAGTGCAGTGGTACCATCATGGCTCACTGCAGCCTCGAACTCCCAGGCTCAAGCAATCCTCTTGCTTCAGCCTCCTGAGTAGCTGGGACTATAGGCACATGCCACCACACCCAGCTAAGCTTTTAATTTTTTTGTAGAGATGGAAGTCTCACTATGTTGTGCAGGTTGGTTTCAAACTCTTGGCCTCAACTGATCCTCCCACCTCAGCCTCCCAAGTTGCTGGGATTACAGGCCTGAGCTGCCGTGCCCAGCTCGACGCTGGGCACTTTTTTCAGCAGCTGGTTTCTAACATCCAGTGTTCAGCTTTGTGGGCATCAAGAGGTTGTTGCCGAAACAACTTCCTGAATCAGTTATGATGATGGTTCTTGAAGCCCACAGACCCTGAGCGGCTCCTGATTCTTTTTTTTTTCTTTTTTTTTCTGAGATGGAGTCTTACTTTGTTGCCCAGGCTGGAGTGCAGTGGTGCGATCTCAGCTCACACTGCAACCTCCACCTCCTGCGTTCAAGCGATTCTCCTGCCTCAGCCTCCCGAGTAGCTGGGACTACAGCTGTGCGCCACCATGCCTGGCTTTTTTTTTTTTTTTTTTTCTGTATTTTTAGTAGAGACAGGGTTTCGTCATGTTGCCAGGCTGGAACTCCTGACCTCAAGTGATCGTCTGCCTCGGCCTCCCAAAGTGCTGGGATCATTACAGTTGTGGACCACTGTGCCTGGCCACTCCTGATTCCTTACTCTCCTGCTGGTACCAGAGGGCAAGACTCCCAGGTGGATTGCTCGGCCCCTGTCTTCTGGGAGCTATTCCTGCAGTGCAGCTTGCTCCTCTGGCCCTCTTGATCATTTTCTAAGGACAGAATACTGCATGAAATTCCTCTCTGCTTACACCAGCTAGTGTGGCTTCTGTTTCCTGCAGGTGACTGATGCACATGGGTGGGGCCAGGGTGTAGACTGGCCTGAGCGGTGGGAATTTTCTGTGGTGGGTGGTGGAGGTACAGAGGGAGCCTTTAAGCAGGTCAAGGTCAGGGAGGGAGTGACATGAACATATGTGTGACTTAGGGAGGTCCTGTTGCTTCAGGGAGGTGCTGAGCCCCCTGAGAAGGTAGCAGAGGTGCAGACTTCACTTTTCTCTGGGAGTCCTTCTTCTGTGGGGTTAAGACAGACCCAAAAGATTGGAGAGAGATGTTCTTTGCTTCAATGGGACAGATAACTGACTTTGAGTATTTAGACTCCTGAGCATTCTAGGCTTTATTTGCCACATGCAAATCTAAAATGAATAGCAGGGACGACTTGACAGTAGAGAAGATAGTGAGAATTTTGGTAACCAAAAACCAGGCTTGGGATCAAGAGAGAACAGAGCAGGTAAAAGCTCAGCACTGGCGCTCTGGGTGTCTGAATTCACACTTAGTCTCCATTGCCAATTTGCTGTGATACTACAGGAAAGAGAGTTACCCTTTTAGGGCCTCTGAATTCCCTCTGAGTGGGAGGAAAGTTTCCCTTCTCTTGTTGCATAGGAGGGGTGAGGAGCAGTGGAGAGAGAGATCCTTCTTTTTCCAGGGGAGGAGATGATGGTCTTCCCAATGAGGCTGCTCTCAGGTCTTACACTGTTGGACCTCTGACCCCCTAGCTATAACATGCACATGCCTGGCCGGGCGCAGTGGCTCACACCTGTAATTCCAATACTTGGGGAGGCCGAGGCAGATGGATCTCAGCCTCAGGAGTTTAAGACCAGCCTGGGCAACATGGTGAAACCCTTGTATCTCTTTAAAAAAGGAAAACAAAAGTTAGCTGGGAGTGATGGTGCCTATCTGTAGTCCTAGCTACTTGGGAGGCTGAGGTGGGAGGATCTCCTGAGCCCAGGTAGGCTGAGGCTGCAGTGAGCCATGATGGTGCCACTGCATTCCAGCCTGGGTGACAGACTGAGACCCTATTTCAAAATAATAATAAGAACAATAACACCCACATGCCTGAAGCTCTAGTCAATGGCTTGCCTCTGCAGGGCAGGTGAAGCCCAATTCGGGAACATCTTTATTATGAAGGCTCACATCCAGGTCAAGTGGCCCTGTGCATTCTCCAACCCCAGACTGGAGGGCCCCTCAGGTACTGCTGCATCCTCAGACTCAAACTCTGTTGTTCACGCATCCCATCGGTAAAAAATGTTGAGCAGGCACCCCAATAACTATTTGTTTACAAATTACAGATATATAGGCCAGGTGTTGGTGGCTCATGCCTGTAATCCCAGCACTTTGGGAGACTGAGGTGGGTGGATCACTTGAGGTCAGGAGTTCAAGAGCACCCTGGCCAATATGGTGAAACCCCATTTGTACTAAACATATAAGAATTAACTGGATGTGGTGGTGCACGTTTGTAATCCCAGCTACTTGGGAGACTGAGGCAGGAGGATCACTTGAACCCAGGAGGTAGAGGTTGCAGTGAGCCAAGATCATGCCACTGCACCCCAGTCTGGATGACAGAGTGAGACTCCATCTCAAAAAAACCCCCAAAAATTATGTATATGGAACTTTACAAATTATATACATGAACTATGTATACATAAATATATTAGTATTTACATTATAAAAATATATGTACATTATAAAATATGTTATGCTCATTATACATATATGTATAAACTATATCTATTATATGCATTCTACAATTATAAATAAAAATGAAGAAAAATACATTGAATCCTTTTTGATGATACATTTAAAGGCAATTTTATGGCATTTCATTTAATAAAAACCCTTTTGTTCTCACACTGAGAGCAGCGTGATTGAATGTGCTTGTTGATTTTGGAAGATCCTGGTTTGTGAAATCGGAAACCACTCTGTGGGACAGTGATTTGAATATCTCATTCTCAATTCAGTTTATTTCAATATTCAGTTTTAATGGTTGTCACAGCTGAAAAGAAGGCCTCGCGAAGATACCTAGATCCAGACGGACGGGGTGCCTTGTGGGCTCAGCTCATTAAATCATGACATTAATTTTCAATTTTCAATTTCATCCACCAATTATGCAAAGGTTTTGTTCAAAATTGGCTTGCAAATTTCCGTCTCCTCTCATGTCAATCAGTTGTTCTTGCAAAGAAATTGGAATATGTTGCATTTTAATACTTTCAGCAAATGGATTTTAAACCCACTCAAACTCTTCATTTAGAAGATTTTTAAGCAAATTAAACATTTCTTTTTTAGTTCGTTGTTTGAAGGGCAGATATGAAAGATCTTGGGAACACGTGAGGTTTTCAGCAACAAAATCATGTAACAATGGGAACGCTTTCCGACCTTCTTTTCAAATGCTCTGTCATATCTTTTCCTTCCCCCACAGTTGCTTCCTTGATAACTTGGCTGAACTTCACCTTTATCCTGATGAAAAGAGATTTCATTTTTGGAAATCTCCACTGTAGCACTCAATAGGCAATACTTGTTCTTCCTTTGTGAGATGGCAGATGAGGCGATCTTCTGCTATTTTCTTGCTGTTTCTTTGCAGAAATCTTTTTAGGTCATTTATCCTTTTTTTTTTTTTTTGAAGGAAGGCTAATTTAGTTTGAATCAGGCAGTATAAACTGGGCATATGCAGACATCAATATGTCATAATACATTGAAAGTGAGCAACAGAGTGAGAGTATGGCCCTCAAGTTCTCTGCCTGATGGAGTGACTAATTCAGGAGACACAATTGGCCGACAAACAGACCGAGTGAGGGTGCCTGGGTCAATCTGTATGTTAAATATTAGTTGACTTGAATTTTTCCTTCCTTCCTTCCTTCCTTCCTTCCTTCCTTCCTTCCTTCCTTCCTTCCTTCCTTCCTTCCTTCCTTCCTTTCGAGTCTCACTCTGTTGCCCAGGCTGGAGTGTATTGGTGTGATCTTGGCTCACTGCAACCTCCAGCTCCCAGGTTCAAGGAATTCTCCCTGCCTCAGCTTCCTGAGTAGCTGGGATTACAGGCACCTGCCACCATGCCTGGCTAATTTTTGTATTTTTTAGTAGAGATGTGGTTTCACCATGTTGGTCAATCTGGTCTCGAACTCTTGACCTCAGGTGATCTGCCCTCCTCAGCCTCCCAAAGTGCTGGGATTACAGGCTTGAGCCACCGTGCCCAGCCTCTTTCTTTCTTAAAAAAAAAAAAAAATTTATTCCTTTTATAAATTTTTGTAGAGATGGGGGTCTCACTATGGTGCCCAGGCTGGTCTTGAACTCCTGGACTCAAGCAATCCTCTTGCCTTGGCCTCCCAAAGTGTTGGGATCACAGGCATGAGCCTCTGCACTCTCCATCTTTCTTACTTTTAGATACAAATACACGTATATGAATTCTAAAATTTTCTTTCTACATTCCGTGGTACCTTTGGGGTATGTATGTGTAACCTCATTGGGCTGACTGGTGAGCTGAGGCTTAGTGTGGGGGTTGCCTACGGGACCTATTGCCAATGGAGTGATAATGCCAGACTGAAACTCAGGTCCTTGTCTTCCACAATCCTCCCTGGACCCTGACAGTGTGGATGTGGAGGTGATGCAGGGTAGCCTGTGCAAGCCCCACCCCTGCATAGGGTCCTGTGGCCCTAGGAATACCTGTCTCCCTGGACTCAGGGCCGGAACCTGAACATCTGCTCTGCTCTGTGCTCTCTGGGGAGCAGCATCGGGTAAGCCCCAGAGCAGGTGTGGACATGCTTCTGATTAGAATGCCCCTTTCTTTTCCCACTCCCTTCCTTCCTCACGTCAGAGCCAGGCCTCTCAGACCAAGTCTAGAGTACCGTGACCAGGGGTAAGTTTTGTGGGCCTCTCAGAACCGAGGAATTTGTACTTGGCTTTGGGACATAATTTGTTGATTTTTACACCTCAGATCTGAAAGGAAAATCAGCCATCTGTGCCCAAAAACAGATAGGCTGGGGGTTGGGCACTGCCATCCTTGGGCCTGTCCTCCTGGGCCTCTCACTGTCCTCGGAGGAGGGGAAGTGCGGGCTGCTTTTGGTGGCATCAGTACCTGTGCAGCAATGACCCAAGTTGCTGGACCGTCTGTCCAGGCACTGGTCAGGAGAAGGGCATCCCCGGCCAGCTCGTGTGCGATCCTGCATGGCCCTAGGCCCAAGGTGAGCTCATGGGATGAGTAAAGCCTTCTGCTGAGCCTGGCGGCTGAGTAAGAGGACACGCTGTGCTCTCACACCTCCCTGGCCCCACCGCGGCATGCCCACCCTTGTCTTCCCTTCTGCTGCTTGGCGTGTTGTCACTGACGGCATGGGGCAGCCCTTTGCACACTGCATCCCTGGAGCCACGTGTTAACTGTGAGTTAATAAATGGGTGTTGTTTTTAGCCACTAAATCTGTGGTCATTTTTTACATTGAAGTAGAAGAGGAATACATACCATAAGTCTGAATATTCAAAAGCCATAAGTCAAGCTTACAAACTGTTAATAAAATATGTTCTATCCATCTACCTTGATCTTTTTTATGACTGTGAAGGCCAGGGTCAAATTCATAATTCTCTGACAACTAGGAGTTCTGTGCCAGGAGGTAGCTGCCTGGGGAGGGCTGGCCCCTGGATCCTAGTCCCTCACTGGGACTTCTCATCTTCTCATTCCTGGCTTCATCCTGCACCAGAAGCAGCGGGGACAGAAGAGCCAGGAGAAGCCAAATTCTAACCACTCTCCTTCAAACAGCTGTCCCTTGGGCCCTGAGTGTGACTTGGCTTTGGGAAATTAACCTGGAGAAGAGTTTCAGGGCTGTATGGGCAGGAATACCATCGTCCTCCATGGGGAATGCATGGTCTAGAAGAGAGGGCTGTGGTTCTGGTGGGTACATCCACGCGGACCCACAGACTCTTCATTCCGTGGGGGTGGCCAAAGCAGAATTCCTCTACAGCCGGGGACCCAAGCCAGGGACCTTTCATTTTATCCTTTTATTGTAGTAAAATACGTATGACATCAAATTTACCATTGTGAATTTAATACATTCACAATGTTGTGCAACCACCACCTCTATTTCGGTCCAGAACATTTTTATAGCCCCAAAAGGAAACTCTATACCCTTTAAGCAGTCACTCCCATCTCCCTCTCCTCCAGGCTCTGGCAACCACTAATCTGCGTTCTGTCTTTATGGCTTTACCTATTCTGGATATTTGATATAAATGGAATCACACACTACGCAGCCTTTTGTGTCTGGCTTTTTTCACTTAGCATAATGATTTCAGGTTCCTCCATGCTGGAACACATTTCGGTAGCTCATTCCTTTTTATGGCGGAATAACATTCCTTTGCACGGATAAACCATATGTCCGGGGGGCTTTCCTGCCAGGATCTAAGATGGTATTGGGCTGGGGCTTGGGGGAGGTCAGCTGGCGACTTTATCTCTTTGTCCTTTTCTCCTCCATGCCTCTTGGGGTTTGTCACTTTAGAATATGCTGCTGAGGCTTGGGGACCCAGGAAGACAGCCTGTCTCACCATGTCCCCTAGTCTTTGAAACCTGATCCTGAATCCTGCCTGGCGGTGGCGGCAACATCAGACAGAGCTGGAGCTGGTGTGACCCCATCCCAGGAGGACGCTCCTATTTCGGGGCTCCCAGCTGTCTGTCTCTGGTCAGGGTGCCCCAGCAGAGTCTGGGAAAAGCCAAAGCCAGTCTCTGGTGACAGCTCTGAGGTCCCACAGTGGGGAGAGGCGGTGGGTGGGGGAAGGAGTTGGACTTGCTCAACCGCCGTGCCTGGAGGGCGGAGGGAGTCCATCCTGGCACAGGGCAGAGCAATCAGACCCACGCCCAAAGAGATGCTTAGTTCTTCACTTGCGGAGCCTATTTTCCAGGGAAATTTAATTCCACATTGTTTGTTCTCTGCTCTGCAGACGCCTCGGGGTTCTGTGCCAGGAACCGAGCTGAGGAACTCAGCTGAGGAAACCACGGGAATCTCATTTGAAGAGGAATTTGGCCCCTGGAGCCCCCTCCCCACTCACTGGTGAGAGGGTGCCAAGACTTCAGTTGCCGCCGCCGCACCAGCAAACCCCAAACCACAGGAATGCAATGGGGTCACCTGGGGACAGAGGGAGATGGCTGGACAGCGAGTAGGGAGTGAGCCCTTGGGCCTGCATTGCATGGGGGTCTGCTGTTTTGTGACAAAAGCACTGGACTTGGTCTCCAGGCCTGGGTGTGGATTCAGGCTTGCCACTCTGGTCATGGGATCTTGGGTGGTCACGCCTGTGGCTAACCATGCTCACCTGGCCACTCTGGCCTTTGGACCAACTCAGGCAAGGAGCTGAGCTTGACAGGGAGGGAAGCCACGGATGGGGGTGGACGGAGGCGGTGAGTGAGAGTAGAATGTTCTGGTCTCCAGGCTCTGCAGCCTGAGCTGGGGAGGCACCCAGCACTTGTTACCCAGGAAAAGGAAACTACAATAATGACATCAGCTATGGGTCAAGGACTGCTCCAGGCCCTTTTTTTTTTTTTTTTTTTTTTTGAGACAGAGTCTTGCTCTGTCACCCTGGCTGGAGTGCAGTGGCGCCATCTGGGCTCACTGCAAGCTCCGCCTCCTGGGTTCGCGCCATTCTCCTGCCTCAGCCTCCCGAGTAGCTGGGACTACAGGCGCCCGCCACCACGCCTGGCTAATTTTTTTGTATTTTTAGTAGAGACAGGGTTTCACTGTGCTAGCCAGGATGGCCTCGATCTCCTGACCTCATAATCCACCCGCCTCGGCCTCCCAAAGTGCTGGGATTACAGGCGTGAGCCACCGCACCCGGCCGGCTCCAGGCACTTTATATAATACATTGCATTTCTCCTTATGATGGCCCTCTGGTGTGGCTGGCATCATTCTCTTTCACAGACAAGGAAACCAAGAAAGGAGAAGGGGACTCCCCTAGAGTAACTGGTACCAGGGCAGAGGCTGGGCAGGGAGTGGTCATCCCCAAATGCTGAGTGCTCCACACCATGCTACTGGCCCCCGACTCAGTCCTCAGACTTGTTCCTTGGTGAGATCACAGTTGAAATGATAGTTTCTTCCTCTTAAAACTCCTCCTAGTTAAGAAAAGAATCATAGTATTTTTGAGCGGGAATGGACTTGGGTACGAGTTACCATTTTATAAATGGGGAAATTGAAGCTTGGAGAGGAGAAGCTGCTTTTCCATTTGAATCTTCAAATGAGATTCCCGTGGTTTCCTCAGCTGAGTTTCCCAGCTCGGTTCCTGGCACAGAACTCCGAGGCGTCTGCAGAGCAGAGAACAAACCATGTGGAATTAAATTGCCCTGGAAAATAGGCTCCACAAGTGAAGATCTGGAAGATCTTCCTGACTTTTATCCCCCAGGAAGACAGCAGATCCAGCTCCAGATGCTCTCTGGCCATTTGGCCCATAGGGGTAGAATCCAGGGTCCCCGAGGCCAAGGCTGTCTTTAGTGCCCAGTGGGGCAGAATCTCCTTGCTCTGCCCAGGTTCCACGCCTGTCTGTTGGTGTGATCCTGCGTCCAACCTGAGAGGCCAGTGATGGTTTGGCGCACCCTGTCCCCACTATTAGAACCCTGCTGGGTGGGTTCAGGAGTGCCACGTTGGTAGACGAAGCACTGCTCTATTTTGTCCCTCACCTTAACAGGCACACGTCACCTTATTGGGTGGCTCTATCCAGCAGAAGGAGAGAAGGTGGGAATGAGTGCCATCGTGGTTCAGACACTGTCCAGTGGGGTCACCTTAGCCTAGTCACTTCATATATGGAGGGATTCCTGGCAGCAGGCTCTGTGCTAAGGTGCTGGGGAAACAAAAATAAAATAATGTCCCCCTTCTCAAGGAGGAACTCTCAGTCTAGTGAAGGCAGATATGCTCTATTGCATTAAAAAAAATGCTGGCTGTGACTCACTAAATGGACTATAGGCTGGCAGTTGGGAAAAAAGGTCTAGACGACAAGGTAGATGCCTGCAAATTCAGGAGAGTAGGGACTTAATTCACTTGTGCTCACTGCTGTCCCCCAGGGCACTGCACAGTGCCTGGCACCCAGAAAGGTGCTCCATCAGTATTTGTTGAATGACTGTATGATAGGAACAAACACGGATGAATGAATGAATGAATGAATTGCCTGCCCCACCCAGACAGGAAAGTGTGGCTTCTATCAGATTTTTCTGTTACCAAAAAATACCAGCCCACTTCCTGTGGCTTTGATCTGCAGCCTTAATTCTAAACTGCCCTGCCTCAGTCAACAGCTATCTGCAGCTCATTTCCTGCTTTCTGGCCATCTTATCTCTCTCTCCAAACATTTCTCAGCTTTCTCTTTCCAGGTGAGTATACCCAGAGCCCCAGTTCTTCCTCTTGCAACTTTGGCAGCACGGGGTGGGGCTGCCCTTTTGGGCCAAGTACTTCCCAGATCTCAGGCTCCTGGGGTGCGGGGCCTTTCTGGGTCAGGTGTGTCCTTCTGACTCCAGCCTCCTGGGGGGCAGGTGCTAGGACTGGGCCTGGGCATTGGTCCACATCCTGTTGATAGTCTTTGGGACAGGATGGGGGGTGAGGATGGAGGGTAGACGTTGATGAAATAACCATGCAAATGTCTAATTATGGACTGTGAAAGAGGCTATGAAGGAAAAGTCAAGGTTGCCTTGAGAATGTAACAAGGTACATGCCTATAGGGGATCAGGGAGAGCTTCCTCAATTAATCCAAGATCTGGATACAGTGGAAGTTAGCCAGGCAAAGAGGGTAAAGGAGAGAGAAAGAACTTGCAGATGGAAGAGACTGCAGGTGCAAAGGTCCTGGGGTAGGAGTGAGTGATAGTGGTCCTCTTGAGGAGCTGAAGAAAACTCAGTGCAGCTGGTGGACAAAGACACAAGGATTTACAACAACAAGGCCAGAGAGGCAGCTGGGGACCAGCCCCAGTGCACCAGCTTAGAGGATTTGGATTTACCTTGAGAACCGTGGAAAACAGAACATTTGTAGAAGTGTGACGACATCGTGTTTGTTGTTGTTTTTTGTTTGTTTTCGTTTATTTATTTTTATTTATTTATTTTTGAGACAGAGTTTCGTTCTGTTGCCCAGGCTGGAGTGCAGCGACGCTATCTTGGCTCACTGTAATCTCCACCTCCCGGGTTCAAGGATTCTCCTGCCTCAGCCTCCCTAGTAGCTGGGACTACAGGCACATGCCACCATGCCCAGCTAATTTTTTGTATTTTTAGTAGAGGTGGGGCTTCACCCTGTTTGCCAGGATGGTCTCAATCTCCTGACCTCCTGATCCGCCCATCTCGGCCTCCTAAAGTGCTGGGATTACAGCTGTGAGCCACAGCGCCCGGCCCTGTTTTGGTTTATTTTCGAGACAAGGTCTTGCTCTGCCACCCAGGCTGGAGTGCAGTGGCATGATCATAGCTCACTGCAGCCTTGACCTCCTGGGCTCCAGCAATCCTCCCAAGACATTGTGTTTTGAAAGATCCTTTGAGTGTGTTTGGCTAACGGGTGGGGGAGCTGATCAAGTGTAGAGGCAGAGCCTAGGGTGGTGGTGGTGGAGACACAGGCACATGACTGGCTTTGAGAAACACAGTACTTAGTAGGTACTGTCCAAAACAGTCCAATACAGTAGAGTTGAATTTGTCCATTCAACACTATTAAACACCATGACTCTAAGGACCAGAGAGCCAGGCTGGGCTCTGCCTTTAGGCAGCTCTCACTCCCAGAAATTGGAGTGCAGGTTGGAGGCAGATTGGCCAGGCTGAAAGTGCAAAGTGCTCAGGGAGGTTCAAATAGCAAGCATGCGTCCTGGAACGCATGCCCAGAGGAAGAAGGAGCACCTTCAGTGGATGTTTTCCTGCAAATACTGTTTGAGTTCCAGGCAGAAGAGAAAACGGGGCCCTGGGAGAGGATTCATTAGGGTCTCCTCCCTGATTCCTCACCATCATTTATAGGACTTTTGGCTACAGGGATCTTCCCTGCATTCCACTGGGGCCCGTAGTAGGGCTGAGAGTGTGAGACGGAACAGGGGTCTCCTCAAGTGCTTGGGGCAGCCGAGCCTCATAGGTCAGGTGAGAGAAGGGACATCCAGACTGCTCTCACTCTCCTCTTCCTGCCTCTGACTCATTTTCCTTGGAAGTGCATTTCTCTGTAAACCTGCTTACTCATGGAGTCTCCGCCCTCCAGCTGCAGGCTCGCACCCTTCCCTGGGGTGTCTCAGTGAGCAGGCTCGAGCACCCACCCCTATCCCCTCATACCCATCTCCAAGTAAGGCCTGGGTCTTCCCCTTGGAGTGGGAGCTCCCTGAGGGCAGGGCAGGGATGTTTCTTTGCTTGGTGATTAGGGCTCCTCCAAGGCCTTGAGGAGGGTTTCTCACCCACAGCTTGTTGCCAGCCACCCTCGCGCCAGCCCTCTGCCCCTCAAAGGGCTCTGAGGGATCCTCCTGTTATATGGAATGGCAGGTTGTGGGGTGGGTTTGTGGGGCTCCAGCTGCCTCCCCAACTACTTCCTGCTGCTGAGGACTGTCTAGAGGGCTTCAGGCCCTGGCTGTGGGGAGTACAGACAGCCCTTGAGGGTGCTTCCCCATCAGAGCCCACTCTGTCCATTTCATCCAAAGAGCTCCAGGGCAAACTCTGCTGTGACTGGAAATGGGGCCGGGCTTTAAGGGGCTGCTGGGGGCTCATGGAGGTCAGGTTGTGCTCTCCAGCCTGGCTTTCCTGACTCCCGGGGGCGCTGACAGCAGTGCTCTCTCCCTGGCATCTGGCTCCCTCCTCTGCCGCACCCCCTGCCCCTGCTCCGCCTGGGCTCCTGGGTCCGCTTCATAGACCAGCAGCAGAACTGCACAGAGAGGGTAAGAACTGCCTTCTAGTCAGCAGAAGCTCAGATGGAAAGAGACTCTGCTGACCAGCACCAGGACATCTGGGGCAGCCCCATGGGAGCTCCCCAGGGCTGGGAGCTCACAATCACCTGCTCCAGTCCCTGCCTTCCTGCCAAGGGGCAGACCCTCTCCAGTGTGAGCTGGGACCTGAAGCAGGCGCCTTTCCTTGCTCTGGTCTCACTACGCTTTGGTGTCCACCCAACCTCCTAAGATCACATCAAGGGGTGCTTGGGAGAATAGGACGCCTGCTCCCCCAACCTGCCCCCTGAATCCCAGCACTCTCAGACTTTGAATGGTGTAGCACGGAACTGTAGAGCTTTAAAGAAGGCAGCAGAGTTTAGGGGAAGAGAAAAACAGTTGATCTCCAACAGGCATTCTAAGTGGAGTCCTCGACAGCTGGGAGCAGCTCCACAGGCTTCGAGGTGTGGGTGAAGCAAAAAGACCAAGTGAGACCCAGGGAAGCAGGAGGGGCTGTGGGAAGGTCAGAGGGCACTGGGGCAGCCTGTGCCTTTGAGGGCCTCAGAAATATCCCACACACACTCCCTTCCGGAAGGACTGAGGAACAAGCTCTTGGGAGTCGCATCCAAATTGGGCAGAACCGGCTGGGTGCAGTAGGCTCATGCCTGTAATCCCAGTACTGTGGGAGGCCAAGGTGGGCAGATCACCTGAGGTCAGGAGTTCGAGACCAGCCTGGCTGACATGGCGAAAACCCATCTCTACTAAAAATGCAAAAATTAGCCAAGAGTGATGGCACACGCCTCTAATCCAAGCTACTTGGGAAGCTGAGGCAGGAGAATCATTTGAACCCAGGAGGCAGAGGTTGCAGTGAGCCGAGAGGGCACCACTGCACTCCAGCCTGGGCAACAGAGTGAGACTCGGTATCGAAGAAAAACAAAAAAACAACAACAACAAAAACAAAACCAAAAACAAATTGGTCAGAACCACCGGGGTAAAACAGACAGCAAGCTCAGAAGGTTTACATATTTGAGGGGTGAGGGTCAGGGGAGGTGTCCCATGGAGACGGTCTCAAAGGGAAGCCATGTGTTGAATACTTCCAGTACCAATAGCGGGGTGGGGGGACCCAGGAGGAGTGAAGCAGTGAATCCCCTGGCCCATTCCCAGCCCATAACCTGGAACGTCCTCCTAAATGTACAGGAAAATCCTTATTTAATAACGATCAACAGAACAGGATTATGAACAGACGCCATACAGAGGTATTTGTAAGAAAGAAGGTGGATGCAGAATCCTTTCTTCAAACAGAAGCTTACCAGTAAGTGCAGACGAATACAACAGGTAGGTCAAGGCTAATCCAGTTGGAGGGGGTGCTGGTGGAGGTGGGCACTGAGGGAAGGGTCAGCGCCCTAGCCGTTCAGCCCCCTCCAAACTCCTGCACCCCCCACCTGGGTTCTATGCAGCCTGATGTGTCCCCGCCCCCTCCTATGCAATGAAGGAGGGAGACACAGAGAGGGAGAGTGGCTTCCCCAAGACCACCCAGGTTTGTGGTGGAGCGGGAAGAGGTCACGAGGCCTCCTGCCCAGCACCGCCTCTCTTACCCCAGCCTGTCTGTTGCCGCTTGCATCCCTCCATTCACACAGTGTCTTCTCCTGCCAGACCCCAGCAGGACACAGTGGGCAGGACAGGTTCCTCTGGGTCTGCCTGAAGGACCCAAAGTCCAAGGACAAGAGTCTCTTGGTGGCCTCAGGAAGGAGAGAAGGAGGCACTGTTTCAGATGGGCTGGGGGAAGTGGAGGTGGGATGCAGGGCTGTGGAGTCCTCCTGGCAGCCTGGGCTGTCTGTGGGGCGTGGCAGGATGTCAGAGGGTCTGTGTTGAGGCCTAGCCCTGTCTTCTCTACAATAAAGGAACTGCTTTGGGCCTCAGTGTTCTCACTTGTGAAATGGGGCCACACTCTGCCCTTCCAGCTTCGTGTTGCTGAAGGGAGGCTCTGAGGAGACGCAAGCATCCTGTGGCTGTAACAAGATGCCATGAACGAATCATACACTCAGCCTGGGCCCCGGGAGTCTCCTGCCTCTGGGCTTCCGGAGTCCCCCGCTCCACTCTGACCCCCAGGGAGAGTCCTCAGGTATCCTCCCCGGTGTGGAGGGTGCCCTCACAGTTGTCCCTGAGCCGCTCCAGGATGAGTGGCTCCACAGGGAGCGTCCTCCCACTCTGTAGGAAGTGGAGCATGGCTGAGAGGAACTTCCTGTGGTCAAGTCACTCCCGTCCCCAGACGCACACAGACACAAACACATACATATCCTGAGGTATTGAAGAAGAATTCACCACACCCTAAAGATTGCTTTCCACAAAGCACCCCCTCCAAGCCCTGAGTCACCCAACTCCTTCACTCTGGACACCCTGCTAGGGACAAGGATATTTGTTCTTTTGGCAGACGTGGGTTCAAGTCCCTGCTCCACTGCTAACTAATGGCATGGCCTTGGTCAAGCATTACTTGCTAATCTCAGTTTTTTCATCGGTAGAATAGGGATAATAGCATCAACCTTATACGGTGGTTGTGAGGATCAAATGAGATACTGTGTGTGTGGCAGGAGGAAAGCTATGGGGGCGGGGTGAGTGTTCCATCCCAGTCTCTCCCTTCGCTCTGCTCATCAGAGAAAATCCTGGCTTGGCCTATTTGAATTGTGTGTGTGTGTGTGTGTGTGTCTCCCTTGCCCTCTAAGAAAGGTGCTGATTTATTGGAATAGTCCTTAGGCATAGGTGATGGGAGGAGAGAGAGAGGGAAGAAGGATCTGCAGTAAGACTGAGGGAGGAGGGAGGTTTGAGCAGCTGTAATGGGTGAGGGAAGAGAGTGGGTGGGAAAAAGGAGATTTGAGAAGCATCACTATGATCCATGATTCTTTGTAGTCAAGTTTAAGAAATTCAAGTAAATGGAGTTATTGTGAAATTATTATTTTTTGGTTGCTATTCTCGCTCTCCCGTCCCCCCTCTTTTTTTTTTTTTTTTTTTTTTTTGTGAGATGGGGTCTTGCTCTGTCGCCTAGGCTGGAGTGATGCAGTGGTGAGATCATAGTTCACTGCAGCCAATTTTTTTTTTTTTTTGGTAGCGACAGGGTCTTGTTATATTGCCCAGGCTGGTCTCAAACTCCTGGCCTCAAGTGATCCTCCTGCCTTAGCCTCCCAAAGTGCTGGGATTACAGGCATGAGCTACTGCGCCCAGCTTGGTTGCCATCCTTGATGATAACACAGCTTTGAGTCTGGACTATTTTCATGACGGCCTTATAAGTGATACCTATGTAACGTGCTTAGCACACAGTAGGGACACAGTAGGCGCAGTGACTGGTGCTGCATCCTCTGAGTTTGGATGACACTTGTGTGCACATGTACTGTCTCCCATACTGGACTGGGCATTTCTTGAGTGTGGGTGGGATCACATCAGCCTGGGACTCTATTTTGTTTCCCTGCCCTCCCACCCCCCGCTATATTAGATGAGAAGCTCCTTGAGGACAAGGACTTTGCATTCTTCATTAGACCTGCGACTCCCAGTGTGGACGATGCTCTTCCTCCTCTTGGCTCTGCCCAAGGCCCGAGAACAGGATCCTGCTCACAGATTGTGTCTTAGCTCCATATTTGTCTGACTAATGGGCCTAACTCTGCCTGGATGGGAGGCGAAAGGTAGAGGGAGGAAGAAGGGAGAGCTCAAGGCCTAAGGTGTTTTATTCTGACTTGTGCTGCCCAAGGCGGTAAAGAGAAGAACAGAGAAAGCATCCTGCCCCAGCCCTGCCCCAGAGCTAAATGTGTCATTCTAGAGAATGAAAAATTCCATCCCCACCCAGTGGGTTCTCAGAATTCCAGGTGAGCTCTGTCTAGTCTAACTGTCTTTCTTCCTCTGACTCTGTCTCATGGGGTAGGGCAAGGGCCAAGCCAAACCAAGGATGTGTCTCGTGGAGTGGAACGTGTTTACTTGTGTTTGGCAAAGTGGCAGGGTTGGCTATGGAGGTCATGACAGCAGCTCAGAAGCTCCTGCAAGAAAGGAACAAAGTGTTTGTGTTGTGGACAAGTTAGAATCTGTCTGTCTAGGTCATAACTTGGCTTCTTTCTTCCTTCCTCCCTCCCTCTTTCCCTTCCCTCCCTCCCTCCCTCCCCCCCCCCCTTCTTTTTTTTTTTTTTTGAGAGAGGGTCTTACTCTGTCACCCAGGCTGAATTGCAGTGGTGCAATCTCAGCTCACTGCAAACTCCACCTCCCTGGCTCAAGTGATTCTCCTGACTCAGCCTCCCAAGTAGCTGGGATTACAGGTGCATGCCACCATGCCTGGCTAATTTTTGTATTTTTGGTAGAGACAGGGCTCCACCATGTTGGCCAGGCTGGTCTCAAACTCCTGACCTCAAGTGACCCACCTGCCTCGGCCTCCCAGAGTGCTGGGATCACAGATGTGAGCCACCATGCCTGGCCATAATAGCTTGGCTTTCATATCTCTGCCTGGCAGTGGGTTTGGGCTCTTCATAATCCGGTTCAGTTTGCTGCAACTCAATTAGACTCTAATACTTATTGATTGCCCACTATGTGCTAGCTATAGGACTGGGTATAGGGGAAATATGAGGAATCAGATCAGGATACTCTCTTTAAGGACTCCCTCTGTACCAGAGGGACAGGTGTGTGCCAAGCTCTCTTGGTTGCAGAGAGATTGGAACAAAGCAGAGGTGTGAACAGGTGTCGGGGGACCCAGAAGAAACAGCAGTTAATCTTCTGGAAGGTTGGAGAAGACTTTGTGAATGTGGAGATGTTTAATCTGAACCTTGAAGAACAAGCATAAATCCAAGAGGTACAGAAGAGGGGAGGTGGAAATAGCATGAACGAGGTGGGACATGGTGAATAGTCCAGTATGGAGTGGGAAGGAGGAACAGCAATGAGCATTTATTGAGCACCTACTAATCACTGATTCTGTGCTAGGTGCTCTGTGTATATATGATCTCACTTAATCCTCACAGCAATCTGAGAAGGTAGGTACTGATGAGGGAACTAACATTTGGAGAGAACAGATGGTTGAACCAGGATTTGAATCAGGTTTGTTTGACTCTAAACTCCATGCTCTTTTTTTTTTTTAATCATGCCAGTGGTTTTCCCAGTATATTCTACAAAATTTTTAGGGTTCTGAGGAGGTGCTTTAGGGACACGTATAATTTTAGTTTCATATTTAAAATATATTATAATCAACAGACACTGAAATGTGTTATGTAACAAAAAAAACTTTCCTTCCATCTTTCTGTGCATATTTTTGAGTTTCTTGTAAATGTGTCATTGATTAGAAGGACCACACAGTCTACTCAGGTCTATCCATGTAAAAGCACACACCCATGCCCACCACCAGCCTTCATTACAAGGTCAGTGGGACTTCCAATCCAAGAAGGTTGACTAAATGCACATGGGCTTATCTTTACCTCTTCCAGAAATGTCTTCATAATAAATAATAAATATATCAATGCTTCCAAAGGAAAATTTGAACTGGGAGGGGGCACTTGTGTACAAGAGAAATCTCAACAAATTTCTGGAGAAGTGGTTTGATGGGGAATGATGACCGAGTAAGCAGGACAGAGGAAGCTGCAGTGTGGAATGCATATGGCTGGGTTTGCAGCCAAAGAGGGAGCTGACCTGCCCGCAGAGGCCCGGAGAAGCTCAGGACTTGGATGTGCTAGGTGCAATGGAGGGTGGGAAAGGGATGTGTGGCTGAAAAGGGGGAACTTAATTGGAAGTCAAAAAATGGAACAGTTAACTTCCCTGACCCTTATATGCAAACTGTTCAGCCAGTAGATGTTTGCTCTGTCCCCCATTTTGCTCCTTCCCTTAATTTCTTCTTTAAAGAAATTAAACTGCCTGAGGAAGACTAGGATAGCTGGGTTTTAAGGTGGCATCTGAGAGCAAAGCACACTGCAGGCTGACATTTAGAAATCTCAAGGCATAAAGATCAGTTTACTTGGAAACAAAGCCTGCCATTCATCTCCTCTTATCCATGTACACAGAGCTTCCAGGAAACTTTTCTACTGCTTCATTCTTAAATATGAATGGACAACCATAAGCCAGAAGCTATTTGAGGAAGCCTGAAATATGAAATAGAGAGACTAAGATAAACAAAGTGAAAATAAGACCTCTGAGGAAACAAAGACAATTCATACGTAGAACAGAACTTAAAAAAAGAATTCAAGAAGACACTGAATCTATAAAACATGAGTAGTGATATGAAAAAAGAAACAATTAGAGAACACAAAAGCCCCAGACATAGAAAAATATAATTAAAATTCATTGGAAATGTTGAAAGTTAAGGTCAAGGTAATCTCTCAGAAAATAAAGCAAAAGGGTAAAGACACAGAATTTTATTAGAGAATATATGAGACATAAAAAATCAATACAGGAGGTCCATGTTTGATTTATAAAGATTTCAGAGAGAAGAGAGAAATCAAGGGAGAGAATTTTCAAGTAAATGACTGAACAGAATTTTTTAAACACAAAACACTCCAGTCTTCAGAATAACAGGACTCATCAAGCCCCCAGCATGAAGAACATACAAGATTTAGAAATTTCAGAATACTTAGGAAAACGAGAAGGTGCTAAAAGTTTCCAGAGAGAAAAAAATCACCTATAAAGGACTGAAAATCAGAAAGGCACCAGACTTCTCACTAGCAGCATTGGATGCCAAAAGACAATGACGCAATCTCTTCCAAGTTCTGAGAGAGAGTGATTTTCAATTTAGAATTCAATACCCAGCTAAACTGTCTACTGGCTAAGAGGGCAGATCAAAGACACTTTAAGACACACGAGGACTAAGGAAGTTTACTTCCTGTAGACTCCTTGTGCTAATGCTGCCGGAAAAAAAACAGCAATGGAGGATGTGCAGCAGTAAAACAAAGGAGAAACCAAGAATGAGAAAAACATGGAATTTTTGTCAGCTTATAAGTTGGCTTGGTATGTAGTTTTAATTAATTTGTTAATTTAGTGTGTGTTTTCTGTTATTAGGTTTAGGTATCAGGGTTGTGCTAGCTTTGTAAGATGAACTAAGTTTTCTACCTTTTTTATTCTCTGAAAGTGTTTGCACAGGGAATAATCTCCTTCTTGAATGTTTGCAAAAACAATTGTCCACATCCTTTTAAAAAACCACTTTTTGGACAAGATTTTTTTCTATTTTCTTTCATCATTTTGTGCTCTTTGTGGCAGGCCATTCTGCTATCCAATATTCATTCTTCTTCCTTTATTGAAAAGAATCCAGTTTTGTCAAGTTCAAAGTTAAATTTCATGGACTCCCTTTCAGAGAGAGGGGCAAGTGACACAGTTTTGGCCCATGAGATGAAAACACACATTTACTGAATAGAGTTTCTGGAAAAGTTATCCGTTTCCTGATAAGAAGGGACAGATTTAGCTGTCTCTTTGTCCTCCCTGCCTTGTCTGGAATGTAGACAGGATGCCTAGACATGGAGGAGCAATCTTAAAAGTGTGAAGACAAAAGCCACTTTCTAAGGATGGTGGAGCAGAAAGGCAGATGGAGTCCTGCTCCCTGGCACCATCATGGAGCATGACCCAGCCCAGATCTGCCCCCCTCTGAATTTCCTGTTGCATTAGAAAAAATGTCCCTTTTTAGTTTAAGTTACTGATCTCAATTTTGTGTTATTTGCAGCAAGTTCACTTCCAATTGATACGGCCTTTCGCCTCAGATCTGCTTCCTGTAACACAAAAGTTTTCAGATTCTATGAAAAGGTATTGAGTGAATTGAAGGCTCTGTTAAGGGGGCAGCTATCTCCCCTCCCCATTCTCCTATCAGCCCGTAAAACAGGAACTGACAACCTCTTGGAAGAACTGGGAAGAAACTTTTCAACTTTCTTGGTACAATCTTCACTGGTTCCTCTCTGTGAGAGGAGGAGGGAAATCTTGGGTTGGTGCAGTTGGGAAAAGGGTATGAAGTGTGTATGGCTCAGCCTGTTCCTGGCTCTCTCTCTGGGACTGACCTGACTGCAAGCAGCATGTTCTCTCTCTGCTCCTGCCTCCTCCACGCAACGAGCACCAGGGCGGGTCCAGCCCCTGCTTGGGAGGACTTCAATAGTCCAGCTGCTCTGCCGCGAGTGGGTGAGTGAGTTCAAGTCAGGGGAGAAGACACAGAAAGCTCATTTGGGCCTTGGGTCTTAGCCACATCCTCCAGTCCATCTGGACTAGCAATAAAGCTGACATTTTAATCCCTACTTGTCTCCTGTGACTATTTCTCAATTGGATCAGACCTCGGAGAAGTGAGGGGTGTGATTAACTAGCACCCGCAAACCCCCAACATCTGTTGAATATCTAGCCCCAGTGGGAAAAGCCAAAGTTAGATGAAAACACTGGTTTAACATTCTGGTAATTATTAGACAATATTTCTCTATCCTTGTTCGTATGTCTTTTGATCTTACTATAAAATGTGTGTCACGTGGGTTTTTAAATTTTTACATCTTCTTTTGAAGGTAAGAGCCTGGATTGAGAGCGATAAGTCTCTTCTGAGTCTTGGCTACACTCCGTTTCTCTGTTCCTTGACTTCTCTGGGCTTCAATTTTACCAATTATATAAAATGACAAGGTTAGACTAGATGATCCATCAGGGCCATCCCAAGCTTCGGTGTTCTTTCATTCATTCAACCCCATTTTTATTGAGTGTGTGTTGAGTGCGTGCTGGCGGCTGACTCTGTGATGTACAAAACAAACCTGGCCCCTGCCGTCTTGTCTCATAGAAGAGACAGACATCAAACACACCACAAATAAGAGGACAATTACAAATATTTCACTTGTTTAGCCATTAAACGTTCCTAAGTGTCATTTGGATTGCTAAGATTCCTACTTCTTCTCAGTTATCCACACTCAGGGCAAACCTTGCAGGGTCCAGCAGTCACACACAGCGTGCCACTACTGCAGCCGTGTCCCAGACGTGTCCCAGCCATTGCACTCAGGAAGACAACAAAGAGGCTTCCAAAGGGCTGGCCTTTCGGATTAAAAAAAAAAAGTTAAGCATTTTTTAAAAAGTCACAAATGAGTAACATGCTTGTTATAAAAATTTAAGCAATAAAGAAAAAAAAAGAAAGGAAAAAATCTTTCCTTTGTCCCCTCCAAGCCCACTTGGAAAAAGAAATAATGGGTAGATGTGTGTCCTTCCATCGAGCTGCATACTTAACTGCAGGCTCCAGGAGGGCAGGGATGGCACCTGCCTTACCCACGGCTGTGTCCCTGGTGGGTGCCCAGGAAATACTTGCTGACTGAACTAATGCATAAGTAGTAATCACACATAGAGGCTCATAGATAGTTGTTTTTTAAAGATTAAAAAGGGAATCATGCTACATATGTTTTTTTCTTCCACCTTCCTTGTTTTGACTGTTTTTTTTTTTTCACTCAAAAATCTGTCATGGAATCCTTCCATGTATTGGTTCCCAATTTATCCATTCCCCTTGTGATGGGCTGAATTGTATTATCCTCAAGAGCTACATTGAAGTCCTAATCCCGAGTCAGGCGCCATGGCTCACGCCTGTCATCCCCAGCACCCTGGGAAGTTGAGGTGGGTGGATGATTTGAGGTCAGGAGTTCGAGACCAGCCTGGATGACATGGTGAAATCCCATCTCTACTAAACAGACAAAAATTAGCTGGGCATGGTGCGCCTATAATACCATCTACTCAGGAGGCTGAGGCAGGAAACTCGCTTGAACCAGTCAGCCGAGATCATGCCACTGCATTCTAGCCTGGGCGACAGAGTGAGATCCTGTTCCAAAAAAAAAAAAAAAAAGAGGAAGAAGTCCTAATCCCTAGTACCTATGAACATGACCTTATTTGGAAATAGGGTATTTGCAGATGTAATCAAATCAAGATGAGGTCATGCTTGATTAGGGTGGGTCCTAATCCAATATAGCTGGTGCCCTTATAAAAAGAGACAGAGAATGCAGCCATAAAAAAGAATGAGTTTATGTCTTTTGCAGGGACATGGATGAAGCTGGAAGCCATCATTCTCAGCAAAATAACACAGGAACAGAAAACCAAACACTGCATGTTCTCGCTTGTAAGTGGGAGTTGAACAACAAGAACACATGGACACAGGGAGGGGAACATCACACACTGGGGCCTGATGAGGGCTGAAGGGCAAGGGGAGTGACAGCATTAGGGCAAATACCTAATGCATGTGGGGCTTAAAACCTACGTGACAGGTTGATGGGTGCAGCAAACCACCGTGGCACATATATACCTATGTAACAAACTTGCACGTTCTGCACATGTATCCCGGAACTTAAAATTTAAAAAAAGAGAGAGAGAAACAGAGACACAGGGAGGATGTCACACAATGACAGAGGAAAGATTGGTGTGATGCAGCTGCAAGCCAAGAAGTGCTGAGGGCGGATAGCTGCCTGTCAGAATCTAGAAGAGGCAAGGAAGGAGTTTTCCCAGAGCCTCGGAGGGAACAGAACCCTGCTGACACCTTGATTTGGGACTTCTGGTCTCCAGGTTGCAAGACAATCCATTTCTGTTGTTTTAAGCCACTAGAAAGGAATCCCCGCCTCCTCAGATGTATTCAGGGTGCTTCCAGTGTTGAACTATCACAACAATGAAAACCGCTTCCGTGGGCTGTTTGGAGAGGGGAGCCCTAGGAGTTTTTTTTTTTTTTTCTCTTTTGAGAAAGGGTCTCACTCTGTTGCCCAGGCTGGAATGCAGTGGCGTAATCTTGGCTCACTGCAACCTCTGCCTCCTGGGTTCAAGCAATTCTTGTGCCTTAGCCACCTAAGTAGCTGGGACTAACAGGCGTGTGCCACCATGCTCGGCTAATTTTTGTATGTTTAGTAGAGACAGGGTTTTGCCATGTTGGCCAAGCTGGTCTTGAACCCCTGACCTAAAGTGATCTGCCTGCCTCGGCCTCCCAAAGTGCTGGGATTACAGGCATGAGCCACTGTATCCAGCCCCCCACTTTTTTTTGAGACTGGGTCTCACTCTGTTGCCCAGGCTGGGGTGCAGTGGTGTGATCATGATTCACTGCACCCTCAGCCTCCCACGCTCAAGGGTTCCTCCTACCTCAGCCTCCTGAGTAACTGGGACTACAGGTGCGTACCACCATGGCTGGCTAATTATATATATATATATATATATATATATTTTTTTTTTTTAAAGACAGGGTTTTGCCATGTTGCTGGTTTCGAACTCCTAGCCTCAAGTCATCCTCCCACCTTGGCCTCCCAAAGTGCTGGGATTATAGGTGTGAGCCACTGTGCCTGGCCCTGAGTTTATTCTTGTCTCCAGGAAACCCATGGAGTAATCATGGACTCTAGCCTTGGGGCCTTAGCATCAGCTCATAACCTTGGCAGCATTGCCAGTTAAAATATGTGACACTTGAGTCATATTTGGGACATACCTATGTTACAAAATTATTTGTTGTTTATTTGAAATTCCAGTGTAACAGGGCTTCTGCATTTTTCTTTGGTAAACCTGACAACCCTAAACCTCAGTCTCCGCCATTGTAATCCTGAGCAGCTGGGCTGTGAGTAGACGACACTATCCCAGAGAGAGCCTGAGGTTCGTGGTTTTCTGCCTGGTGACTGCTGGAGCACTGGAAGATCTCTCCTCTTCCTGGATCTCTGTCTCTTAGCATCCTGAGTGTTCTCAGTGAGACCTGGATGTCCTGCGGCACCTGCCTCCCCCAACAGTGCCCAGCCAAGCCTCTCTTCAGCCCATCTCAGCAGCAATGTGCTCATTTGCTCCACCCCACCTTTGCTTTGGCAGTGCCTGTCCATCTCCCTCCAGCCTGCTCTCCCCCTGCCTACTTACCCCTACTGGGCTTAGGCGAGACAGATGTGGGCCTGGCCCGCAGGGGTCCGCAGGGCAGAACCAACTCATCAGCTCTAGGTGTGCTGAGTGGGACCGGAGAGGGAAGGGTGCCAGGTGAACTTGTGAAGACAGTGGGTAGTGCCTCCCAAACTTGCCCTATTTTAAAAATTGCCTAAGGGCTGGTTGGAAATGCTATTTCTGGTTGGAATCGGAGATCTCCTGGCGGGGGGGGGGGAATCACTGGTAGCTCAGGGAGCTGGCCGAGACTGGAGGCTTGGAGGTGGCCCCTGCACGGAAGTGCTGTCCAAGCGGAGGTCTGAAGGCTCAGTAGGAGTCAGGCAGGTGAGGCTTTGGGGGCAGGGCGGGGATCCAGGAGAGGAAAGAGCATAGCAAATGCCTCATTGGAGAAGAAGAGCCTGGCCTCTCTGAGGCCAGAGAAGAGGCCATTGTGGTTAGCGTGTGGAGAGAGTGAACAGAAAGGCGGGTTGAGCTTGGAGAAAGCGGGCGAAGCCACATCCGGACACACCTTGTTGGGCTGGTTAAGAATTCAGCCTAAAGCAATGGTAATGGCCTGGGGCAGGCACCAACTGAACCTTTTTCAAAGGCGAGTCCTGAGTTGCCTCCCTCCTCTGACGTTTGACTTCTGAAGGTGCCCATGTTGCCCCCATCCCACCCCCACCCCACCCCCAATCTGGCAAATAGCCGCTCACTCACCCGGCAGGGACTTTCCAGTAAGTCTGGTGGGGGCGGGGGACCAGGGGGACCGGGGGCTGTTGCTTGCGAGAAATGGGTGTGGGCATTCACCAATGGATTTAGAAAGTTTCCATATTAGACAAGTAACTTGAGAAAATACTGTTTTTGTTATTGAGAAGATGCTATAAATGTTCAAGTATGTGGTAGGCATACCACGCGTCCTTGTGTAATCCCCTCCCCTGAGTGTAGGCTGGACCTGGCGACTTGCTCCTAATGAGTAAAATATGGTAGAAGTGGCGGAATGTCACTTTTGAGATTAGACGATACAAAACTGGGACTCCCCTCCTGCTCACACTCTTCAAGACTTCTTTCTTATGTGTTCTGAAGAAGCAGCTGCCACGTTGGGGGCTGCCCCATGGAGTGGCCAACGTGCTGAGGAAGAGAGGGCACAGGCAGTGAAGGGCATCGGGACCTTGGATCCAACAGTCCACGAGGAACTGAATCCTGCCAGCAACCACTAGAGTGAGCTCGGTATCGGGTCCCCAGCTGACGACTCCAGCTCAGCTGACAGTTTGACTGCAGCCTGCAGAGGTGCTGAAGCGGAGGGCTCAGCTAAGCTGCACCTGGATCTGTGACCCACAGAGACTGAGATGATAAAAGTTGTTGTTTGAAGACACTGAGCTTTGGGGTACTTTAGGATGCGTCAAGAGGCAACTAGTACAAAGTATCATTTGGAGAAGACCAGCCGTACCTGTACCCTCCTTAAGCCTACATTTGTATGAGTTGAAACCATGGTGGGTGCACTGATTTTGAAATCTTTTTTAAACATCACTTTATCATTATGGGGGAGATAGCATTCATCAGGGTCCATGGTCTATGCATGTATCAGGGTCTGGTCAGAAAACAGAAACCACACCAGGTATCTTAACGAAATTGAATATGATGAATTAGATGGCTTAATAACGAGTATGGTGTGAAAGGTGAAAATCATCGATAGCCAATCATCAAAATCACTCTCAGAAAATGTCATACATCATCAGGACCTGGGGCCTTGGAAACTCAAAAGCCAAGAATTACTGAGCTTATTGTTTTTGTTGCATTGAAGCTTCTCTTCTGTTCCTTTGGGGTGTCAGAGGCTGAGTTTATTTTGAATACGAACAGGGAGACCTCTCTCCTTGACAAGCGTGATTTGTTGAACTAGCTAGTTAGGTGGGAGTGTAGTGGTGATACACTGTGTAGTGGAAGCATCCTCCATGTTCCCATTCCCTGTCACAGTCACACAGCTGTGGATTTCCAGGCCTGACTGTCCATTGTGTTGATGTCCCAGTTTATTAAACCACTTCCTTATTGTGGTTCCCAGTTTTTGACCTTTAAAGAAAGATTTCAGTGCACGCATGTATTCAGATAACACTTGGCTTCGTTTGGATAATTTCCTTGGAATAATTTCTCAGGAAAAGAGATTATTGGGTCAAAGGGGGAGGAAGAGCTTCGTGCCTTTTGCTAGTAATTGCTTTACTGCTTTCCAAAGGCACTAAACCAAACCAGCATCGACAGTTTATAGCGGATGAGGGTTCAGTTTCAGGGCACCAAGTTATTCACTCTTAGGAAATCGGCTTCCAGGTCCTTCATCAACCACCCAAAAGGGCCTGGAGATGTGAGAAGTGGAGTCCAGCACAGAGGATCCTGGGCTGAGAAGTAGGATGTCTGAAAGTCCAGCCTCGAGGCAGCAGAGTGAGCAGTTAACAGTAGGACCTATGGACAACAGGTCCTGAGTTCGAATTCTGCCTTCACCACTGAGTGACCCTGGGCAAGTTACTTAATTTTTCTGAGTCATTAGTTTTTTCATCTATAAAGCAGGAATTACAGCAACACTGAGACTTGCAGAGGTGAGAAGAAGATTAAACAAGTCATGACATGTGAAGTGCTTAGACCAGGGACTAGCACTTGGTAAATATGAAGAGTGAGTGTTATTACCATTTCTGTTATTTAGACGGAGACTCCATCTCCATCAGCCCTGCTTTTCCAGTGGCTGACCACCTCCTCTTCTGGGTTTCCACGCGAGACCCCACCCTGGTTCTTCAGTTTTTCCTGGGATCTTCTCTCTCTGAGACCAAGTTTAAGTAGCAGCCTTGGCTTTGAGATACTGAGTTTGATGGTCCTTGAATGCCCCCTTGTGGACGGCTGGCTCTCTTTCACGCTCAGCTAAAGAGGAAAACCGACCGTGTGTGTGTGCGTGTGTGTGTGTGCGCGCGCATGTGTGTGTGTGTGCGTGTGTGTGTGTGTGCGCGTGTGTCTTGGGGTGGGGAAGAAAGTGGAGGAGGCCTCCGTGTTTGCAGACAAAACAGGAAATAGCACGTCATGGCATCTTTCTTGCCGGCTAGGAAGGCATGGGTGTATGGGCCTCTGTATACTTACATAAACATGGAGGGGGGCTGCATGTGCTGGTGTGCATGTGTGTATGTGGGCATACACTTCATACCACTCTCCTTGTTACTGGGGCCTCTCACTGGGTTCTACTGAGACAATGTGATTAATGTGATTTGAAAAATGAAAGCCCTGTGCGCACACGAGTCCATTGTTATGTAGAAGAGTGTGTATAACCATTTGGTTGATCCTTTCACTGATTTGGACATTCAGTCCCACAGTTGTTTATTGAGTACTTACTATGTACCGGGTCTCTTGAGGTCTGGGGAGGCTACAGTGACCAAGACAGAATCTGTTTCCATCCTCGCACAATCCAGTGGGTGAGACAGACAGGTGAGTAAACCTGTGGAGTGCTAGTCCTCAAGGACTAGCACTTGGTAAATATTCAGTAAATATGAAGAGTGAGTGTTATTACCATATTCCCAGAGGAGTGGCAGAGCTGCTGTGGAGGAGGAAGGAAGGCTGCCTGGAGGAGGTGACATCTGAGCTGAGCTATGAACTGTGAGTGATCTATCCTCTCCCTGGCTTTGGGGCAGAGGGCTTGGTACAAAAAGCATTTGTGGGGTTTTAGAAGTGCAGGCTGTAATCCCAACTTCCTGAGCAAGTCCCTTTTTTTGGGGACTGGAGTTTCCTCCTGGACTAAGCCAGGAGATTTGGCCATGAAACCCACAGTTTCCATCAACTTTGATGTTTTCTGACCTTTTATTCCTTCAGCCTGAGGAATTCTCTTTTCTTCCACTCGTCTTTCATGCCCCATCCTCTTCCCTAAAGAGATGAAAACCAGACTGAGTGATAGAAAGCAGTGAGACGTTGGTATACACGTATAGGACACACACACACACACTCCACACACACTCCCACACGTGCAGTACTCCATTCCCCTTTTCCCCGCTCTGCTGGAAACTTCCAGCTGCCTCCCAGGTCAGAGGGGTCTGACAAGGGAGGGGTAGAGTGCGGAGGCAGAGTGGAGGTGAGAGCTCAGCAGACCCAGTTTCTTTTATGCTTGGCCACTCAGGCAGGTCACCTTGGGGAGGTTGCTGAGCTTTTCCCAGAGCCTGCTTCCAGCTTAGCAAAGTACATACCCACCTGGCAGGGCTTCCGTGATTATTAAACTGCTGTATGTGAAATGCCTCCCCCCACCCGCCCGCCGACTCTGTGTAGGACCTAGAAGGCTCTCGGAAAATGGGAGCTGAAAAGTAATGATATTACAAAATATCTAGTGCGGTGGCTCACACCTGTAATCCCAGTACTTTGGGAGGGTGAGGCGAGCGGATCACTTCAGGTCAGGAGTTTAAGACCAGCCTGGTCAACATGGTGAAACCCCATCTCTACTAAAAATATGAAAAACTTAGCCAGCGTGGTGGTGGGGGCCTGTAATCCCAGCTACTTGGGAAGCTGAGGCAGGAGAATCGCTTGAATCCAGGAGGCTGAGGTTGCAATGAGTTGAGATCGTGACACTACACTCCAGCCTGGGCGATGGAATGAGATTTTGTCTTGGAAAAAAAAAAATCTAGTGTGGGTCAGACTCTTGTCTCTGCAGGAGGGCAAGGTGTGATCTTTCTTCCACTCTGATCTTCTCAGTGACAATGGTCTGGGGAGGATAGCAGACATGTACCAAGCTCACTGTAGGTGGTGAGGCACTCTGGTTCCAGTTTAGAATGCAATTTATTACTTGGGCCACTTTGGCCAAGTTACTTAACCTTTCTAAGACTCAGTTTCCTCATCTATAAAACAGGCACTTTAAAATAGCTCCCTCATGGAGGTACTGTGAGGATTAACTGAGACAATGAATGTAAAAACACTTCATGTAATTCCTGGTATACAGTAAGTGCTCCACGAATTGATAGCTACCTGCATTGGTCAGGTATGCTAACTGGTGTAACAAATAGACCCAAGAATGTGTGATGGCTTAGAGACAATGGAAGCTTGTTTCTTGCCCCCCAATGGTCTAAGAAAATACCAGGTTAGCAGTGAGGCTCATCCAGAGACCAGGTTTCTGACAGCTCTGCCATTTTTTTTTTTTCTGAGACGGAATCTTGCTCTGTCTCCCAGGCTGGAGTGCCGTGGTCCTATCTCGGCTCACTGCAACCTCCATTTCCTGGGTTCAAGTGGTTCTCCTGCCTCAGCCTCCCAAGTAGCTGGGACTACAGGTGTGTGCCACCATGCCTGGCTAATTAGCTCTGCCGTCTTTAACAGTTATCTTCCAGTATCACTTTGGCCATCGGCCTCTAGCTAGGGGGTGGGGAAGAGAGAGTGGAGAAGGCACATCAGTTTCTTAACTGCCTTGGCCCAGAAGTGCCACTTCAGCTCACGTTCCATGGGTGAGAACTAGTCACATGGCCCCATGTTAATGCCACGGGGGCTGGGAAATACAGTCCCTGGCTGGGCAGTGTCAGATCTCAGTGTCAACTCCATATACTTTTCAGTGTCAACCCCACGCGCTAGGCAAGGGGAAGCAGGAGTCTTTGGTGACAGAGATGTCTATTCCCATGACTGTTGTTGCTATTTCCATCCAAGACAGAGTGATAAGCACTGGATTGGGGGGTGAAAGCATAGTAGGGGTCTAAAAAGTCGGGCAATGGGGGCCTGAGCTGACTGGGGATCTAGCAGTGCTGCCCAGGGAAGACAGCGTCCAGGGGGCTTGGAGAGAGGCAGGAGTTCATAGGGTGGGATGGAGAGAGCAGGGAGTGAAGGTCACTGGGAGCTGAGGGAGTCGCATGAACGGTCAAGAGGCAGGAAAATCCAGGCCGGGGGAGAGTCCAAAGCGGGAAGGGGTGGAGAGGTGTGCTGGCAGCCCACCCGGAAGGCCTGGAACGTCAAGATAAGGGTGTGGAGACGCGGAGTCACGCGTGGTCTCTCTGCAGCGTAGTCCAGGGCAGTGGGTGGTCATGGGATAGGAGTGCCAGGTGGGGAGGAGGATGTGAGGAGGGAGAAAGAGAAAGCGGGTAGGGGAGGAAAGTTTGGGGTTCACAGAGGAGAGGCTGGAATGTTCAGGAGGAAAGGGGGCTTGCCTGACCCCATGCTCATCCTTCTCCCTGAGGCTCTGCAGCTCCTCTGGGGCCCCAGTTGTCACCTGGCAGTCTCCTTCCTGGAGGTCCACCCGCTTGGGCCCCATTGCTCCATCACCCTCCACAGGGAGAGGCTTGATCTCCTCTTTCTGCTTTGTTCTCCTTCCAGGAAGGAAGTGGCTCCAGATGCCGTGGGTGGGACATTCCTTGGCTCTGCTTGCTGTTCCCAGATTTCTCATGATTCCCAGTGACAGAGCTGGCATCTCTAATCAGCCTCAGAGAGGGGCAGAGGCTTGCTCAAGAACACCCTGCACTCAGGAAGCCAGAGGCTCTTTTGAGCTGTCTCAGCCCTCTGAGTGCAAGACCCACCTCCAGAGAGATGCTCTGGCAAGGTGATTCCCTCCCAGCCCTGCTGGGCTCCTACTGTGTATCCCGCACTGTGACGGGCACCAGGAGACAAGATGGCTTCTACACTCAGGAGCTTACCATAGACTGGGGGAATGAGATATTACTCAGAGAGCTATAAACCCTGGGAAGTACCACCAAAGAGGCACAGACCTATGGGGAACCAAAGAAGGGAGGATTCATGTTAAAATATTACTGGGGGCCGGGACTGGTGGCTCACACCTGTAATCCCAGCATTTTGGGAGGCTGAGGCGGGTGGATCACCTAAGGCCAGGAGTTCGAGACCAGCCTGGCTAACATGGTGAAACCCCATTTCTACTAAAAGTACAAAAATTAGCCGGGCATGGTGGTAGGCACCTGTAATCCCAGCTACTCAGGAAGCTGAGGCAGGAGAATTGCTTGAACGGGAGGCAGAGGTTGCAGTGAGCCGTGGAGGTTGCTGTGAGCTGAGACTGTGTCACTGCACTCCAGCCTGGGCGACAAGAGTGACACTCCATCTCAAAAAAAAAAAAAAAAAAATTACTGGGAGGAAGTGACATTTTGTGATGGTTCATGAAGAAGGCATAAGATTCTGACAGGTGAAGATGCCTGGGAAGTTATTTCAGGGAGAAGGGAGAGCCCATGCAAAGGTGGTAGAAGGAAGCCGGGTGTGGGGGCTATGCCTGTAATCCCAGCACCTTTGGAGGCTCAGGCAGGCGGATCACCTGAGATCAGGAGTTCGAGACCAGCCTGACCAACATGATAAAACCCTGTCTCTACTAAATACAAAAAATTAGCTAGACATGGTGGCACATGCCTGTAATTCCAGCTACTTGGGAGGCTGAGGCAGAAGAATCGGGAGGCGGAGGTGGTAGTGAGCCGAGATTGCACCACTGCAGTCTAGCCTGGGCAATAAGAATGAAACTCCATCTCAAAAAACAAAAAAAAATCAAGTCAGGTTCACCTTTAAAGGGCCATGGTCCTGGAGGAAGTATCAGGCCAGAGTGGAGGGAGAGCCAGAAGCCTGGGCTTGCCTCTCAGCTTCTGACTGTGGGTCCTGGGCACATTGGTAAACCTCTCTGGGCCTTGGTTTCCTCAGTGTGGCGTGGAATAGCAGCACCCACTGCTCATGGCAAGTGGAATAGCTGCCCTGGCTTATTTACAGTTGTGTTTAACAAATAGTTTTTCACTTGGAGTGGGTGGGGGCAGGGGAGAGGATCAGTGAATCGGTGCCACTGATGGTTTAGCCTGGAGGCGGGCAGTGGCTGCCTGTCCCTTTTCGTCTTGTGCCTGAAATGTTTGGGGGAAGAAGGTCAGTGGTGGTTGGAAGGATTACCCCCTTCTCAGGCCTAGCTGGCTTCGTCACCTGCCCTCCTGCTCACCTGGAGGGACGGTTGTGGGACTGAGGTCTGTGTCATTCTGGTCACTGTCATGTCATAAGCTGCTCCGATCAGGCTGGCAGGAGCTCTGCAGCACCAGAGGCTGTGGGCTTCTGGGAGTGGAATGTGAATGCCTGAGAGCCTGGCGGCCTTGGGCCCCATGCCCACACTGGCACAGCCACTCGGTCCAGAAGAGGGGCAGGAATCCAGGTCACCAGCCGGTGCAACACAGGCTGGCTTGCCATCTCCCTTTCCTTTGGTTAATCTTCCCTATGAGGAGAGAGAGAGGAAGAGTCTACAGGATAGAGCTCATTTTGCCAGTTTTTCCCCCCAAAGTCCACTGGGAGGGACGTGTCTGAGCTGCCCACTTCCTTCGGCCAGCCTTGGAGTGAGAGCACATGACTCATAGCCTCACTTCTCTAGACCTGGAAGGTAGTGGGAGAATCAGACAGATCTTGGTTCTAATCCTGGCTCTGCCACTTATTAACTGGGTAACCTTGTGCACGTTATTAACCTCTTCCAGCCTCAGTTTCCTTGACTGTAAAATGGGAATAATAGCACCAACTCATGGTGTTGTGAGAACTGGATGAGCTAATGGTTAGAGTTAGCATAGTGACCAACACATTTTGGAAGCCCTCAAATATTAGTTTTCTTCCTTCCTTTCTTCCTTCCTTCCTTCCCTCCTTCCTTCCTTCCCTCCCTCCCTCCCTCCTTCCCTCCCTCCTTCGTTCCTTCCTTCCTTCCATCTGGGGAATATCTGCCTTGAGGGCAGAGATCTGAGTTGAGAGAGCTGCAGGTAGATAGAGGTGGCCTCCTTCCTCATAGAACCCCTCAGAATCACAGGCTAGAAGACTGGAGAACAACAGGAAATAGGCGATCTCCAAGCTTTGCACGCTGGCAGTACCCAATAGACGATGAGATTTATCTGAGGCACTACTATTGTTAAAAGGAATTTAGGGATCTGAGCCCCAGGTGCAGAACCCTAGCATACAGATGGGAGCGATTCCAGCACTCACCATCTCTGGGGAGAATCTGCTCTGGCACCCCTTGCCTTAGGGCCCAAGTGAGGCTGAGACAAGCAAGTGTGGCTAGGTACAGCAGCATGGGAGGGGGTGGAAATAGCTGGACTGGGCTTTTCCCCTCTGGAGGACCAGTATCTCCTATCAAAACTTAACAGTATGGATGTCCCAGCCACTCTCTGCCAGCCAATTGACAGTCAGCAGCTAATTCACACTAAAATGTTAACAGCAATAAAGGAATCAATGATATTCACACCCTAGGGGTGTTGAGAGCTGTTAATGGCGGTCAGGTTCTACACGTGGCCTTTCTAGCAGCACAACTCTCCTCTCTGAAGTGCCTGAGGCTCGGCTGGAGAGCTGACTGCTGCAGAATGCCGAGGCCCACGTTCTGGCTTTAGTCTGTGGCTGGGAATCCCACCCAGGGGACATAAGCCACGGTACAGGAGGCAGGCCGAACTGGAGTACAGGGTCACCTTGGTGACCACCATCAGCTCCGAGAGCACGAGTGAGCCAGTTGGCCTTATAAGCTTAGGTCAGATAAGACGAGACCAAGCATGTGGCCCGCTGCCTACCACCGCCCCTTGCTTCGAGAAAGGCAAGGTCTGGAAGGTGGAGGAGAGGTGGCATCTGGGGCAGAGTAGGGCATGGAGGTCCTCTGTGCACAGAGGAGCAAAGCTGTTGCCCCCTGCTCTTCTTCAACGTGGGCAGCTAGAACCTAAACTTAGCACCACATCAACCTCATCTGACACGTGGCTGGAGGAACAAGGCAGTGGTGGCCGTGGCAGGTTGGCCGCAGCCTCTCATGGGCACAGCAGACCAGCTCTTTGGGTGTAATGTAGCTCTTAGGAGGCCTAGGCCCGGGCTGAACCCAGCGTGGGGGAGTAGGGAGTCTCAAACTTATTGGGCTAAAAATCAGCTGAGGGCATTGTTAAGATGCAGGTTCAGATTCCTTGGGTCTGGGGCCTGAGGCTTTGGTTTTTCACAAGCTCCTGGGTGGTGCTGAGGCTGCGGGTTCAGGTCACACTCTGAGCAGTGAGTGTGGATGCCTGCCTTAGTGACAGGCTCAGCAAAACACTTTCCTGGCTGTGACCTCGGTGTCCCTTCCGGCTCTGACACTTTGTGCATCTCCAAGACCGCAAGTTGAGGGGGTGGCTGGGGCGCGGAGCTCCTCCACTCAGTTGCCCCACTGGCGGAGGAAGGTGGCTGCCCTTTGATGGTGATGAAAAATAAGAACAGTTGCCAACCATTGAGAACTTACTTTGAGGACACCTCATCACTTGTATGTGGCAGAACATGGCCCTGAGATGTTTCTGACACTCAGGGGACCCTGAGTTAGGAGAAAGTTTAGGGAGAGGAAGCACTGGTTTATTCGGGAATTATTCCCATCCCAGATCTTTCTGGCTCTTTTAAGGGTCAAGGGTCTTATCAATCCCTTTCTCGGTGCCCAGCACAATGCCAAGAGTTCAGGGGGAAAGCAGATGCCCCACAGAGACCTAGACCTTCCAGAGGCACTGTCCCTGGGCAGGGGAGGCAGGTCAAACCAGCGGTGCTCACCCAGGGAGGCTCCGGGAACTCAGGCCTCTGATCAACCGCAGATAAACACTGAACTTTCTACCTGAGGAAGCTCCCGGGCAGGGCTGGGTTCCTGTCAAGGAGACAGAGAAAGTTTCCATTGAGCGGGTGTGTGTGCATGCGTGCGTGTGTGTGTGAGTGCATGTGTGCAAGTGTATGCGTGTGAGTGCATGAGTCTGTGAATGCATGTGTGTGTGCATGTGTGTATGTGTGTGCATGTGTGTGTGTGTCTGTGTGCGTTTCTGTGTGTGCACGTGCGCGTGCGCGCATGTGCCGAGGTGCTCTATTATCTTTTCCTCCCTGCAGAAAATCAGGTCAGTGGTTTGACTGTTGTTAACCGCAAGGTGGAGTGGGGAGGTGGCCTGAGCTGCTGAGGCTGGGCTAGAGTATGAGCGCTGGGGTCTGGGGCCACCAGGCTATGGGGCCCCCAGGAAGCAGTGGCAATGCCTGCCAATCTGGGGAGAGGGTGCTGCCTGCCATGTCCTGTTTCCCTCCCAGCATTACTCTCCCTTTCTTTGGGGCCTTGGTTGCCTGTCCTGGTAGACGCTGTTGAATAACCCAGGGACTATGGCTGAAGAGAGGCAGTCACTCTGCCCTGTGGCTCCGGACATGGTGGAGGGTGAGAGGTGCGGGCGGGGCCCCCCATGGGTAGTAGTAACAACAGTCAGGCTTTGGCGGTAGCACTTTCACACTGGAGTCCTCACCTCGCCCACGGTGCCCTGGAAGCATGAGAGCAGGTGTTATTGTTGAGGGCAGTGAGAAAGAGAGAGAGGGGCCAAAGAGCTCATTCAAAGGCGTCCTGGTTCTCACCCTGGCCTCAGACTCCCCTTCTGGAGTCCCTGAGGGCCCCTAGGCCACCCCAAGGGGTTGGAGGAACACTTTGTCCATTCCCCCTGGCGGGTGGAAGGAGGCTGGCGCATGACAGCCGCAACCTGGGCCTCTGTTGGGTCCTTGGCTCTGGGTCTCTCACAGGTGGCTGTCAAGGTGTTGGCTGGGGCCTTGGTCATCTCAAGGCTGGAGCAGGGAAGGACCTGCCTCCCCAGGCCCTAAGCTTGAATGGCGCTGGGGACAGGGGGCAGCACTCTTCTGGCACGGGCAGCCCCTCCTCCATCCTCTTGGCATCCTGTCCTTAAAGTTCATCATTGCCTCGTCTGCTAGTCTCCTCCCCCTCTTTCCACCTCCATCTCCCCAAGTCCTTCTGGCTCTGCTTTTGCTTCCACGGCTGTTTCCTCACGGAGGCTCAGACAATAGAGGCTAATGATCCAACTGCTGAGAGCACACCCTCCCCTAGCAGCCAGAAATCATCTGTTACCCAACGCCCGCCCTCCCTGGGGCCCAGGCTTCCAGACCGAGACCTTTTCCTTCCCTCCCACTTCTTACTGGAAATGAGCCCCATCCTTCCACGCCTCCCTACCCCCCAGACCTCCCCTAGGGAGGTTCAAGGACTCGCCTCTGACTCCACCTATCTACCGGGCACCCCTCTGTAGGGGGCAGGCAGGGGCTGGGGCCCACGGCCTCTGGAGGCCCTCTGGGAGCACAGCCTTGCCATGACCTCTCTAGGTCAGCTCAGCGCCCTGTGCTGGACGCAGACCCAGAGAACAGCTCAGCACGAGGTTACCAGGCTGACGTTGCACAGACTGTGCTGGAAATTACAGAGTGCCTTGGAGGGAAAAACAAACTGGGGTTTCAGTTCCCATGGAAACGACATCTATTTGCAGAGGTGCTTGCGTCAGAGCCCAGGACCCTGTGCTTGGCAGGGATGGGGTGGACATTAAAAGGCCGGGTCATCTGTTGACTGTCTGGGACTTTTCCAGGACAGTGTCTGAAAGGGGGCCCTTACCTTTCACCACGACAAACAGCTCTTCCCACAGAGGGGCCTGTCTGCCTGGGCATGTCTCTGCAACGCGGGGGTTTTTGGGTAGATTTTAAACTTATGAGTCAAGGGTGTGGAAAGACCCCGCATTCACCATTCATGAGCATTTATTCCACGAGCATGTTTTGACCTATGATGTGCCAGGCACTGGGCTAGGTCAGCCAATCAGGAGCTGGTCTGGACCTGCTAAGTTTGGGGCCTAAAGCCTCCCTTCCTGGGAGGAACTTTGGTCAGACAGGGGTGAAGTGGGGACCTGCCAGGGACCACGTGACGTGGGAGCACACAGGCTCAGCAATGCCAGTCCCCTCACTTTGCAACCAAAGCAAATGCCTTCTGTCCCCGTGTGTCACAGAGGAGTAATTCCTCGTCTCACGGGGAAAGATGACCCCTAAACTCGCCACTGAGGTCCCCACAGCAGAGGCGATTATTCCAGCTACTGCTATGGAAGAGTGTCTCCTGTTACCCTCTCCACCACTGTACACTTTACAAAGAGGCCTACATCCACTACCTCATTTAACGTAACTCTCTAGGGAAGTTTTCACAACATCATACCCATTTTCAAACGGGAAAACTGCATGGAGGGAGGAGAAGGCACTTGTCAAGGTCACACAAATGATAAACGGTGAAACCTGTATGGGAATCTGAACGCCAGACCCCCTGCTTTGCCCCCTCCTCCCTGTCCTGGGGCACCTGGTGACCAGACCTCCCACCCTGGCAGGCCTCCAACCAGCCCGGCTGTTTCCCACGCCTGGGGAATGGGAAGCAGCTGTGTGCTAGTGCGGTGGGGCGTGGATTATTCTGGATCTGGTCTCATGGAGGCTGCACATCAGAAAGACCACAGCCCCCGACTCTGCTGCTCACCCAAGTCACTTCACTCTTCTTTGCCTCAGTTTCCCTCTCAGTAAGTTGACAGAAAGCCTGTGCGGGGATCTGAGTGACTTATGCCCTATAAGAAATCGGATGAACTAGGCCGGACGCGGTGGCTCATGCCTGTAATCCCAGCACTTCGGGAGGCCCAGGTGGGCGGATCACGAGGTCAGGATTTCAAGACAAGCCTGGGCAATGAGGTGAAACCCTGTCTCTACTAAAAATACAAAAATTAGCTGGGCATGGTGGCGGGCGCCTGTAGTCCCAGCTACTTGGGAGGCTGAGGCAGGAGAATTGCTTGAACCTGGGAGGTGGAGGTTGCAGTGAGCTGAGATCGTGTCACTGCACTCCAGCCTGGTTGACAGAGTGAGACTCCATCTCAAAAAAAAAAAAAAAAAAAAAAAGAAATCTGATGAAATAGTTTCTTGTTGGTGGCCACTTGGATGACCTTTCCTCTCTCCTGTGGATGACTCTAATTGGAATGGGGCACATTAGCACGCCCCTTAGGGCCCATTCATTTTTCTGAATCCCTCCTTAAGCATCTGGTATCACCTAACAGATTGATGGGATTTTCAGGGAAGGGACAGAGCCTGGGACAATTTTAAATAGGGAAGGTTAGGTGGGGCATGGTGGTTCACGCCTGTAATCCCAGCACTTTGGGAGGCCGAGGTGGGCGGATCACTAGAGGTCAGGAGTTTGAGACCAGCCTGACCAACATGGTGAAACCCCCGTCTCTACTAAAAATACAAAGATTAGCTGGGCGTGATGGTGCGTGCCTGTAATCCCAGCTACTCAGGAGGCTGAGGCAGGAGAGTCACTTGAACTTGGGAGGCAGAGGTTGCAGTGAGCCAGTGCACTCCAGCCTTAGTGAGAGAGCGAGACTCTGTCTCTAAATAAATAAGTAAATAAATAAGGCAGGTTAGGGTTGGGGGTGGAGAATAGAGGTTGTGGGTAAAGAATAGAGGAGGAGGCCGGGCGCGGTGGCTCACACCTGTAATCCCAGTACTTTGGGAGGCCGGGGCGGGTGGATCACGAGGTCAGGAGATCGAGACCACCCTGGCTAACACGGTGAAACCTTGCCTCTACTAAAAATACAAAAAATTACCTGGGCATGGTGGCGGGCACCTGTAGTCCCAGCTACTCAGGAGGCTGAGGCAGGAGAATGGCGTGAACCCGGGAGGTGGAGGTTGCGGTGAGCCGAGATCACGCCATTGCACTCCAGCCTGGGCAACAAGAGTGAAACTCCGTCAAAAAAAAAAAAAAAAAAAAAGAATAGAGGAGGAAGAAAAATTTGCAGGCCTTGGCGTCCTGCTTGGTTTGGTTTGGGTAGGGGGTGGGGCAGGATAGGGCTGTGGGATCCTGAAGGTCCCTGAAGGGATGGTGGCCATGAATTACATCCACCTCTGTGCTTGCACCTGGCTGGGAGGTGTGAAGTGAGAGGAGGAGAAAATGGGATATAAACGTGTTCCAAATGTCTGCTGTAATGAGGGGGTCTGGAGTTTCTGCCCGGAGAATCAGATTGCAGGCCTGATCAGGAGACGAGCTGTTGAACGCTGCAGGAATCCAGGAGGTGCTGCGTCTGTGTGTGCCTTGCCACCCTGTAATGTAGAATTTGCTATCCCATTTCACAAAGGAAGAAGCTGAGGCCCAGAGTTACACGGCACGCCCAAGGCCGTGTAGCTAGTAAGAAGGGAGGTGGGCATCTTCTGACTGACTCTGAGGGCAGGACCGCGTGTGCTTTGTGGGGAGCACAGGGGCACTGTTCTTACTTCGTTGGGTTCAAGACCTTCTGAGCTCTTATGAGACCACTGCTGGGGCCAGCTCGCCTGGGGACTCAGTTCCTGCCCCTACTCCCCACCCGTTCTTTCTTACCCTCTCTCTCCCTCTCCACCTCCGTCCCTGTCCCCTTTCCATCCATGCGTCCACCTCCCCAGCTCTCCCTTTCTTCTGATCCCAGCCGCTGAGTGGGGTGGGTGCGCCCAGGGTCGAAGAGAGAGGTGGGAGACATGAACTTGCGGGTGGAGGACATGAACTTGTTTTCTTTCCAAACCCCTTCCCGGCACATTGTTCTGCTGTCCCCAATGTTAAGTCAATCGAATTGTGTCAGGAGGCTGCAGGGCGTAGGCTGCATGTTGTGGTGCTGCTTGTGAGTGTCTAAGCCCCTTCTGGGTATCAATGCGTGTGCTTTGGCGCATGCACATGGGGGGCTATTGCTGTTTGTGTGGGTGTTGCGTTTGTAGGATGCATGTGTTTGTGCATCTGTGTGTATGTGTATAGTGGATACACTCTTGTCTATAAAGGTAGGATTTTTTTTTTTTTAATTTTACTTTAAGTTCCAGGATACATGTGCAGAATGTGCAGGTTTGTAACAGGTATACATGTGTCATGGTGGTTTGCTGCACCTATCAACCCATCATCTAGGTTTTAAGCCCCTCATGCATTAGGTATTTGTCCCAATGCTGCCCCCCACTAACCCCTGACAGGCCCCAGTGTGTGATGTTCCCCTCCCTGTGTCCATGTCTTCTCATTTTTCAACTCCAGCTTGTAAGTGAGAACATGTGGTGTTTGGTTTTCTTTTCCTGTGTTCGTGTGCTGAGAATGATGGTTTCCAGCTTCATCCATGTCCTTGCAAAAGACATGATCTCATTCTTTTTTATGGCTGCATAGTATTCTATGGTGTATATGTGTCACGTTTTCTTTATCCAGTCTGTCATTGATGGGCATTTGGGTTGGTTCCAAGTCTTTGCTATTATAAATAGTGCTGCAATAAATATATGTGTGGATATGTCTTTATAGTAGAATGATTTATAATCCTTTAGGTATATACCCAGTAATGGGATTGCTGGGTTACATGGTATTTCTGGTTCCAGATCCTTGAGGAACCACCACACTGTCTTCCACAATTGTTGAACTAATTTACACTCCCACCAACAGTGTAAAAGTGTTAAAAGATATATGCTTAAGCATGTAGTGAACGCTCTCATGAGTGCACACCTGCAGGAGCAACTGCAGAACCTGTAGGGCCCAGTGCAAAATGTAAATGCTGGGCCCCTTGTTTAAAAATCATTAAGAATTTCAAAGTGCAGGCAGCAAAGCATTACACCCAGCGTGGGCCTTAGTGCAGGGCCCAGCGTGACTGCACAGGTCGCGGCCTATGAAGCTGGTCTTGTATGGGGGTAAGTTTTCTATTTGTATGTGTATATGCATGTGCTGGTTGTGTGACTGGTGTGTTAAGTTTTCTATTTGTATGTGTATATGCGTGTGCTGGTTGTGTGACTGGTGTGTTAAGTTTTCTATTTGTATGTGTATATGCGTGTGCTGGTTGTGTGACTGGTGTGTTAAGTGTTCTATTTGTATGTGTATATGCGTGTGCTGGTTGTGTGACTGGTGTGTTAAGTTTTCTATTTGTATGTGTATATGCGTGTGCTGGTTGTGTGACTGGTGTGTTAAGTTTTCTATTTGTATGTGTATATGCGTGTGCTGTGATATGTGTGACTGGTGTGTCTAAGTGTGTCTATTGTGTATGTGTATATGCGTGTGCTGGTTGTGTGACTGGTGTGTTAAGTTTTCTATTTGTAGTGTGTATATGCGTGTGCTGTGTTGTGTGGGCTTGAAATCTGAACCCTTTCCTCACCACCCGGAGGACAGACTGCCTTAGCAGCTGCCTATGCCTTCTGCCGATGCCTATCAAAGGAAAAGTGTGTTTTATTTTTGGCGCCCTTGCTGCCTATTCCCATGGTGCCCCGGGAGGCTTTTATTTGACTGCCTTTGTTGGAAGGATGACAAACACTTCCCTCCACCTGCTGCCATGGTGGCCCCATGAGAAACCACAGCTGGGGGTGGAGCAGCTTCCTCAGCCCCTCACGCACTTGCCCTGCACCTCTTGCAAGCATCCACATGCCCAGAGCCCTGCCCCGCTGAGCACTGGCCTCCTGGACTCTGCGCAGACAAGGCACCCATAGCAAGTCAGAGCTGGAGGCAATGAGTAGAGATGATTTGGTCCAGCAACCTCATTGTACAGCTGGGGAGTTGGAGGCCCAGAAAAGGGAGGTGACCTGCCCATATCGCCCAGTGAGTCTATGGCAAAGCCATCTCAGCCCTGAGAGCCATGTGCCTCTCAGGTGGTGTGCAGCCCTGCAGGGCTAGCCCATGGAGGAAGCCTAGGTGAGAAGCAGGGCCCAGAGGGGAGAAGCGGGGACCAGGTTCTGTGGAGCAGCAAAGACCTGGTTATCGCCCAGCTGTGGGGGTCACAGCCACCGGCAGATGGGGGCTGTGTCTTTGTTATTTGATTCTCCCTTCTCCCAGGTCAGAGTTCTGTGTCTGACACGGTTTGAAAGATGTTGGTTGGACACAGTACAGCGCCTGGCACTCAGTAGGGGCTCCGGAAATATTTGGTATTAAACAGCTGTTTAGTTGAATGGTGTAGTAGGGTGGCAAAAGCAAACTTTGGAGGCAGCTAGAACTGGTTGAAATCACTTAGTAGCTGTGTGACGCTGATAAAGTTACTTAACGTCTCTGAGCCTCAGTTTCCTCATTTATTAAATGAGACTCTAGTAGAGTTGTTGTGGGGATTACATGAGATAAGATACCGATGCTTAATACAGTTGTTGTGGGGATTAAATGAGATAAGATACCGATGCTTAATACAGTGTATAGTATGTAATAACATCTTCATAAAATTGCTAGCTGTGTCACCACAGGTAAGTTACATGAGCTCGCTAAACCTGTTTCCTTCTCTGTTGTCGTCAGAATTCAATGGAAGATAGTATAGCTATCCTAGTCCTTGGTGCATCACAGGCACTTAGTAAATGTTAGCCTGTCTCCCGCCTAGGTTCATCACCCCTCCACCTCTTCAGCGTCTCTTTCCTCTGCCCCCAGCCTCTGTGATCCCTGCCATCCCTTCCAGAACATCTCATCTCTCATACCTTCTGTCTCCCAGCCTCTGACACTCCCAGCAACAAAAGCTCACAAGGTCTTGTGGTCCATGGTTTCCTCAGGGTTCGGCTCTGATGAGCATGGGTGGGAGGGGGCAACTGAGCATGGGTGGGAGGGGGCAACTAAGAAGGATGCTGGGGACACAATAGGTGTAGTCCTTGGACGAAAATCCCAGTTCTGCTTTTGACAAAGGATTGAAGGATTCCAGTGGGTCTAGGCCTGTGTCTTGCCCTGGAGAACAAAGGCAGAGGGCTGTCTTCCTGAACAGCCCAGTCACAAAGCTGCCACCATTCTTCCCATTCCCTTCCTCCTGATTTCCAAGTCCAGAGGTTGCCAGTTGCACCCTCAGCAGCTGAGCTTCCCGAAATGGGAGTGTGCGGAGGAGGGCAGGTGGCAGGTAAGAGATGCTAGCGCAAGCAAGACAGCGTGTCCAGAGAGTCAGTTGTAGAAGTCTGTGGAGCTTCGGGGCAGGAGGCAGTGCTGGTTTCCGCATAGGTGACCCCTTAGCACTGGCTTCACCATAGGCCTGGGCCAGGCCACAGAAAACACCCCCTGGGCCTGAGAAGCAGACTGAACCATTCAGTCTTTACACGTGATCAGGTTTCTGCTTCAGTCACTCGAGTGCAGTTGCATAAACCAAATGAGATCAATGAGCTTGCCTCAAACATTGGGAAATGGTTTGGGGGCATCTCATCCGCTGCATCTGTTGTGCTTCCCAATGTCAGATATTATTTACTTGGAGCAAATATAAACTATTCTGTCCTAAATAAACTCTGACACAGGCACAAGAGGACTTCAGGGCAAGAACTGTCTCCTTACCTGCCCTCTTGCTAGTGGGCACGGATATCTGACCTCAAGAGCTATTGCATCATGCAGGGACCGAGCCAGTCCAGACCTGGCCAAGCCTGTGAGGAGATGTTTATTTACCCAGAGATGAGAACCTGGAGGCCACACTGTGTGGTGCTTACCGTGACACGTAGGACAGCCCAGCCACAGAATTCCCTGGGGTTAGTGAACAACACACAGAAATAAGGTTATATCCATCCTCAAAGTGAACATGGGCAGGAGAATATCTGACGGCGGCAGAGGAATCTGAATTGGGTCACGCACAGATGCAAAGAGAGGAGCCCGTGGGGAATTCACATCCCGGCGTTTCTGATTTCGCACGAGATCAGCTGAGATTGACTTAGTCTGGAGCAGCTCTCCTCAGAAAAGGGCCTGGGGAGCTTTTTCTGTACACAGACTCCTGTCAGTGGCTCTGCCTGGGCCCAAGAGAAGTGCAGGGACAGAGCGGGTGGCTGCTGGAGGAGTTGGGGCTTCTCAGACAGCGGCTCCGTGGGCTGGAGTGCTGGGAGGGCTTGCTTTTCTGAAGCCTGACACGGTTGCTCTTTTGAGTTGAGGGAGAGGCCCCCCCACCTTTTTTACTCTCCCTGGGGTTTCTCTAGGGTCTCAGACCAGAGGAACATGGCCATTTCTAACCATCTTCTCTGCAAAGAAGGCCATGGACCCACCTGTCTCTAAGACTAACAGAGCCCCATTCTCCTCACCTGAGACTGGGAAACCTGCGGAGGCTGTGTGTGTGTGTGTGTGTGTGTGTGTGTGTGTGTGCGCGCGCGCACGCGCACGCACATGCACGTGTGTGCATGCAGGAAGGGGCATCTGACTACACACTGAAGATACGCTTCAAGTCCCGCCCCCAGTGTGTATTCCCTAAAACCCATTCCTGCCCCATCTTCCCCCTGCCTTTCCCCCTCTCCTTTGCCTTAATTCCCCTGCCAATCCCTTTAGGTCTGTTTCCTTTCCTCCAACTGTTCACTCTCAGCAAAGACATGTAACTGAGAACCATTCCCAGAGAAGACGGCCCATCTTCCTTTCTTAAAAAGATCAGCTGCCTGATTTCCTTTGGGCCCGCTGCCATATTTCTTTTGTATTTCATTCATTCTCCAGACTCAGTGATAAGCACGGGAACTATTTAAAGGGGAGAAGGGAGGTTCTCCTTAAGGACCTAATCAAAGGACAAGATGGACGGTGCCTGCTGGAGAGAACGAGACAGCGTGGGATGAGAGCAGGTGCCACGGTGGATGTGCAGGGATGTTCCCGTGAGCCCAGCAGGGTCTGGTGGGAAGAGCTCTGGTTAGGAGCCCGGGGAACGAGGTTAAAGTTCCCCCATCTTTGCAGAGCTCCTGAGAGACCTCAGGTGAGTTGCTTCCCTCTCTGAGCATGAGTTGACTCACCATACAATGGATGGAAAGGCCAGAATCACTCATCTCTAAATTGCCTTCCAGCTTGAATTATAAATTCTGTGGGGATGGAAATGGGCTAAGGAATTGAACTTGGTTTCCTCATGGTTAGCAACTTTTTTTTTTTAAAGTTACCATTTCTTAAACATCTCCTAAAGATTACCAACAACGCATATGTAAGTTTTTCTAAGCGTTTTACATATATGGATTTGTTGCCTTCCACAACAATCCGAGGACATAGGTACCATTAATATCCCTATTATACAGATTAAGAAACTGAGGTACAGAGAGGCTAAGTAACCAGCCCAGGTAGTGGAGCCGGGGTTCAAACCAGGCAGTCTGGCTGCAAAGTCCCCATTCCTTACCACCACACTCAATATTCCAGGCATTGTGCTAAGTGTTTATACAAATCCTTTCCATTTTGCAGTTGAGAAATCCAAGACTCAGAGCAGTTGAGCAACAGCTGAAGGTCACACAGCTGGGAAGCAGCAGAGATGAGATTCCAAGTCGGCAGAGCTCCAGAGTCTCTGCTCTCCCCCACACCCTCCTGCAACCCTGCCAGACGCTCAGGCTCCCAAAGCAAGTTTAACCAATATCCCTACGTTGCAACGCCTCTTCAGGCAAGTCAGCTTCTCCCCCCTGGGCCTCAGTTTCACCATCTAGAAAATGACTGGGGGATTGGCCCAGCTGATCTTTGAGGTCCCTTGGAGCTCTGTGAGTCTGTGATGAGAAAGGTGTGGTGCTTCTAGCTGAAAGGGCAGATCTGTGGCCTGGGAATGCCTTGGGCTTGACCTGGGGTTGCAGCCAGCAAGGATGAGGGAGACGAGGGCCTGGGGATGACATGAAAAGGAAATTTCAGGTGACTGGAGCAGGCTCATGGCTGTGAACCCGGGAAGAGGGGGCAGATGGATAAAGCCGGTAAGAAAAGAAGAGAGAAGCCCTGGGTGAGCCTCTCAGGGGGCCTTTTCCTTCTTACCAGGGGGTCACCCCAAGCTCAAGATGGGCACGTGAGCGCCTTGGGCAGGGGAGCAGGGATCAGGCCAGCACCGAGCCGAGGTCAGAACTTCTGAGACACAGCAGTTCGAGGGAATGAACATTGCTGGGGGTTTTGTTTTCTCTGTAAATATTTGGAGATGTCCAGTTATTCTAGAAAAATGTATCAGCAGCTGAGGTGGTGCGTTGGCGCGGTTGGCCTGGCTGCCTTTTCCATGACTGCTGTTACATTCCTCCCCTTCAGGAACCGACTGTTTTCCCATCTGTAACCTCATTAGGATGTCCACACCAGCGGGCGCCACACGCACATGTGCTCCGGCAGGTTCCCCTCGGGGACACACGCACACTGGCATCGCCCCCTGGCCGCACGCTCACGCACACAGTGGCAGCTGTGCCTTTTAATATTTAATGCCGTTGCTGCGAATGCTGCTCCACGCTGACTGCATCCGTGCCAGGCTCATTCCTCTCAGGGCACCGATTCCCGGCTTGGAGACCAGCTGACAAATCTTGTTAAAAACCTTCCAGCCCAGTGCATCTCTCGGAGGAGGGTAATGTCACGTTCTTGCGAGATGAGAGAATGGGCGTCATTACCAGGCAGCTCCATTTTCAATGAGGCTCTTTCCACTTGGGGAAATTGATGGAATCACCTATTGCGTGAGTGTCTCAGCCCTCCCTCTAGTTCCCCCCAGGCCAGAGCTATTGCAGCTCTGGGTCCTTCAGACCCCTCTCGATGCATTGCAGGTTGGACTGACCTGCTTTCTGGCTTGCAGAAGTCACGGCTCTGGGTGGGCACCAAGGCACGAAATGACATGAACACCTGGCCTGTGTGGGGGCCTGTGTCTGTCCCTCTCTCCCTACTCCTCCATAGTTGGTAGCCACACTATGGTTTGAACGTATGTATCTTTCCAACATTCATATGTTGGAACATAAACCCCAAGGCAATGGTATGAGAAGTCGGGGGGGCCTTTGGGAGGTGATTAGGTCATGAAGGCTCCACCCTTGTGAATGGGATTAATGCTCTTATAGCAATAAAAGAGCAGGAGGGAACTAGTTCGGCTCATTGTGATCTTCCACTCTTCTACCATGTGAGGACACAGCGTTTGTCCCCTCCAGAGGGCATGGCAAGGCCCCATCTCGGAAGCAGAGAGAGCCTGCACAAGACACTGAATTTGTTGGCGTCTTGATCTTGGACTTCCCATCCTCTAAAACTGTGAGAAATACATTTCTATGGTTTATAAATTACTCCATTGGTGGCATTTTGTTGTAGCAGCAGGAAGGGACTATGACATACACTGTGGAGGCCACTGCTGCTACAGTGGCCAGCAGAGAGCGTCATGGGTGGTTCCAGCTCTCATGCAGCCAGCAAAGGGTCCCATCCCTGACCCCTAGTCCGGCATGCTGTGGTCTCTGAGCCCACAGAAAGGCCCTCCCTCCAAACCCCAGCTTTCAGAGTCTAAGGGGCTGGCAAAAGGTCAAGGGCTCTAGTTCTGGGCTGAGCTGGGACAGGTGTGCAAGAGCTGCTAAATGCAGAGTCCCCAGGTATCGAGGTTACCTGGACAACGTGGTCTTCCCAAAGCTGCAGTAGGATCGGCATGTCCGGTTCAGTGCTGACTGTGCAGGCTTGGGGCCTATCCCATGAACTCTGGAAGGGTATTTGTAAGATGGACCTCCTGTCCTCAACCTCTTTCTACCTTTTAGCGTCTTGGTCCTCTGTCACCGGATGGGCTCAGAGCATTCCTGAGCTAAGAACCTCTGTGGTTCTGAGCATCTCTAAGAAATGAGGCCTGGGGGAGGGCAGGTAGGAGGGGAGACGGGACGATCAGGTGGGGTGTGGGGGTTTGCAAAACAAAGACACTCATTTGCCATTTACCGAAGACTTTTGTTTTCTTTTTCTTTTAAAACTGTTGTTTCCTCAAGGGAAAACTTTATTCGTGTGTGGGTAAAATGTTGCTCTCTTAACGAATCGAAAGCAGAACATGAGGAGAGGTTTTCAGTCCCTGTGACAAAGAACAAAGAACGTGGGCCTTGGGTGGCCACTGTCACCCTCCCCGCCTTTGACATTTCCCTGTCCTCTCCTCCCATCCCAGTGGAGCCAAGAGCTGAGTGCATGTCATCCCCACTCTGGAGCCCAGAGTGTGGCTTTGGTTAAGCAGAGGCAGCCGGCCTGGCCTGCAGGAAACACCACACTCTCCCCTGTTGAGAGCCTGGGAGGGCACTGCGGCAAGTGAGGGAATGAGTGTGCTTTTAGGGCGGTGTGGCAGCTGCCATTCCTGCTGGCTCGGAGGACAGTGGAGAAAGTGATGGACGGAGGGGTTCAGAGAGTTTGTCTGACCAGCTGATGTCCGCTTTTCCTCACCAAGCCAAGAAGTCTCCCCACTATCTCTGGTCTTGGAGACAAGGCCTGGTTTTCGGAAGAGCTGGTCTGAGCATTTGAGTCTGTGGGAGGCCGGAAGAAGGTTCATTCGGAGGACTCATCAGGCCACTCCCACACTCCTCGCACTCACCCTCCTCGGCCCCTTCACCCCAGCAGGTGGGAACCCGTTCTGGACTTTCACTTTCAGTATTTGGTTTAGGGGACAATAATAGCCTCTGTTTCCCAGTGTTGTCTGTCTGGTGTTAGCTTATCAGCCCTTTTTTCAGCGTTGGTTGAGGTAGCTGGGACTGGGGTGAAGCTATCTTCTGGAGCAGGGGCTTGTACTCTGAGGGGAGAGCTGCTTTTCCCTGAGCAGCTTTTGGCAGGGGGATGTCCTGAGTCATTGCATCTGCTCCCTGTCCCCACCCCAGGGACCCTGGGAGAGGTCCCTCTCTAGTCCAGGCAGAAGAGTCGCCTATGGGGAGAAGGTGGTGGTGGTCTCGGCCTCCACGCTCATGGAGGAGCGCCGGATGTGCCGACAGGAAGACCACTGCCGGAGCTGCTCCTGGCTGAGGCAGCCCAGGTCCTTGAAGAGCTTGAAGAGGTCGTTGCGGAACTTGACGCCGATGAAGGCGTACAAGAAAGGGTTGACGCAGCAGCGGACGCAGGCCAGGCTGTAGGTGACATCGTAGGCGATGTTGAGCTGCTTACTGAGCTCACAGGTGCTGCTGGTGATGTTGAAGTTGGCCACTGTCTGGGCCAGGACCACCCCATTGTAGGGCAGCTGGAAGACGATGAAGACCACGACCACGGCAATGATCACCTTGATGGCCTTGTTGCGCTCAAAGTTGCGCGCCTGGAGCAGGGTGCGGATGATGACAAGGTAACAGAAGCTCATGGCCAGCAGGGGGACCAGAAAGCCGATCACCATCTGGGCCACCTGGATGGTGATAAAGGCCTCCACATGCTCTGTGATGAGAGAGCATCGCATCGCTTGCTCACTGCTGCTCCTCTGGAGGCCGCTGTACAGGAGCTCCGGGATGGAGAGCACTGTGGCTAGTATCCAGATGCCCACACAGGACAGCTTGCTGATGAGGAGGACGCGGGCACGGTGGCGGTGAGCTGAGACTGCCTGGACGATGGCCACATAGCGGTCAATGCTGATGCAAAGAAGTAGGAGCATGCCACTGAAGAAGCTCATCTTGTAGATGGCAAAGATGAGCTTGCAAAAGTGGACACCGAAGACCCAGGACTTGGCCGCACTGTAGGCCCAGAAGGGAAGGGTCAGGAGGAAGAGGATGTCTGCCACCGCCAGGTTGAGCAGGTAGGTATCGGTCATGGTCTTGAGCCTCTTGAAATAGATATAGGTCAGCACGACCAGTCCGTTGCCCAGTAGGCCCACGAAACAAATGATGGAGTACATGATAGGGAGGAACCAGGCTTTAAAGTTCCGCACATCCTTCTTGGAGCATAAAGACTCGAACAAAGTGTAGTCCACTGTGGTGTTGTCTCCGATGTAATCGTCCGTGACCTCATCTTGACACAGGCATACCTTCAGGGAAGGAAATGAGGGAAAACAGGCCAGGTTAGCTGAGTGGCTCCAACTCTGGCTGGGATTTAGCCTAGAGCAATGGTTTCTCTTTTTTTTTTTTTTCTTGAGACATGGTCTTACTCTGTTGCCCAGGCTGGAGTGCAGTGGTGCAGTCATGGCTCCCTGCAGCCTCGGCCTCTCCAGGCTCAGGTGATCCTCCCACTTCAGCCTCCTGAGTAGCTGGGACCACAGCCTTACGCCACCAAACCCAGTGAATTTTTGTATTTTTAGTGGAGGTGGGATTTTGCCATGTTGCCCAGGTGGGAGGAATAGTGGTTTCATTGTGAGGTCCACATCATCAGTATCACAGCGTCACCTGGGAACTTGTTAGGACTGCAAATTCTCAGGCCCCACTTGAACCAGAATCTCAGGTGATGGGCTTAGGAATCTGTGTTTGCCTAAAGTCTCCAGGTGATTCTTTGGTTTGAAATCAGTGCTTCTCAAATTTTAACTCTAATACACATCACCTGGTTAATCCTGTGAACATGTCTATCCTAAATCAGTAGGCTGAGATGGGGCCTGAGATTCTACAGTTCTGCTAATAAGTAGCAAGTGGCTGATTTTGCCAAGTCTGAGAGACTCTACATGTGCTGACAGGGGACTGGAAATTGGTGGGGCTCTGGGAGCCCAGATGAGCCTTGAGCTGGTTAAACTCTCTGTCTCTCTTGGAGCCTCAGTTTTCTCTTCTGTGAAATGGAGATGAATCCTATTGGCTTCACATGGTTGCTGTGAGGTACCTAGCCCAGGTTCCAGCACCATTTCCTCTCCATGGAGCTTTAATTTTGCCTCGGGGAGCTCTGTGAGAGTGGGAACATGTGTCTTTCTTCTTGACCCTCCTTTAGAACTTGGCGGAGTTTTCCAGGGGGCTTACAAAAGACCTCAGCTTTAGGGGGAAAATCCACCTGGGGGTCAAGGTTGAGGAGGGCCTGGAGTGAGAAGAGAGGAGGGCAAGTGCTCCCATTTTGAGGCCATGAAGGCTTGGGTTTGGGGCCAACTGCTGTGATCACGGGTGGTGGGTGACCTGGAGAGACTCTAGATCCTGGGGCTGCTCTTAGCACCCAGCAGGAGCTCAGGCAACGTGAGCCCAAGTGCCATAAAGACTGTGAATGGATGATGGGCCACAGGGGTGGAGGCGAGGCCTCCTCAGCAGCTGTGTCCCTGGAAGGAAGCGCGGCTCTCGTCTCCCACTCTCCCTCTGTGCTCCCGCCCTCTCCTCCCACCTCTCTGCCTCTCTCTTCCTCACATCTCTTCCGGCAGATCCCAATCAGCAGGACTCAGCTGCTGGAGCTTTTTTTAGCCTGTCTGCAGGGCCGGGTGAAGGTTCAGCAGCCTGCTGTGATTTTATCAATGAAGGAGGGGGCCCATGCCTGCCCATGCCTCTGCGCACAGCGATGGACGGCCTCGTGCAGGGCAGGGAGCTGGGCTGGAGGACCTGCCTCGCGAGGCTCATGGTTCTATCTCCAGGAACCAGATTCAGCAGCTCAGCGACGATGGGTTTCTACACATTTGTGCTGGAGGGATTCACCGCATCGTGTCTCTATCTCTTTTTTACATCCATGTTCTGGATTCATCACTGTCCTGCTCGGGAACAGGGTGAGGACAAAATGATGTCCAGGAGCCTTTTCTTTGGCCATTGCTAGCCTGAGACGAAAAGTCAGCGGCAACCCCTCTTCCCTCTCCTGGGCATGGCTGCAGCCTGGGAGCCCTGAAGGAGGCTGCTGCCATTGGCCCAGCCATGGTTACGGCCCAAGGCCTTAGACTCGGGGTCCCTGGACATGAGGGGGTCTCAGCCTTCCTGGAGGGCGGTATTCCCGGCCTCTATGAAGTGCACTCTTCATCATCCAGTCCTGCCTTCCCGTCTCCCCTTGAACCTTGTTCCTGTTTTATAATTCCCCCTCCCCCAGCCTCACTGCCTCTGCAGCCCACAGCCCCACCACATCCTGCCCTGTCTGAGCACCCCCTCCTCAAGTGAAAGGGAGGAATGAGCCTCAGCTGTCCTCCTCCCCGCCCCAACCTTCCAGCCTCCACTGCCAGCAGCACAGCCCCCCAGATCCTGGAGACAGGGGAGAGAGAGGAGGGAGTGGTGATGGGGAAGGGGCCAGGCTGTGGGCTGTGGGCTGCAGCCCAGGCTCCGGGGGCCTCCGGGATGGGGTTTTGGGAAGAGTGCCCAGTTTGGGGCCTGCCTGTGGCCTGAGCTTCTGGAAGGCTGCCCGTCTGGCCTCCAGACCTGGGGACGAGCCGAATTCTGAAGCACTGACTCGCTCGCTCTGGCCTCAGCGGGACTCCCCGGCCCCCACTCTGAGCTCCCACATCTAACAAATGGGGGAAAGTTGACTCTGCGAGTTATGGTTTCCTCTAATTTTGGCACTTGGTGAGGTACACTTTCTGTCTGTTTCTGGATTGAGAAACAGAGCTTTGTAAAGTGAGGGTCTTCGTTCCTGCCGAGTTCAGGCCTGCTATAAAGTATGTGCTCATCCGCCCCTCTCCCCATCCCTAGGGCCCCATCCTCTCTTCCCTCCCCTGCCAGGGAGGCCAGAAGGTTCTCCATTTCACCAAAGAAAAAGGGGGCTGCGAGGGGAGCCTTTGGGTGAAAGTTGGAAAGAGACAACCTTGGGGCGATAGGATAGTAACAAGATCTCCAGATCCAGGGTGATTTTCTCAGCACACACGCACAAAACCCAGTAACCATTTTTGCAGCTCTTCTCTCTAAGAGAATTCTCATGTTTCTGTCTCCTGGGCAGGGAGATTGGAGGTGGGATAGGGAAGGTGGCAAGTTATTTTCCCCCATGTTTTAATCTAAATGGAGTAAAGGAAGTCCAGAGAACATCTGTGGCTCTCCAGGGTCACTCAGCAGATGGTGAGGGGATAGCCATTAGCTTAATGAATGGCAGGCGGGCTTATGTCTGGGTCTTGTATCTTCTAGTAAATGCCCAGTTCCTCCACTAAACCCCTGACTTGGGAGGCCGTGTGGAGAAGGGAACAGAGCTTTCCTTGGCAGGGAACCTCACCTGGAAAATGACAAGGAGAGCCACCACCAGCACGCTTTTCATTGGTTTCCCTGTAGGAGACAAGGCGAGAAAGTTATTGCTTGGCAGGGACAAGTCTTTATTATTAAAGAAAGCAGTGGAGGGGGAGACGCTGTTGGGAACTTTCCTCTCAAGCTCCAGGCACTGTCTTTGCTGAAAGAGAACATCAGAACCAGATTGTGCCTTTGAACACCTGGCCCGCTGCCCGGCATCACTGTCCTCACCTCCTTCTCGTCCTCCTCCATTCCCAGGTCCTGGAAAGCAGCAGCATCAGAATGCAGGGCAGCCCCTCCCACCCCCCGTCTTGGCCCATCTAGGCTGCTTCTTCGAGCTGGGAAGTCTTTCTAGCCCAGACCACCCCTCAAGACTGAGCTTGGTTGGTGGGTCTGAGTGCCCCCCCGACTCCACGTGATGTGGGACGAGGCAGCAAAGCTATGAGGTCGTGGGGTGGGTGCACACATTTCCAGCCTTGCTTTGGTGCTGGTAGCCACTGGCCCAGGAGCATTTTCCTGGCATCCAAGTGAGTGGGCAGCCACATGTGCATAAAGCCAGGCCTGAGTGTCTCCTGAGGGAGGTGAGCTGAGGAAGGAGGACCACCCCACAGGCTGGGTAGAGGGATGAGGTTCCTTACTAGTCCACAGCGATGGAGACTGCCTCAGGGCCCCACCAGCTCCACAACACCCCCTCACTGAAATTACATTCATTCAGCACTGACTGTTGGTCCACTGGGCCCACACCCTTGGCTTGCCTTTGGGGCAGAGATCCCTTCCCTTTCATCTTGTGCAGGCCCAGAATTGAGGAGGTGTCCCACAATTGTGTGCTGATGAATATACAAATGATACATACATGAATGATGAACAAATACACGAATGACAAGTAAACGAATGCCTGTCCTTTTTCCAAGGCAGAGGGCATCAAGATGGCCCGAGAGGACACAGAGGGGATGCCGTCCTGTGGCAGTGTCGGGGAAGGATGCTCTTTCCTGATGTCACGACTTCTTTCTTTATTTTTTTGCTTAATTGAAGTGCCTGCATACTCTTTCTCTCCTTTAACTTGTTTTCTAACCTAGGCTTGGGGGGGCAGGTGGAAGGGGGAACAGGGTCAGCTTTGGGAAGGGAAGTGTTCTGGAAGTCAGGAGGCTTCCTGGGGTCTGAGCAGCAGAAGGGGATCCCGGCTTAGCACAAGGCCCGGATGTGCTCAGTTTGGTTTTGTGGCTGAGCCTCAGGGCCATCAGGAACTTACTTCTTCTTGAGGCTGAGCAGCGAGGACAGTTGACAAAGTAATTTGCCTAGACGTCTTAGCTTACCTACAAGTCAGGGTGTCGGTGGCCCTCTTCCCGTATCCTGACCCTCGGGTCCCAGCTAGGTAGGGCCTGGCCAACTGGAGAGTCAGTAACTGCAATGCCACAAGTGAAGGCAGGCCCGTGACAGCTCCAACCTCAATAGGGCCAGGAAATGCGTGGGAACCTGTTTAAGGCACCTTCTCCTGGAGGCTGGGGGCCCTATGGAGGCTGGGGAAGCAGTGAGAGCCTGGCACTTCCGTGTCCTTGGCCACAGCACCACCTGCTGGAGGCCTCCCTGCATGGCACCCAGCTTGCAGTTGTTAATGTGTTCCCCGGAAAGTGTGTAAAGCCGAGGATTCTGGGCTTGGGAGTTCCTCCAGGAAGGAGAGACTGCATTGGGCTACATAAATAAATGGGTATTTCTCCCGCCTTGAGCAAATTATCCTGCACACTACTGCTAGACATATCTTCCTAAAGCTTAGCTCTGATGCCAGTCCCCACCTCACCTTCCTCCTCAATCCTCAGGGGCTCTAACCATCCCTGAGGATGAAGCCCTTAATGCTTGGCCTGGCAGTCCAGTCCTCCACTGTCCACTCAAAGCGGGCTTCCTAGCTGCATTTTCTGTTCTGGGGACAAGCAGCCACTGTCCCCTCGTTCCCAGCCTGGGCTCAGGCATTTGCAGTCCCGCTGGGATTGGACCCTGTGACAACAGAGCTCCCCACCGCACCCCTCATTCTCCTTTCTCACTGAATTACCCCTGAGCTCCTGAGTTTAAGTCCACATGTTTATACCCAACCACACTCTTCAGGGTTCAATGCTCTGCCCATCCTCCACTGACTCATCCAGAGGTCGAGTCTCGAGGTTTCTTTAAACACGTAAATGTCTTTCAGTTACTCTAGAGAAAGCCCGCTCTGACTGTCAGGGAGAAACGAGAAACCTCAAAGTTTGATAAGTCACAACGGGTGAGATCTGAGTAGCAAGAACTTTGTTTCTGTTTTACTCCGTTGATAACCCCTCTCCTGGGCACTGTCCCACTTCTGCTGTTCCTGTCAGGGCAGGGGAATTGGGGGAGTGCTGGCGTGTGTGCCCGTGAGTTCTTGTTCCAGGTGCTTTGGAGGAGGTGGATGAGCAAGGATCTTGTAGGTCCATAACAGGTGGTTTTCAAGAAACATCACAGGGAAACTTAGGGGAACTCTTGTCTGTGGCAAAAGGGAGCCTGGTCAGTGGCCATGAGTCAAATCATCCCTGCCTGTTACAAAGTCATAAAGCAACTGGTCTGGGGCAGCAGCTTGGGGGAGACCAGTGAAGTTGGGAATCTCTGGGGCTAAGGAGTGGTTGACCTAGATGTTGGGTGTTTTCTGAGTTCTTGAGTTTTCAGTAATGATCATCATGAAAATTCCCTAGAACTCCAACCTGAGCCCCCAACATGAGAGACTCCCCATCTAGGAAAGATAATTATTGGCTGGCTGCCCCCACCTCTAAACCATGAAATTCCATCCCCACATTTTTCCAGGTCCTCCAGACTGCCCAGGAAATCACAGTTGCCCAATCAGCTCTCCCTAAGAGTCACCCCAAGCTTTTTCCTCTCTGAACTTCCTCACCTGCCAACACACCTTCTCTCTCTCTCTCTCTCTCTCTTTTGGATAGGGGAGAGAGAGGAGAAACAGGGAGGTAGTTAGAGGTCTAGAGATCTGGGGAATCCACTTTCAGACAGTAGGTAGGGATGGGTGAGAGCCGGATAGATCTTGCAGTTTCTATGTTATCAACTGCTGTATCTAATGAGATAATTCATATTCACTGAGCTCTCACTGCGCGCCAGACTGCCTGCACGTATGGTCTCATTTCATCCTCTCAAAAGCCCCATGAGGTAGGTGCTACTATTAACCCCGTTTACCAATGAGGAAACTGAAACACAGCAAGTAACTTTCTCAGAGTCACACAATGGCCAGCAGGGGAGCAGGCTTTGAAACTCTCCAACTCCAGAAACCACACTCCTAACCATCCTTCTCCGCTGTCACTGGGTCTGTATGTCTCTCCCTCATAACATCTCATGAGCTACCCTGGTGATCCTCATCCTAGATTCCAGAAAATAGAGGCCCAGAGAGATTAAGCCAAATGCCTGGGGTCACACAGCTGCTAAGAGAGGGACCTGAGATTTGAACAGGACAGCAAGGTTTGGGCTCTTGCTACTGCATCAGGCTGCGTTTCTGATGAGTCTGCTGTGTCTAGGACGCTCCACGGAGCATGAAGGGAATCTTTGCTCCCCATGCCCCACTGGCCACCAGTGCTTCCTGCTTCCATCCCCAACATCCCAGCCCCCAACAGAGCCGGCCCCACCTCTGTTCTGACACAGGGCTTTGCCGCTTCTTTGCTGCCACAGAACTCCTTCCAAAACACAAATCTCATCCTTTAACTCACCTACTTGAAAAATAAAAATCTTTGATGGTTCCCCATTGTTTTCAGGATAAAGTCCCAATTCCTTAGGCATGCTGTACCACGTTTTAAGGATTGGGTCTCCCGTGCCTGCGTCCTTCCTCCCCATCTTCCTCCTTGGCATGGCCAGCTACTCCACTCTCCCCTCCGCGTGCTTCTTTCTTGTCTCTGTTACTGTTGTCTCAGCTGACCGTCTACATGGCTGCAGCCTTAGTCCCCAGGACACTCTCCTTGGCAGCGTGGAGTTTTTGAAATAATGGATTTGAATGCCTTTAGGTGGGGCACTCACCCTCTGGGTTACTCTACTCCCCTCCACTTCCTGCACCTTATGCCCCTTCCCTCTTTTACGCTGTCAGCCTCTGATGGCAATGGAGTTTGCCATTCCTGCCACATCCTTGGCCCCTTGTGGCTCCTCGTTTGTTTGACAACTCCTATACACCCTTCAAAACCCACCTTAAATACCTCTCTGACCCAGGTTCACTATTCCCTTCTTGTCTTGCCCTTGCCCCGGTCAATGCTGTATCTCACTCTGTTGCAGTGGCTTCGTGACATATGTGTCACTCTCCCCACCAGACTGGTCATCCCTGAATCCCTCAAACAATAAGAGTTGATGGAATGTCCCAAGCAAAGCGGAGAGATTTTTCCAACAGCGACCCCAGGCTGCAACGTTCCTCTCCTCCCCAGCCAAGTTTCTGGCAGGCGGGAAACTGGCCTTGAATTAGCTTCAGCATCCCCCTTTGCCAGCATTTGTGTCTGAGCTGTGAGGCACATGTCTCTCATGGGTTCATTTTTCCCTTGCTTTGCTTTTGAGAACTATGAAAGATCTTTGGTCTCATTGCTCGAAGGTGGGGAGGGTGCCTCGGAGCTGCTCATTCAAACCGTGAAAAAGGCCAGCTCAGCCCCGCTTTGGAGTTTTCATTTTGTGTAACAGAAACCCTGCCTCCTCACCCACCTCTTGCTCCTTGCTGGGCAGAGGAAGAGCAGAACAACAGATCCTCCGAGGCCCACCCACCCCATCAACGGCCCAGAGCCCGTTTTGAGCAAAGCTTGTCAGTGGCTTCCCCTCCTACCAGTATTTCGGGTTTGACCGTTGGGGCTGTCTCAAGTTGAGTGAAGTGGCAAGAACATCCCTTCCTCCTGGACCAGAGATTACCCTCTCTCCCTGCATCAAAGCCTAGGAGTCTAGCACCCCCAAACCTAGTCTGGGGCAAGCCACTGCGCACATCTTCCCAACCCCCTGTTTAGTCATGTGGACGGCTTGAAATCAACCAGCCAGAGGGGGAGAATTTACACCATGGAAGTCGGCAAGCACTACAAATTCAGGACTTTCCCTCCACCCTGGAGGCAGCTACCAGTGCTCCATCCCGGGGAGCTGCTTTTCAAACGCCCAGCAGCACACCACTGGGCACTGCTTGGTTTCCTTCCTGGAGGCCAATATGAAAGGCTGGAGCAGGGTCTTCTGTGGATGACGTCTGTATTCTGGGATTGTGATGGAGGGGCCGGAGTGCTGGGGACTGGGATTTAAGGGTAGATGGGCTGGGAAATGAGGCATTTGGAAGAGATTTTGAAAAACTAAACTCTACTGAGTTCTTGATACAATGTATTCATTCATTCCACAGACATTTTCTCCTCACATCTTCAAAGCATCTGAACCTGCCTTTCGGGAGTTCACAGTCAGTGGGTGGGGGTGACCACTTTAACCCTTTCACAGCTGTTTGCTGGGTCCAGACCCAGGGTTTGGGGCAGGCGGGGAAGGAAGAGATGAAATCAAGGAGGCTGTGGTGTGGCGAGGAGGGGTGTGAGGACAGCACCAGGGAACCTTCACTTTTTAAAGCCAACCCCTTGCGGCTTTGAGGCCGCCGTGGTGCATTGCTTGCTGGTGAGACAAGCCATCTAGGAACCTGGTCTTCTTAGCCTCAGCCTGGTCTGACTCCACAGCTGAGATTTATAAAGGAGGTGTCTGGAGCTGGATGAACCACTCAGAACACCCTCAGCACTTCCCCTGGACCCCTTCTAGTCAAGACGGAGGTTAGACCCAAGAAAGGGCTTTCTGAAGAGTAGAGTTGTCTGCCGGTGCAGAGTGTGTGAGGTTTGCTCAGGGGCACGGGCTGTGCTGAAGGCCTGGCTATGATTTCTCCAAGCTGAGTGCCCCTTGCCATCCCATTCCATGTTGCCTGTCCACTCCTTAACTTGCAAGAGGTAACAGCAAAGCCAGAGCAAAGCCGGTGGGATGTGCAGCAGAGAGAAAGCAACCAGAGCTTGCATTTGCAATGCACTGCACCATTCTCACAACCCAGTCACCTTTCATTTGCATCTCCTCATGACCCCAAGTGGACAGGTATACGAATATTCGGCAGCGGAGAAAGGTGGGAATGAGAGAGTGGGTAGAAGGTCCTAAGCTCTCTAGGGAGAATTTCTCTGTTGAAACCTGTCCCCAGAGGTCCCAGAGGGCCTAACCTATCACCCTCATGATGAGAACAGGTTCTGCCAGACCACCAAGCCCAGCTCCGCCACTCTCTTATGTCCCTGCTATTTTAGAAAGACATGATCTCGGCCCCTCCCTTGTCCCCACTGGCACAAAAGGCTGACCCCTTCCCCAGGTTTGAAAGGGCAGGTGCACCCCTCCTGGGGCAGCAGGGGGCATTCTCTGGAAGTAGCTTCCAATGCCCAACAAATCAGAACTGATTTCTCCAGGAAGCACCCCTATGCGCTCCACCCGCATCCTCCACCCCCATTCCACAGGGTCAGTCTGGGTGTCCGAGACCCTGGTACTGTTCCTTCTCACATGAAGAGGCTCACTCACCCAGGTCCATGACGCTCTCTGGGCGGTAAAACCACACAGGAAGGCTGTGCCCGGCCTCGCGCTACCCCTGTCTGGGGAGGAAGTGGTTCGAGCCCCTTTTAAGTTGTCAGAAAGCCACCCTCCTCCCTGCCCCTCCCACTCTTGCTCCTCCCCCGAGCCCTCCCTGACTCACGCAGGGTCCCTTCAGTGCCTTCAGAGATAAAGGGGCAGAAGAAAGGTGACAGAGGGTGACAGTCGCTGGTCATAGGATCCTGAATCATCAGGTCATTTACATTCAAAAAGCCCCCTGTGCTGCCTGGCAGAATCTAGATGAGGGGCCATTTATTGATTCAACAAATATTTATAGCGTGAATATCACATGCCAGGCCATGGGTTAGATGTTGGGGAGTCAGAGATGTGTGAAAGAAGTGTCCCCATCCTTCCCTTGCTCTGCTCAGAGTCACAATAGAATATAGTCCCAAATGGCTTTCCCTCTGGCTTCTGGGTAGTTTAGGCCAATGGGAGGCACTGACACATAATGACAGGCAAAAGGGAAGATATATACCACAATGTATCTTTTTTCTCCCCTCTTCCCCTCTCCTTCCCTCCCTTCCCCCCTTCCCTCTTCTCCCCTCCCCTTCCTTTTCCTTTCTTAATGACAGCTTTATTGAGCTATAATCCACATCCCGTAAAATTTACCCTTTTAAAGTATAGAATTCCATGGTTTTTGTAAGTTCACAGAGTTATGAAACCATCACTACAATACATTTTAGAACATTTTTTTCTCACTCCCACTCAAGAACCCTGTAATTATTAGCAATGACCGCTTCCCTCCCCTCCTGTCGTCAAAAGCCCCTGGCAACCACAATCTACTTTCTGGCTCTATAAATTTTCCTATTCTGAACATTTCACATAAATAGAAGTATTCAGTATGTGACCTTCACATCTGGCTTCTTTCAGTTAGCCTGTTTTCAAGGTTATCCCTGTGGTGGTATGGATCCGTTCGCCATTCCTTTTTATGACTGAATAACATTCCATTGTATGGATATGCCACATTTTGTTTATCTGTCATCAGTTGGACTTTGGGCTGTTTCCCCTTTTAGCTGTTATGAATGATGCTGCTATAAATATTTATGTACAAGTGTTTTTGTGGACATATGCTTTATTTCTCTTGGGTATATACCTAGAAGTGAAATTGTTGAGTCATGTGGTAATTACATATTTAACATTTTGACGATCTATGAAACTGTTTTCCAAAGTGACTACACCATTTTATGTTCCCATCAACAATGGGTGAGGATTCCACATTGTCAACAAAACTTACTATTGTCCATTTTTTTTGATTCTAGCCATCTTAGTGCCTATAAAGTGGTATCTCATTGTGTTTTTTTTTTTTTTGGAGATGGAGTCTCATTCTGTTGCCCAGGCTGAAGTGCAGTGGCATAATCTTGGCTTACTACAGTCTCCACCTCCTGGGTTCAAGAGATTCTCCTGCCTCAGCCTCCTGAGTATCTGGGACTACAAGTACGTGCCACTATGCCCAACTAATTTTTGTATTTTTAGAAGAGATGGGGTTTCACCATGTTGGCCAGTCTCGTCTCAAACTCCTGACTTCAGGTGATCCACCAGCCTCAGCCTCCCAAAGTCCTGGGATTACATGTGTGAGCCACCATGCCCAGCCTAGTTGTGGTTTTGATATGCGTTTTTGTAATGACTACTGATGTTGAGCATCTTTTCATGTGCTTATTGACCATTTGTATTTTTTTTTTTTTGAGAAATATCTATTCAAATCTTTTGCCCATTTAAAAAATTGGGTTATTTATTTTTTATTGTTGAGTTGTAAGACTTCTTTATATATTCTGGATACAATCACTTATCTGATACATATCTGTGAATATTTTCTCCCACTCTACGGATCATCTTTTCACTTTCTTGATAGTGTCCTTTGAAGCACAAAGGTGTTTTGTTTTTTAAAACCTGAATCTCTGGCAAAAGAAGCACAAAATTTTAAACGTGAAGGTTCAATTGATTTTTCTTTTGTCAATTGTGTCTTTGGTGCCATATCTAAGAAACCATTGCCTAATTCAAGTATACAAAGATTTATTCTTATATGTTCTTTTAAGACTTATAGTTTTAGCTGCAACATTTAGATCTGATCCATTTTGAGCTAATTGTTGTATATAGTGTGAGGTTGGGATCCAACTTTATTTTTTATGTGGATATCTAGTTTTCCCAGCATCATTTGTTGAAAAGACTATTCTTTCTGCCATTAAACTGTCTTAGCACCTCTGTTGGAAATCAATTGATCATAAATGTAATGGTTTATTTCTGGACTATCAATTCTATTTTATCAATCTCTGTGTCTGTCCTATGATAGTACCACATTGTCTTGATTACTGTAGCTTTATAGTAAATTTTGAAATTGGGAGGTGTGATTGCTCCAACTTCATCTGTCTTTTTAAAGGTTGTTTGGCTAATCTGCGTCTCTTTCTTTTCCATATGAGTTTTAGGGTCAGCTTATCAATTTCTGCAATGAAACCAGCTAGGATTCTGATAGGGATTGCATTGAATCTGTAGATCAATTTAGGGAGTATTGCCATTCTAACGAAGTCTTTTGGTCCATGAATGTGGGATTATTTATTTATTTATTTAGGTCTTCCTTAATTTCTTTGCATTTTTTAGACTGCAAGTCTTTAACTTCTTTGTTAAATTTATTCTTAAGTATTTTACTCTTTTTGATGTGCTTGTAAATGAAATCGTTTTCTTAATTTTATTTTCAAAAATGGCCAACTAGAAGCAGATATGGGGCATGGCTCTCTCAGAGAGGAACAAAAGGGGTGAGTACATACAACACCTTTATCTGAAACATGCAGATACTTGCACTGGTACTGATTAAGGAATCAGCTCGACCCACAGAGGAGAGAGAAAAGCAGGGCAGGGCAATGGCCCACATAGGAACAACACAGACTCAAAGGAAACCCTCCCCTCCCCCAACCAGGGAAGCAGTGGGTGAATGTGCAAACCTGGGAAAAGATGCTTCTCCCACCAATCTTTGCAACCTTTGGATCAGGAGATCCCCTGTGAACCCACTCCACCAGGGCTTTGGGTCTTACACACAGAGCTGCACTGGGGTATCAGCAGAGCAGCCACTCAGGCATGCACAGAGACCCAAGAGCTTTATATACTCAGGCTCCGGGACCCCAGCAAAGGTGACTGCAACTCAGGCAAGGCAGGACATCTAGGAAGAAGGCTGAATCGAGGGGGCTGAAAAGCCAAAGTGCCTCCTTCCTTCCAAATGACTGCAGCATCTCTCCAGCAAGGGTTTGGAACTGGGGTAAGGCTGGGATCACTGCAATGAAAGAATTAGACTTCAGAATGTGGATAAAAATGAACTTCACTGAGCTGAAGAGGCAAGTTGTAACCCAATGTAAGGGAGCTAAAAATCATCATAAAACAATGCAGGAGCTGACAGCCAAAATACCTATTATAGAGAAGGACATAACTGATCTGATCAAGCTGAAAAACACACTACAAGAACTTCACAATGCAATCAGAAGTATTCATAGAAGAATAGGCCAAGCTCTGCTTGGTCTTCTGAAAGATTCTTCCTCTGAAAGAATCTCAGAACTTGAAGACTGTCTTTCTGAAATAATACAGGCAGACAAGAATAGAGAAAAAGAATGAAAAGGAATGAACAAAACCTCCAAGAAATATGGGATTATGTAAAGAGACTGAATCTATGACTGATTGGGGTACCTGAAAGAGATGGGGAGAATGGAACCAATTTGGAAAACTTATTTCAGGATATTTTCCAGGAGAACTTCCCCAACCTAGCTAGACAGGCCAACATTCAAATTCAGGAACTGCAGAGAACCTCAGTAAGATACTCCATGAGAAGATCATTCCCGGGACATATGATCATCAGATTCTCCAAGGTAGAAATGAAAGAAAAAATATTAAGGACAGCCAGAGAGAAAGGCTAGGTCACCTGTAAAGGGAAGCCCATCAGACTAATGGCAGACCTCTCAGTGGAAACCCTACAAACCAGAAGAGATTGGGGGACAGTATTCAACATTCTTAAAGAAAAGAAATTCCAATGCAGAATTTCATATCCAGCCAAACTAAGCTTCATAAGTGAAGGAGAAATAATATCCTTTCAGGACAAGCAAATGTTGGGGGAATTCATTACCACCAGACCTGCCTTACAAGAGGTCCTGAAGGAAGCACTAAATATGGAAAGGAAAAACTGTTATCAGCCACTACAAGAATACACTGAAGTACACAGACCAGTGACACTATGAAGCAACCACATAAACAAGTCTGCAAAATAACCAGCTAGCATCATGATGACAGGATTAAATCCACACATAACAATACTAATCTTAAGTGTAAATGGGCTAAATGCCACAATTAAAAGACAGAGAGAGGCAAGCTGGATAAAAAACCAAGATCCATTGATATGCTATCTGCAAGAGACCCATCTCACATGCAAAGACAGACATAGGCTCAAAGAGACCTTTAAATAGACTTGGACTCACACTCAGTGATAGCGGGAGATTTTAACACCCCATTAGACAGATCATTGAGACAGAAAATTAACAAAGATATTCAGGACCTGAACTCAGCTCTGGAATAAATGGACCTGATAGATCTCCACAGAACTCTCCACCCCCAAACAGCAGAATATACATTCTTCTTATCACCACATGGCACTTACTCTAAAATTGATCACATGATTGGAAGTAAAATACTCCTCAGCAAATACAGAAGAACTGAAATAATAACAGTCTTGGGCAATAGCACAATCAAATTAGAACTCAAAACTAAGAAATTCACTCAAAGCAATACAACCACATGGAAATTGCAACCTGCTCCTGAATGACTTTTGGGTAAATAATGAAATTAAGGGAGAAATCAAGGAGTTCTTTGAAACTAATGAGAACAAAGATACAACATACCAGAATTTCTGGGACACAGCTAAGGCAGTGTTAAGGAGGAAACTTATAGCACTAAATGCCCACATCAAAAAGCTAGAACGATCTCAAGTTAACAGCATCACAGCTAAAAGAAGTAGAGAACCAAGGGCAAAGAAGTCCCAAAGCTAGCAGGAGACAAGAAATAACCAAAATCAGAGCTGAACCAAAGGAGATAGAGACATAAAAAACCATTCAAAAGATCAATGAATCCAGGAGCTAGTTTTTCAAAACAGTTAATAAAATAGATAGACTGCTAGTTAGACTAATAAAGAAGGAGAGATGACTCAAATAAATACAATCAGAAATGATAAGGGAGATATTACCACTCTCCTCACAGAAATACAACAACTATCAGAGAATATCATAAACACCTCTATATGCATAGAAAATCTAGAAGAAATGGATAAGTTTCTGGACACATACACCCTCCCAAGACCAAACCAAGAAGAATTGAATCCCTGAACAGACCATAAATGAGTTCTGAAATTGAGGCAGTAATAAACAGCCTACCAACCAAAAAAAGCCCAGGGCCAGACAGATTCACAGCTGAATTCCACCAGATGTACAGAAAAGAGTACTATTCCTACTGAAACTATTCAAAAAAATTGAAAAGGAGAGACTCCTTCCTAACTCATTCTGTGAGGCCAGCATCATCCTGATACCAAAACCTGGCAGAAATATAATAAAAAAAGAAAACTTCAGGCCATTATCCTTGATGAACATTGATGCAAAAATCCTCAACAAAATACTGGCAAACCGAATCCAGCAGCACATCAAAAAACTTATCCACCACGATCAAATTTGGCTTCATCATCCCCTGGGATGCAAGGTTGGTTCAACATATGCAAATCAATTAGTGTGATTCATCACATAAACAGAACTAAAGATAAAAACCACATGATTATCTCCATAGATGCAGAAAAGGCCTTTGATAAAATTCAATATCCCTTCATGTTAAAATCTCTCAATAAAGTAGGTATTGAAAGAATATACCTCAAAATAATAAGAGTCATATATGACAAACTCACAGCCAATATTATACTGAATGGGCAAAAGCTGGAAGTAAGCCCCTTGAAAATCAGGACAAGACAAGGATGCTTTCTCTCATCACTCCTATTCAACAGAATATTGGAAGTTCTGGCCAGGGCAATCATATTCAGGGAAGAGAAAGAAATAAAGCATACTCAAATAGGAAGAGAGAAAGTCAAACTATCCCTGTTTGTAGATGACATGATCATATATCTAGAAAACCCCACTGTCTCAGCCCAAAAACTTCTTCAGCTGATAAGCAAATTCAACACATTCTCAGGATACAAAACCAATGTGCAAAAATTGCTAGCATTCCTATACACCAACAACAGGTAAGCCGAGAGCCAAAGCACGAATGAACTCCAGTTCACAATTGCCACAAAAAGAATAAAATACCTAGGAATACAACTAACAAGGGAAGTGAAGGACATCTACAAGGAGAACTACAAACCACTGCTCAAAGAAATTAGAAATGATGGAAACAAATGGAAAAACATTCTATACTGATAGATAGGAAGAATCAGTATTGTGGACAATACTGCCCAAAGCAATTTATAGATTCAATGCTATTCCCATTAAACTACCATTGACATTCCTCACAGAACTATAAAAAACTATTTAAAAATTCACATGGAACCAAAAAAGAGCCCACATAGCCAAACCAATCCTAAGCAAAAAGAGCAAAGCTGGAGGTCTCATGCTACCTGACTTCAAACTATACTACACGGCTACAGGAACTAAAACAGCATGGTACTGGTACAAGAACAGACAGATCAATGGAACAGAATAGAGAATCCAGAAATAAGACTGCACACCTACAACTATGTGATCTTCAACAAATGTGACAAAAACAAGCAATAGGGAAAGGATTCCTTATTTAATAAATGGTGCTGGGATAACTGGCTAGCCATATGTAGAAAATTGAAACTGGACCCCTTCCTTACACCATATACAAAAATCAACTCAAGATGGGTTAAAGACTTAAATGTAAAACTAAAAACTATAAAAGCCCTAGAAGAAAACCTAGGCAATATCATTCAGGACCAAGGCACAGGCAAAGATTTCATGACAAAGATGCCAAAAGCAGTTGTGACAAAAACAAAAATTGACAAATGGGATCTACTTAAACTAAGGAGCTTCTGTACAGCAAAAGAAACTATCAACAGAGTAAACCGACAACCTATAGAGTGGGAAAAAAGTTTTGCAAACCATGCATTTGACAAAAGTCTAATACGTGGCATCTATAAAAACTTAAACAAATTTACAAGAAGAAAAACATTAAACAGTGGGCAAAGGATAGTGAACAGACACTTCACAAAAGAAGACATACATGTGGCCCAGAATCGTATTTTAAAAAGCTTAACACACTGATCATTAGAGAAATGCAAATCAAAACCACAGTGAGAGACCATCTCACACCAGTCAGAATTGCTATTATCAAAAATTCAAAAAATAACAGATGCTGGTGAGGTTGTGGAGAAAAAGGAATGCTTTTACATTGTTGGTGGAAGTGTAAATTAGTCCAACCATTGTGGAAGATAGTGTGGAGATTCCTCAAAGACCTAGAGACAGAAATACCATTTGATCCAGCAATCCCTTTCTTGGGTATACACCCAAAGTAATATAAATTGTTCTATTATAAAGACACATGCACGTGTATGTTTACTGCAGCACTATTCACAATAGCAAAGACATGGAATCAACCTAAATGTCCATCAATGATAGATTGGTTAAAGAAAATGTGGTACATATACAGCATGGAATATTACGCAGCCATAAAAAAGAATGAGATAATGTCCTTTGGAGGGACATGGACGGAGCTGGAGGCCTTTCCTGTGTCCACTGAGACAACTGAGTGTTTTTGCCCTTTATTCTATTAAATACGGTGTATTATATGAATTGATTTTTGTATATTAAACCAACCTTGAATTCCTGGGATAAATCACTTGGTCATGGTATACAATCTTTTTTGTAATGTTTGTGGATTTTTCATGTTAATATTTTGTTAAGACATTGTACATCTATCTTATATGCATCTTATAAATATAAGAGATATTGGTCTGTACTTTTCTTGTGATATCTATATGTGGCTTTGATATTAGGGTAAGTCTAGTGAAATGTTTATCAAACTTATCAATCTTTTTGATATAACAACTTTTGGGTTTGTTATTTTTTCTCTAGTTTTTCCAATTCCATATTTAATTTTTTCCATTCTAATCTTTATTATTTCCTTCATTCTGCTTGATTTGGGCTTGGTTTGCTATTCTTTTTCTTAAAGTGAAAAGTTTTTTTTTTTTGGTATCTTTCTTCTTTTAAAAAATATAGGCATTAACAGCTATTAATTTCTCTGTAAACACTATTTTAGCTGCATCTCATAAGTTTTGGTATGCTGTGTTTTCATTTTCATTCATTTCAAAGTATTTTCTAATTTCCCTTGAGTTCTTTGATTCATTTCCACATATTTATGAATTCTTCAAATTTTCTTCTGTTACTGGTTGTGGTCAGAGAACATACTTTGTCTGATCTCAATTCCTTTAAATTTCTTGAGACTTGTTTTATGTCCTAACAGATGGCCTATCCTGGAGAATGTTCTATGTATATCTGAGAAGAATATGTATTCTGCTGTTGTTGGGTGGTGTTTTATAGATAGGTGTTAGGTCTAGTTGGTTCATAGTGGTATTCAAATCTTCTGTTTTCTTGTTGATCAACTGCCTAGTTGTTGTATCTATTATTGAAAGGAGGATATTGAAATTTCTATTATTGTTGAATTATGTGTTTCTTTTATTTCTTGCTTTATGTGTTTCTCTTATTTCTTTGACAATTCTGTCAGTGTTTGTTTCATATATTTTTAGGCTCTGTTATTTAGGTGCATGCATATTTATAGTTGTTATGTCTTACTGATGGGTTGACTCTTTTTAAAAATTTTTCATCCTTTGTCTTAGAGACAGGGTCTTGTTCTGTCACACAGACTGGAGTGCAGTGGCACAATCATGGTTCACTGCAACCCCAAACACCTGGCCTCAAGCAGCCCTCCAACCTCAGCCTCATGAGTAGCTGGGACTACAGGTACATGACACCATGGTTGGCTAATTTATTTAAACAGTTTTTTGTGTGTGTATGTGTGTAGAGATGAGGTCTTGCTATGTTGCCCAGGCTGGTCTCAAACGCCTCACCTCAAGTGATCCTCCTGTTTCAGCTTCCAAAAATGCTGAGATTACAGGAATGAGCCACCACATCCAGCTTGGATTGACCCATTTATCATTATAAAATGTCCTTCTTTGTCTTTATAAACAAATTTTGTCTGAAAGTCTATTTTGTTTGATATTAGTCTAGCATTTTTGAACAACGTATCCAATATACATACTACTACTTTTTGGATGGTATACCTTTTTCCATTTTTGCAATGTTTCTTTTCTCTCTGCTTTCATTGGCATCCCAGCAGCAGCTACAAGTCTTTGATTCCAGAGTCCATCAGCCAACTCCTAGCACTGTGGTAGCAGCTCTTGTTAAGTGACCCCCATCATGGTTCCAGCTCCTGCCGCACTTTCTGGGTTTTGGTAACATAACCTTCTCCCTGTGTCCCTCCAGCTCTAGGGGTGGGGCAACTTCTTGCCGCTATTAATCTCTGGGTGACCTTGCCCTTCCTTGTTTGGCTTCAGCTCTTCCTTCACCTGTATAACTGGTTCTCTATATTAAATTTCTTCTGTTTGGAATACCTAGAGTGGCTCTTGTTTGCTTTGACTCTGATTGATACAAGGTGATTACTGTCTTCAAGGAGTTTAAGGTATAAAAGAAGTTAAGATTAGATCATACCCCTGTTGTCTACAGTTATTATGGTCAAGAGCAAGTCTGATGTGGTACTCTACCTCAAACAAGGGAAGGAAACCCAAGATTGCTTGGGGCTGACAGCAAGATGGACAAGCAGGTAGAATAGCTTTTGTTCTTTCTAAACTTATAAAAAACATTCCACTGGGGTGTAACGCATAAGCCTAGCTCTTCACCAGGTGCCCGTGTAGTTTTGGGTAAGTTGCTTGCTCTCTCTAGGCTTCATTGTCCTCAAGTGTAAAGTGAGGTGATTAGACAGCCTAGAAAGACCTAAGCTTTTGCCTCCTGAGACTGAAGTCTGGGACCTTCCCCTGGCACCCTGCCCCTTGCTTAGTCATTCTCCATTATTCCAAATTCCCGAAATGAAGGCATGAGAAATCCTTGCCAAAATTTTGCTTCAGCCCAAAGGTTTTGGTTGCCCTTATCACCGGCTTTTGGAGCGGATTCACTTTTAGGGATATCAGCAATCTCTGGAACTAGGTGGAAGGACTCTAAGAAGTTATTCACTGGCAGGTGTATTGGTAAGAAATGTCAGGGCAACTTCAGTTTGGAACTATTTCAGAAGCTTTCTGCTGGAGTCCTTTTCCATGTGCCAGATGCACCTTCAAAAATGAGTTTAAGCTGGGGACTCACACCTCTAATCCTAGCACTTTGGGAGGCCGAGAAGGGAAGATCATTTGAGGCTGGGAGTTTGAGACCAACCTGGGCAACAGACTGAGACCCTGTCTCTACTAAAAAATAGAAAAAAATAGCTCAGTGTGGTGGTGAGCACCTACAGTCCTAGCTACTTGGGAGGCTGAGGTGGGAGGATTGTTTGAACCCAGGAGTTTGGGGCTGCAGTGAGCTATGATGGTGCCAGTACACTCCAGCTTGGGTGACAGAGTGAGACCCTGTCTAAAAGAATAAAAATAAAAATAAAAATGAGCATAAAGCCAGACCTGTCTGTATTTTAGTCCTGCCTCTCCTTTAACTTGTAGATGACCTTGGGCAAGTCACTTCTCTCTGGTTCTTGGATGCCTATCTGAAAAGCAATAGGATCTGACCCTACAAGTTACAGGCTTCTTTCTCAGGATAATCTTTGTTATCCATGAGAATTTTCTTGGTTCTTTAGCTAGCATAGACCCCCCGACAGAAGGTCCCAGAGGAAGAAGAGTTTATGAACAGACTAGAACTGGAGAGTTTGTGGCAAATGTGCCAGGTTGTCAGGGGGAAAAAGGGCCACTCCTTGGTTCTGATTTCCTCAGCAGCCTGTGTCTGATGCTAAGTGGTGTTGTCCAGCCCAGACCTGATTCCTCCCTTGACTGTCCTCCGACCCTCCAATTCTAGCTGCGTGGACATTGCATACTTGGTCTCGGGAGACTCCAGTTTCAGTTTCTTGGCTGGTTCTCTGAGTGAGGTAATGGGGAATCCCTAGCATTTCTCAGTACTGATTGTGAGCTTCCCCTCTGCACGTTAGCATGCAGTTAGTGACGATTCACTACAAATCTGCTCTTTATGAGAGGGATAGTATAGGAGGAGCCCAGTATCACTTTCCAAATCCTACCCATCCTTCGAGGCCCAGGCAGGCCCTACCTACACCACACGTTGTCCTCTGAACTCTCAGAACACTTAACTTCAGGGACACCCAAATTGATATTTACATTAAGGGCATGTGAACTATTTTCTATTCTAGAATAGACTTTGTACTTCTTGAAAACATTATTGTACCATGTAGTTCTTTTTGGTAGTCTTTGCATTGCCTTGAATAGTGCTGATTTTAAAACTAGATTTTAAAATATAATTTGGCATAGTTCAATAAGTCTGGATTTCATGGGCTGTCTTCTCTATCCCAGGAGATTCTGCCTCACATTATTGTTAAGAGCATGTGTAGCACGCCTAGCAAGAAACCTGAAGCCAGCTCCTTGAGATTGCTCTCTTTTTCACTCTGGAGATTCTTAAAGGTCAATGCAAGAATTCTAGAAAGGAAGCCCCTGATGGATGCCAAGGGTGTCATTAGAATGGGCACCATTGTTGCTGGAGAGGATGTGGAGAAATAGGAACACTTTTACATTGTTGGTGGGACTATAAACTAGTTCAACCATTGTGGAAGACAGTGTGGTGATTCCTCAAGGATCTAGAACTAGAAATACCATTTGGCCCAGCCATCCCATTACTGGGTATATACCCAAAGGATTATAAATCATGCTGCTGTAAAGACACATACACACATATGTTTATTGCGGCACTATTCACAAGAGCAAAGACTTGGAACCAACCCAAATGTCCATCAATGATAGCCTGGATTAAGAAAATGTGACACATATGCACCATGGAATACTATGCAACCATAAAAAAGGATAAGTTCATGTTCTTTGTAGGGACATGGATGAAGCTGGAAACCGTCATTCTGAGCAAACTATCGCAAGGACAGAAAACCAAACACCGCATGTTCTCACTCACAGGTAGGAATTGAACAATGAGAACACTTGGACACAGGGTGGGGAACTTCACACACCGGGGCCTGTCGTGGGGTTGGTCGGGGGGGGATAGCATTAGGAGATATACCTAATGTAAATGACGAGTTAACAGGTGCAGCATACCAACATGGCACATGTATACATATGTAGCAACCCTGCACATTGTGCACATGTACCCTAGAACTTAAAGTATTAAAAAAAAAGAAAAAAAGAATGGGCACCATTGTGTCCAAGCTGTGCTGTGGATGTAGTTTGTGTCATAAGTGAAGGAGAGCTCTCTGAGTTCATGTTCTCCAATTGGAGTGCCATGGGCATTTCAATGTATCTGTCCAAAGAACATGTTTCTAAGAGAGGCCAAAAAGCACTGTGCTTGTTTATATCCGGGGCATCTTTAGACCACTTGGTCTTTGGTCTTCCAAAGACTGATTGCCTTATGGGAGTAGAGACTGTTGAACATGGAATACTTAATAAGCAGGTGCTTAATAAACATTTGATTGATTGATAAAGGGACTTTAAACTTTTCCTAAGATGCTACCACTTCCTTTACACCTGTCTGGAGAATGCCTTTCTTCTTTACTTTCAAATTTCCTTTGTTGGACACTGACTGCAGATCCTGGTATCAGCAGTAGCTTGAGTATCATGGCAGAGCAGAGAACACCTTGCGCCTAAGGAATGGACTCTAGGGTACCTGTTTTCACCTGCAGTGTTGTCATTTATTCATTCAACAAATATTTAATGAACACTATGTGCCAGTCATGGTGCTGGACTCTACAGATACAAAGATGAACACACATGGTCCCCGGCCTTCCCAAGCTTACATAAAGCATTGTGGGTGTATTACTCTGCTCAGGCTGCTGTGCCAAAATACCACAGACTGAGTGGCTTAAGGTCCAGCAGGGTTGGCTTCTGGTGAGGGCCCTCTTCCTGGTTTGCAGATGGCCACCTTCTCCTTCTTGCTATGCCCTCACATAACCTTTCCTTGGTGCATGTGTGAGGGGAGAGGGAGGGTGCTCTCTGGGGTCTCTTCTTGTAAGAACACATCTTATTGGATCAGGACCCCACCTTTATGCCCTCATTTAACACTAATATGTCCTTAGAGGTCCTATCTCCAAATGCAGCCGTATTGGGGGTTAGGGCTTTAACATATGCATTTAGGGGGGACATAAACATTCAGTTCATAAAAATGAGGCACATGAACAAATGAAAAAGCAATTATCTATAAGCAGTAAAAGCATAAAAACAAGCAGGAGGTAGTATACACTAAATTTAGGATGGGGAGGGAAGGGGATGCAGAGAGAGGTATGCAGGGTCTTAAACTGGTATTTGCTATATCTGTTGGTCATGATTTGTCTTCATTCAAGACCTACAAAAGTCTTCATTGTATTATTCTTTACACCTTTAAGTATTAATTATTTCACAATATTTAAAAAATAATATAAGACACTATTATTGTGCAACGTAGTAAGAGGTAACTAGGGGCATGCCCAACATGCCGTACGAGCACATAGGAAGGGAATCAGGAAGGGTATAAAAAAGATGGCCTCTACAGAGGAGTAGGAGGGGCCCAGGTGCAGGGGGAAGGCAGTAGTGAGTGGTCAGTAGAAGGACCAAGGCCAGGCTGGGAGTGGTGGTTCATGCCTATAATCCCAGCATTCTGGGAGGCCAAGGTGGGAGGATCGATTGAGCCCAGGAGTTTGAGTCTAGTCTGGGCAACATGGTGAAACCTCATCTCTCCAAAAAAATTCAAAAATTAGCCGGGTATGGTGGTGTACGCCTGTAGTCCCATCTACTTGGAAGGCTGAGAGGTAGGAGGATTGCTTGAGCCTGGGAAGTCGAGGTTGCAGTGAGCTGTGATCAAGCCACTGCACTCCAGCCTGAGCAACAGAGCAAGGTCCTGTCTCAAAAAAAAAAAAAAAAAAAAAAAAAAAAAAGAATTACCAAGGCCTGAAGTCTTGCCGGGCTGACCTCAGCCAGCTTACTTTCTCTGAGTTGCTTAGTTTGGGAATTCAGAAGACAGGGCGAGCCATACTGTTTAACTTGGCCTTTTGGGGTGATGTGGCCTGTGGGGCAGATGGCTGGCCTTTTTTGCCTGCTCAGTGGTGTGGCTGTGTTTGGCACATGAACTATGTTTGACTTTGGCCATGTCTTTGAAGGGAACCTCTCTCTGCTGCGGTGGCATCTAGAACAGGTGGTGTTTACAGTGTTTCCCAGAGTTGCCTGCTTCCTAGGACTTGACCTTTCCATTTGTCCCTGTATTCATTCATCCAGCATCCATTCACTGAGCACCTACTCTGCCAGATATTAGGCCAGGTGCTAGGGCTTGAAGGCCCATCAACCTAGTTCTGGGCCTTAAGGAGCTTGACGAGCAATGGAAAACAGTATTTCCATATCTGTATGGGCAGCCACATCTCCAAGTACGTTCTTATACCTCGTCTCATTTAGCCCTCGGGCTGCCCTGTGTGGCAGGTTTCCATTCTATGATTGAGGAAGCTGAGACTTGAAAGGAAAGTGACTTGATCTTTGACTCTAAGCTAAGGGGCTTTTCCCACTATGCCAGGCTGTCTTTACTGACGTTGGGCATGGTTGGAAGAGCTCAGACCACGGCTGCCCCCTCTCTGCCTGGGAAAAACACCCTCAGACAGGTCTTTGCATCCCATCCTGTTGTACGAAGGTTTCTGAGAATGAGCAGGGAGAAGGACCTAGGAGTAACCTTTATAGGCATTCAGTCCAACCACCTCACTGATGACTTGGTTACCCAGGGGATAAAGAAAAGCTTAGCTTACCAGAAACTCAAGCCCCTGTTATTATGAAAAAGAACAGGACAAGTCTTGAGACCCCTGGAGGAGGTCTCTGATCTGGAGAGACTCAACAGAGGAGCCAGACCCAGAGTCCCCTGGAGGGAACCAGGTCTGCAGAAGCTCAGAAACTCAGTCCTGCCTTTCTTGCATATGGAGTCCATGGTCATAGTACCAGTGTCCTGGCTCTACCTAGAGTGTCCAATGGCTTCCAGTCCGCTTGTCATTCAGTGGGCAAAGTCCAAGATCACACCCCTCACCCCCGCCCCCACCTCTTGCCCCTGTCTTATCTCACTTGGGAATAATCTGTTCCCATGTGAAGCCAACGAAAATGAGCCTCCACTAGGGCAGGGTAACCCAACAGGCAGATTTGATATGGACTCAGGGCCCCAGTCAGATGAGGACACCCCAAAGCTGAGAAGAGTTCAGTAATCAGAAAATCTAAAAAGAAGCTCTTTTAATTTCAGCACACACGTACATTTTGTGTTGTCTGGTGAGTATTAGGAATTATATCCCAAAGGATTATAAATCATGCTGCTATAAAGACACATGCACACGTATGTTTATTGCAGCACTATTCACAATAGCAAAGACTTGGAATCAACCCAAATGTCCATCAGTGACAGATTGGATTAAGAAAATGTGGCACATATACACCATGGAATACTATGCAGCCATAAAAAAGGATGAGTTTGCGTCCTTTGTAGGGACATGGATGCAGCTGGAAACCATCATTCTTAGCAAACTATCACAAGAACAGAAAACCAAACACCGCATGTTCTCACTCATAGGTGGGAACTGAACAATGAGATCACTTGGACTCAGGAAGGGGAACATCACACACCGGGGCCTATCATGGGGAGGGGGGAGGGGGGAGGGATTGCATTGGGAGTTATACCTGATGTAAATGACGAGTTGATGGGTGCAGCAGACCAACATGGCACAAGTATACATATGTAACAAACCTGCACGTTATGCACATGTACCCTACAACTTAAAGTATAATAATAATAAATAAATTAAAAAAAAATAAATTTGTCTAATAGAAAAAAAAAAAAGGAATTATATTTGGAGGGAGACTGTAATCTTTATAGGGTTCAGGGCTTTTTAAGGTCTTACTCCGACCTTGGACCACCAAGAGGAAAAGGGCCAACAGGTGTGAGGAAAATAAGTTGTGAGGCTGCAGGGAGGAAGAGGATGGCTCACCAGGATGAAGAAAAGGGAAGGAGAGGAGCTCTCAGTGGTGCAATTGGTTAGCGCGTGGCACTTACATGAAAAAGGAAGGAGGGCTGGGCACAGGCTAGCGGGAAGCCTCAGGTCACCCTGACACCTGTTGCCACGGCCCGGTGGTGGTTTCCTGACTTGTCAGGACGTGTGCACAGAGAGAACAATGGGTTTGCCTTGACAGGAAGATGCTTCCTGTTTTGCTGCACGGGTTCATTGTTGGGCATTAAGAGGGAGGGGTCTATGTGTCTGTGTTTTTCATGTTGCCATAAGCTCTCTGAGGGGAGAATTGGGGGCGGGTGAGGACGGGGGTCTGAGGAAAGGTGAAAGGGAAAGGAGGGGAGCAGTTATTCTTCCAGAATTGCTCAGCCAAACCTCACGCCATTCTAGTTTCAGTCAACCAGAGAGGGCGGGGCTGGCCCTGCTGTCCTACTGTCCCCAGGGGCTCTAAGCCCAGAGCTTTTGTGCATGACTGAGGGCTGCCCAGAATCCCTCCTTTTGTTCCAAAGTGAGAGCCGGTGTTGACTTCTGTGGTGACCTTTATCTTGGCAAGGTGGCAAGGGTGATGGGAAACTTGGACTGAAATAACCTCTGTGGTGAAGGCAGGGGTGGGAAATGTTGAGGCTGGTCTCATGGTGAGTGATAAATTAGACAACCAAGATGCCCACTCCCCATCCCCAGCCTGCCCACTGATGGGCCAACCCTGCACAATTTCACAACCGAAATTGTACATTTCTAAAATTTATTTTGTATTCTTTTAAAAAATTTTTCATAAGTTATTGGGGTACAGGTGGTATTTGGTTACACGAGTAAGTTATTTAGTGGTGACTTGTGAGATCCTGGTGCACCCATCACCAGAGCCGTATACACTGCACCATATTTGTTGTCTTTTATCCCTTGCACCCTCCCACTCTTCCCCCCAAGTCCCCGAAGTCCACTGTATCATTCTTACGCCTTGGCGTCCTCACAGCTTAGCTCCCACATATCAGTGAGAACATAACAATGTTTAGTTTTCTATTCCTGAGTTACTTCACTTAGAATAATAGTCTCCAATCTCATCCAGGTCATTGCAAATGCTGTTAATTCATCTCTTTATGGCTGAGACTACTCAGATGGAATACTATTCCATTGTATACCACAGTTTCTTTATCCACTCGTTGATTGATGGGCATTTGGATTGGTTCCACGATTTTGCAGTTGTGAATTGTGCTGTTATAAACATGCGTGTGCAAGTATCTTTTTTGAATAATGACTTCTTTTCCTCTGGGTAGATATCCAGTAGTGGGATTGCTGGATCAAATGGGAGTTCTACTTTTAGTTCTTTAAGGATTAATCTCCACACTGTTTTCCTTAGTGGCTGTACTAGTTTACATTCCCACCAGCAGTATTATAGAAGTGTTCCCTGATCACTGCACCCATGTCAACATCTACTGTTTTTTGATTCTTTGATTGTGGCCATTCTCACAGGAGTAAGGTGGTATTGCATTGTGGTTTTGATTTGCATTTCCCTGATCGTTAGTGATGTTGAGCATTTTTTCATATGTTTGTTGGCCATTTGTCTACCTTCTTTTGAGAATTGTCTATTCATGTTCTTAGCCCACTTTTTGATGGGATTGTTTGTTTTTTTCCTTACTGATTTGAGTTTGTTTTAGATTCTGGATATTAGTCCTTTGTCAGATGTATAGATTATGAAGATTTTCTCCCACTCTGTGGGTTATCTGTTTACTCTGCTGACTGTTCCTTTTGCCATGCAAAAGATCTTTAGTTTAATTAGGCCCCAGCTACTTATCTTTGTTTTTATTGCAGTTGCTTTTGGGTTTTTGGTCATGAAATCCTTGCCTAAGCCAATGTCTAAAATAGTTTTTCCAATGTTATCTTCTAGGACTTTTACAGTTTCAGGTCTTAGGTTTAAGTCCTTAATCCGTCTTGAGTTGAGTTTTGTGTAAGGTGAGAGATGAGGATTCAGTTTCATTCTTCTACATGTGGCTAGCCAATTATCCCAGCACCATTTGTTGAAAAGGGTGTCCTTTCCCCACTTCATGTTTTTGTTTGCTTTGTTGACGATCAGTTGGCTGTAAGTATTTGAGTTTATTTCTGGGTTCTCTATTCTGTTCCATTGGTCTATGTGCCTATTTTTATACTGGTACCATGCTGTTTTGGTGACTATGGCCTTATACTATAGTTTGAAATCAGGTAGTGTGATGCCTCCAGATTTGTTCTTTTTGCTTAGTCTTGCTTTGGCTATGTGGGCTCTTTTTTGGTTCCATATGAATTTTAGAATTGTTTTTTTCTAACTCTGTGAAGAACGATGACAGTATTTTGATGGGGATTACACTAAATTTGTAGATTGCTTTTCGCAGTGTGGTCTTTTTCACAATATTGCTTCTACCCATCCATAAGCACAGTATGTGTTTCCATTTGTTTGTGTCGTCTATGATTTCTTTCAGTAGTCTTTTGTAGTTTTCCTTGTAGAGGTCTTTCGACTCCTTTGTTAGGTATATTCCTAAGTATTTTATTTTTCTTGCAACTATTGTAAAAGGGGTTGAGTTCTTGATTTGATTCTCTGCTTGGTCATTGTTGGTGTACAGAAGAGCTACTGATTTGTGTACATTAATCTTATAATTGGAAACTTTGCTGAATTCTTTTATCAGTTCTAGGAGCCTTCTGGAGGAGTCCTTAGGGTTTTCAAGGTAAATGATCATATCATCAGCAAACAGGGACAATTTGACTTCCTCTTTACTGATTTGGATGCCCTTTATTTCTTTCTCTTGTCTGATTGCTTTAGCTAGGACTTTCAGTACTATGTTGAAGAGGAGTGGTGAGAGTGGGCATCCTTGTCTTGTTCCTGTTCTCAGAGGGAATGCTTTCAACTTTTCCCTATTCGGTATTACGTTGGCTGTGGGTTTGTCATAGATGGCTTTTATTACATTAAGATATGTCCCTTGTATGCTGATTTATCGTTTTAATCATAAAGCAATGCTGGATTTTGTCAAATGCTGTTTCTGCGTCTATTGAGATGATCATGTGATTTTTGTTTTAAATTCTGTTTATGTGGTGTACCACATTTATTGACTTGCATATATTAAACCATCCCTGCATCCCTTGTATGAAACGCACTTGATCATGGTGGATTATCTTTTTGATAGGTTGTTGGATTCGGTTAGCTAGTATTTTGTTAAGGATTTTAGCATCTATGTTCCTCAAGAATAGTGCTCTGTAGTTTTCTTTGTGGTTGTGTCCTCTTCTGGTTTTGGTATTAGGGTGAGGCTGGCTTCAGAGAATGAATTACAGCGGGTTCCTTCTCTCTCTATCTTGTGGAATAGTGTCAAAAGGATTGGTACCAATTCTTCTTTGAATATCTGGTAGAATTCTGCCATGAATCCGTCTGGTCCTGGGCTATTTTTTGTTGGTAATTTTTAAATTAACATTTAAATCTTGCTGCTTTTTATTGGTCTGTTCAGGTATCTAATTCTTCCTGATTTAAGCTAGGAAGGTTGTATTTTTCCAGGAATTTATCCATCTAGGATAAATTCTAGGTTTTCTAGTTTATGTGCATAAAGGTGTTTATAGTAGCCTAGCCTTGAATGATCTTTTGTATTTCAGTGGTGTCAGTTGTAATATCTCCTGTTTTGTTTCTCAGTGAGGTTATTTGGATTTTCTCTCCTCTTTTCTTGGTTAATCTTGCCATGGTCTATCAATTTTATTTATCTTTTCAAAGAACTAGGTTCTTGTTTCATTTATTTTTGTATTTTTTTTTTGTTTCATTTTCATTTAGTTCTGGTCTGATCTTGGTTTTTTCCTTTCTTCTGCTAGGTTGGGGTTTGGTTTGTTCTTGTTTCTCTAGTTCCTTGAGGCATGACCTTAGATTGTCTGTTTGTACTCTTTCAGACTTTTTGATGTAGGCATTTAGGGCTATGAACTTTCCTCTTATCTCTGCCTTAGCCATATCCCAGAGGTTTTGATATGTTGTGTCATTATTGTCATTTGGTTTGAGGAATTTTTAAATTTCCATCTTGATTTCATTTTTGATGCAATGCTCATTCAAGAGCAGGTTATTTAATTTCCATGTATTTGCATAGTTTTGAAGGTTCCTTTTAGAGTTGACTTCCGGTTTTATTCCATTGTGGTCTGAGAGAGTGCTTGATATAATTTAAATTTTCTTAAATTTATTGAGGCTCATTTTATGACCTATCATATGGTCTATCTTGGAGAAAGTTCCATGCACTGTTGAATAGAATGTGTATTCTGCGGTTGTTGGATGAAGCATTCTGTATATATCTGTTAAGTCCATTTGTTCTAGGATATAGTTTAAATCCATTGTTTCTTTGTTGACTTTCTGTCTTGATGACTTGTCTAGTGCTGTCAGTGGAGTATTAAAGTTCCCCAATATTATTGTGTTGCTGTCTATCTCATTTCTCAGTCTATTAGTAATTGTTTTATAAATTTGGGAGCTCCAGTGTTAGGTGCATATATGTTTAGAATTGTGATATTTTCCTGTTGGACAAGGCCTTTTACCATTATATAATATCCCTTTTTGTCTCTTTTAACTGCTGTTGCTTTAAAATTTGTTTTGTCTGATATAAGAATAGCTACCCTGTTCACTTTTGGTGTCAATTTGCAGGAAATACCTTTCCCCACCACTTTACTTTAAGTTTATGTGAGGCTTTATGTGTTAGGTAAGTCTCCTGAGGGCAGCAGATAGTTGGTTGGTGAGTTCTTATCCATTCTGTGGTTCTGTAATTTTTAAGTGGAACACTTAGGGTATTTGCATTCAATGTCAGTATTGAAATGTGAGGTACCATTGCATTCATCATGCTCTTTGTTGCTTGCGTACTTTGTTTTTTGTTTGTTTTTGCTTTTTAACTTGTATTTTTGTTTTATATGTCCTGTGTGATTTGTGCTTTGATGTGTTTCCAGGATTTGTTTCAAGATTTAGAGCTTCTTTTAGCAGTTCTTGTAGTGGTGGCTTGGTAATGATGAATTCTCTTAGCATTTGTTTGTCTGAAAACAACTGTATCTTTCCTTCACATGTGATACTTGGTTTTGCTGGATACAAAATTCTTGGCTGATAATTGTTTTGTCTGAGGAGTCTGAAGGTAGAGTCCCATTCCCTTCTAGCTTTTAGGATTTCTGCTGATAAATCTGCTATTAATCTGATAGGTGTTTTGTTTTGTTTTGTTTTGTTTTTTAATAGGTTACCCGGTGCTTCTGTCTCATAACTCTTAAGATTCTTTCCTTCATCTTCACTTTGGACAACCTGATGACAACGTGCCTAGGCAAAGATCTTTTTGTGATGAATTTCCCAAGTGTTCTTTGTGCTTCATGTATTTGTGTATCTAGGTCTCTAGGAAGCCCAGAAAAGTTTTCCTTGATTATTCCCCCAAAATATGTTTTCCAAGCTTTTAGAATTGTCTTCTTCCACAGGAACACCAATTATTCTTAGGTTTGGTTGTTTAACATAATCCCAAACTTCTTGGACGCTTTATTCATATTTTCTCATTCTTTTTTCTTTGTCTTTGTTGGATTGGGTTAATTCAAAGAACTTGTCTTTGAGCTCTGAATTTCTTTCTTCAACTTGTTCAATTCTATCGCTGAGACTTTCCAGAGCTTTTGCATTTCTAAAAGTATGTCCAAATTTTCCTGAATTTTTAATTGTTTTTTCTTTAAGCCATGTATTTCCTCTAATATTTCTCCCTTCACTTCTTGTATCATTATTTGGATTTCCTTGCATTGGACTTCGCCTTTCTCTGGTCTCTTCCTGATTAGCTTAATGACTAACCTCCTGAATTCTTTTTCAGGTAAATCAGGGATTTTTTCTTTTTTTTTTTGAGATGGAGTCTCGCTCAGTTGCCTAGGCTGGAGTGCAGTGACGCGATCTTGGCTCACTGCAAGCTCCGCCTCCTGGGTTCATGCCATTCTCCTGCCTCAGCCTCCCAAGTAGCTGGGACTACAGGCGCCCACTGCCACGCTAATTTTTTGCGTTTTTAGTAGAGACAGGGTTTCACCGTGTTAGCCAGGATGGTCTTGATCTCCTGACCTCGTGATCCACCCGCCTCGGCCTCCCAAAGTGCTGGTATTACAGGCGTGAGCCACTGCGCCCGGCCAGAGATTTCTTCTTGGCTTGGATCCATTGCTGGTGAACTAGTGTGATTTTTTGGGGGTGTCGATGAACCTTGTTTTGTCGTATTACTGGGATTGGTTTTCTGGTTCCTTCTCATTTGGGAAGCCTCTGTCAGAGGGAAGGTCTAGGGCTGAAGGCTGTTGTTCAGATTTTTTTTGTCCCACAGGGTGTTCCCTTGATGTAGTACTTTCCCCCTTTTCCTGTGGATGTGGCTTCCTGTGAGCCAAACTGCAGTGATTGTTGTCTCTCTTCTAGGTCTATCCACTCAGCGAGTCTACCTGGCTCTGGACTGGTACTGGGAATTTCTGCACCGAGTCCTGCAGTGTGAACCGTCTATGGGTCTCTCAGCCATGAATACAAGTACCTGTTCTGGTGGAGGTGGCAGGGCTGTGCAATGAACTCCATGAAGGTTCTTAGCTTTGGTGGTTTAATGCTCTACTTTTGTGCTGGTTGGCCTCCTGCCAGGAGGTGGCGCTTTCCAGAAAGCATCAACTGTAGTAGTGTGGAGAGGGACTGGCGGTGGGTGGGGCCTTAGAACTTCCAAGATTATATATCTTTTGTCTTCCACTAACTACCAGGGAGGATAGGGAAGGACCATTAGGTTGGGGAGAGGCTAAGCATGTCTGAGCTCAGACTCTCCTTGGGTGGGTCTTGCTGTGGCTACTGTGGGGGATGAGGGTGAGATTCCCAGGTAACTGGTGTTGTGTACCTAGGAGGATTATGGCTGCCTCTGCTGAGTTATGCAGGTTGTCAGGGAAGTGGGGGAAAGTGAGTCACAGGCCTCACCCAGGTCTCATGCAAACCCAAGGGCTCACTCCCACCATGCCTCCCCCTACAGCACCAAGTCTGTTTCCAGGTGAAAGGCAAGATGGGCTTGAAAATTTGCCTGAGGTTTTTTACCTCCCAGAGTATTTGGGGTGTCTCCCGGGTCTTGCAGGAGCAGTCCGCTTCCTTCAGAGTGTGTGTGGATCCTCTCAGGATTGCTGGTTTGTTCTTGCAGTTGATCTGTAGCTAAAATTCACCATGCAAACCTCCATGTGGCTGCTCTGTCCAGAGCTGCAATCTAGTCCTGCCTCCAATCCGCCATGATTCCCACTTGGATTGAAATTGTACATTTTGAATATGATTAGAAAGCCCAGGTATCTTGATGCTCATTGAGCCTGAGATCATCTGTTGCAGTGAAAACATGCGTGGGGTTCCAGTCTTGGCTCTACCAGCCAAATTTCCATGAGACCCTTTACTCCTGGTTCCTTATCTGAGGATTGAACCAGATGATCTTGTTTGTCCTCTCTGGTCTCACATTTGGGGATTCCATTGATCATCTCCTAGTGGGACTGTGGCCTCAGAGAAGCTTAGGTTATGCACATTTAGGAAATCCTAGTAGAGCTTTTGTCAGAAAGAAAAGATGGGTGGAAGGTGGAGTCCTGAAATCCTCCTCTTCCTCCTCATACAACTGTTTAAGGAGACCATATCTATTTCATCCTCCTCTTCTGCTCTTAATGGCATTCAAAGCCCTTCTCTATCTGGCCCAGTTGACATCACTGACCTCAATCTCTCTACTCCCCCGCTGTAGCTACTTTGTGCTGCAGCCATTCTGGACCAACTGTGGGTTCCCTAAAAGCATGGTGTGCTGGGATTTTCCACATGCTCCTCTCTCAGGCTAAGGTGGCTCCAGCTCCTTCTCCTCTGTGTCACACTTTAACTCATCATTCAAGACCCAGCTCAAATACTCTCACCTCCTGAAGAATTCTTGAAGTCCCTGAACCCACAAATGCTGTTCACACTACTAGGATAGCACCTCGTAGCCAAATTTGTGTCATGGGAATGTATACATTTTTCTCCCTCTATCAGGTTACCATTATGTGGCATCTTATTTATTTCTTACATATTTAACACAGCTCCTGGCATATTCTTGGTGTTCAGCCAAAGAGTGCTAAGTTAAAATGAAGCATATTTCTGTTGATTTGACGCCAAATAGGCTACACTCAGAGTGCATAAAATAGTGACCACTCTTTGAGTTGAATTGGATCTGATAATTAATTGGTTTAGATCCAGTTAGAGGCCTCTTATGTCTGACTGGGTTAGACAGAAACTGATAGTAAATGGAAATATTGCAAGGGGTGTAAATTTCAGCTTTTGGAAATTTGCAAAGATTTTTGTGTTCTACCCTATTTATTTCTTTTTCCCTAGTGTGCTTAAATGGAGAAAAATCATTGGCTAGGTTGATCAAGGGGATCCTCAAATTTCAGTATCAGTCTTGGCTTTCATGTAATGCTCATGAGGTCCCTGCTCTGCGGAGGTTCTTGGGCTGGACAAGGCACCACAGCCCAGGCTTCAGGGAGCTCCCAGAGTGATAGGCAGGCCACCAATTTCGATGCTTTTACATACTGTTTGAGGATTAACTGGAGGTAATACTTATTCAGCACCTACTGTACGCCAGACCCTGAATCACCTCATTTAGTCTCACAACAACCCTGCAAGTTAAGCAACTGAGATGTCCATTCTGCAGATAAGAAAATGGAGACTCAGAGAAGTTAAGAACTTCCCCAAGGGATGCTCATAGCCAGTTGCAGCAAACCAGGAATGGAACTCCCCCATCGTTCTCTTTCCCCCATACCACACTAGTTGATAAGCAGGAACGCAACTTCACAACCACTGAAAGCCCTCTTAAATTACATTTAGCCTAAATCCGCTTCTTACATATTCTAAGTCCAGCCTAAAGGTTTCTCCATACATAGTAAACTGCAACTTAACTGGATGTGTGAACAGACTGTAACTTCCTCCTGTGGAAATCACTGAGTTTTGGCCAATCAAGGTTGCCAACTGTACAGACTATGTTCAGATAAGGCAACGCTAAGCTAAACAATCCAGCTGTTTCTATGCCTCACTTCCATTTTCTGTAGGTCACTTTCCATTTTCTGTCCATAAATCTTCTTCTACCAAATGGCCATGCTAGAGTTTCTCTGAGTCTACTCTGGCTCAAGGAACTTCCTGATTCGCAAATCGTTCATTGCTCAATTAAACTGTTAAATTTAATTTGTCTAAGGTTTTTCTCTCTTCTTCTTCTATTTTTTGTTTTCAGATGGAGTTTTGCTCTTGTTGCCCAGGATGGAGTGCAATGGCATGATCTCGGCTCACTGCAGCCTCCACCTCTCTGGTTCAAGTGATTATCCTGTCTCAGCCTCCCAAGTAGCTGGGATTACAGGCATATACCACCATGCCTGGCTAATTTTTGTGTTTTTAGTAGAGACGGGATTTCACTATGTTGGCCAGGCTGATCTCGAACTCCTGACCTCAAGTGATCCACCCGCTTCAGCCTCCCAAAGTGCTGGGATTATAGGCATGAGCCACTGCACCTGGCCAGTTTTTCTTTTAACAGATGCTGTCAGAAGTAGGATCCAGGGACAGGTGTGGTGGCTCATGCCTGTAATACCAGCACTTTGGGAGGCCGAAGCAGGTGGATCACTTGAGGTCAGGAGTTCGAGACCAGCCTGGCCAACATAGTGAAATCCCATCTCTACTAAAAACACAAAAATTAGCCAGGCATGGTGGCATATGCCTGTAATCCCAGCTACTTGGGAGTCTGAGGCAGGATAATCACTTGAACCTGAGAAGTGGAGGTTGCAGTGAGCTGAGATCACGCCATTGCACTCCAGCCTGGGTAACAAGAGTGAAACTCCATCTCAAAAAAAAAAAAAAAAAAAAAAAAGACTGAGTCTCCTCTCTTATCAAAGAGTAAAGGTTTTTGCTTTTAAAAATCTCCTATCACTTTGGCTACGTGAAAGACTTCTATTTTATGGTGACCTGTGATCCTTGGTCAAGTGTTTGAATCTTTTCACATACTTGACAGGATTCCTGAAAATCAAATTTCAACTTCAAAATTAAGTGTTTTTTGTTTGTTTGTTTGTTTACTTGTACATTTGGAAGGCTACAGAGGGCTCCTGCAGCATCCAAAAGAGAGATAAACATGATTATGTGATATGTTAAATTACAGGAAGCACTGTCAAATAAGAAATGATGTTTAATCTTCTTCAAGTTATATTTTTATAAATATTTTATTAATATATGTTCCAAAATTGTATGGGATTCCTAAAATTCTGATATGTCTGGATATATGCTATCAATTATAACTATGGTTATGTTAAATAATTTTAGGCCACAAAAATAACCAAATGTCCTTGTCAATTGTATCTTTATGACCATTTTAAGTCATTTTCACAGTTAATTGTTGCATTTAGATGCAGTTTCTGAAAACTCTTCACAAGCAAGCAAAATCCTAGAGTAGTGTGTCTTCAAAGAGGTTCATACAACGATAGAAAGGACTCTGACAAGCACTCTTGAATACAGGTTTAGGAGCCTATCATTTGGACTGGTTAAGAATTCCCAGAACTCTAATAAAAGGACTGACTGATTTATAAAACTGCTAACCCAAGTAGGGCAAGAATTAATTGACAACCAAAAAAATACTTAGCCAGATTTTCATGCTAAAATCAGCTAGCACTAAAATTATTTAGATATATAATTTAAATGAACTCCCTGGTCCAAGTCAAATTACCCATGATAACCATCAAATAAACAGTGCTATGCATCTAAATTGGAGAAACAAAATTGGTATTTAAGATATATGTCCAGTATAAGCATGGACGCATGCAGAACCTGGAAGGCCTCCTGGTCCTTCCTGAGTCCTTCAAGTTCCCATTATTAGAAGCTCTGAATTTCATTTCTTATCATAAAACAGATAAAATGATCCAAATTAAATATATATATATATATATATTGGTGTGGTGAGTGTTATGAATTGCTAAAATAGTTTACGATCAACATTTGATTTGTCAAACCCATAATTATTGGAAGACAATAAAAACTTCAGGTACATTTCTGCTATCTGATGGGCCATTTAAACATTTATAGGGGGATTTGGCTGGGGTCGGTGGCTCACGCCTATAATCCCAGCACTTTGGGAGGCCAAGGAGGGCGATCACTTGACGTCAGGAGTTCGAGACCAGCCTGGCCAACATGGTGAAACCCCATCTCTACTAAAAATACAAAAATTAGCCAGGTCTGGTGATGTGCGCCTTTAATCCCAGCTACTCAGGAGGCTGAGGCTGGAGAATCACTTGAACTGGGAGGCAGAGGCTGCAGTGAGCCAAGATCACATCACTGCACTCCAGTCCGGGTGACAGAGCAAGACTCTGTCTAAACAAAACAAGAGAAAACAAAACAAAACAACATTTATAAAGGGATTTAATTAAATTGTCATTTTTGATATGTGCTTTCTATTTCTATAAAAGCTTTCCCATACAAGAGGGCTAATGTTATAACAATAGCTAAAAGGTTATTAGGAAATGTGTTTTCCTCGTGGGACAGTCCTAGAGAAATCTCCAGTGATAGAGATACTTGTTTCACGGGACAAGTTGTAATATAGTTAAATAAGGTATTACAGATATAACAGCATTAGGCAAAGCTAACTGAACTGACTTGATTGCTTTGGTCAAAGATATTAGAGATTGATGACAATCAGACCCACTTCCAGTGAAAAACGTAAGTTGACCCCTTATGAAATAGTCACTGAAAGGCCTATGCCCTAAATAATGGAACCTCATGTATCTTCTGCTACTAAACTCTGATACGACTAAATGCTGCAAGTCTTTAGTGCATTGTGCCATGGTGTATTTCCACCAGGTAAAGAAAGTTTTTCATGGTTCACTGACTAATCAAACCCTTCACGATCTAAAACCCAGGGACTGGGTCTTCCGAGAACAACATCAGAAAAAGATTGCCCTCGTTACTCACACTGCAGCAAAACTTTGGGAACTTGAACCTTGTTCGTATCTCATAACTCAGAAGGGCGCCTCCAGACTCTTAATTGTACAGCCATGGGAGACCTAAAAATGGAGATAACCAAGGAAGTTTCTCCCCAGAAACAGATGGCCTCCCAGATATGAACAACTTTTTCCCAAGATCATGGATCCAGACTTCTCTGCTACCGTGAGACTTGTATCTCTCGGTTTTTCCTTGCTTTTGCTTGATATGCTTTGGATCTGTGTCTCTGCTCAAATCTCATGTCTAATTGTAATCCCAGATTTGGAGGTGGGGCCGAGTGGGAGGTGATTGGATGGTGGGGGTGGTTTCTTAGGTTAACATAAAAAACCCTTGGTGTTGTGATTGTAAAAGTGAGTTCTCATGAGATCTGGTTTAAAAAAAAGTGTGTGGCACCTCCCCACTGTCTCTCTTGCTCCTGCTCTGGTGATGTAAGATGTGGCCTGCTGCTCCTTTGCCTTCTGCCATGACTGTAAATTTCCTGAGGGCTCCCCAGAAGCCCATCAGAGGCCAGCATTATGCTTTCTGTACAGCTTGCAGAACTGTGAGCCAGTTAAACCCCTTTTCTTTCTTTTTCTTTTTTTTTTTTTTGAGACGGAGTCTTGCTCTGTCACCTGGGCCGGAGTGCAGTGGCCTGATCTCAGCTCACTGCAAGCTCCACCTCCCGGGTTTATGCCATTCTCCTGGGACTACAGGCGCCCGCCACCGCGCCCGGCTAGTTTTTTGTATTTTTAGTAGAGATGGGGTTTCACCGTGTTAGCCAGGATGGTCTTGATCTCCTGACCTCGTGATCCGCCCGTCTCGGCCTCCCAAAGTGCTGGGATTACAGGCTTGAGCCACCGTGTCCGGCCTTTAAACCCCTTTTCTGTATAAATTACCCAGTCTCAGGTATTTCTTTATAGCGGTGTGAGAATGGCCTAATACATACCTCTATGAAAAATAGAACTGAAAATAAGCTCTCTTTTGTACACTCATGGAGTATACTTTCATTTGTGGAGGATTTCGAAGCAAACCTTTTATATGGACACACTTATGTCTTGATAGATGAAGGATAAAGGGCCAGTGTGGATGAAAAATTTTACTGGTATCTTTGTAGCTTCATAATCACTCAGAAATAGAACACTGGTCCACTCCTCTTAACCTATATCATAGGTTAAAACATTGCCAAGAGGCCTTCACTATTCTAGATAGGCATCATTTATTAGGTCTCTTTTTTCATGGTTTAGAGTAAATGAGGCAATAATTAAAAATTTATCCCTCATAATAGGCTAGATAACAGATTCTACTACAGAGACTGTGGTTACACAACAGATTTTAAATTCTCTTGCTAAAGTTGTGCTAAATAATAGAATTGCTCTGGTTTACTTACTGGCTAAGCAAAGCAGTGTCTGTGCAGTTACTGATGCTTCTAGTTACACATGGAAGAATACATAAGGTATTATAGAGACTCAGTTGTAGATGATTAATGAACAGGCTGCTTGGCTGAAATGAGTAAACTCTTTGTCTAGTTTATTGTTTGATCTATTTGATTTTACTTGGTTTGGTTCATGCAGAACCTGGATACAGAGCATACTCCAAACTCCTGGTATTATCCTCCTGATAGTCATAATTGTAATCTCCCTGGTATGCTGCATTCTCTCAAAAGTTCTAAATGTTTGTACGTAGCCATCTCCAGAATGTCAAATGGTCTCTCCTAGATTGGAATGACAATAACTCAAAGAATTGTATCGTCATAAGGACACTGTAAACTATGAACGATGTGCTGAGACTGAAAACCCAAAATGATAGTAACTGAGAGTGGAGCTCATGGCTGAAGTTTTGGTCACACTCTTACTTAAGTGAGAATCTGACCAGAAGGAGGAAATTTTTAACAAAAGTATGTGAGTTTCAGCCAGTCAAGGGCAGTCAACTATTCAAAGCGTGTTTAAATAAGGCAAATGCCAACTGTAACCAATCTGGCTGTTTCTATACCTCACTTCCTTTTTCTGTCTGTAAATCTCCCACCAAGTGGCTGTGCTAGTGTCTCTCTGAGCCTACTGTGGCTCAGGTGAATACCTGACTCACACATTGCTTTTTGCTCCACCAAACTCTTAAATTTAATTTGCCTAAGGTTTTTCTTTTAAAAGCCCCAAAGTCAAATGCCTCTGTTGTCTGCACACCAGCAAAATGGAAGCCTCATGTAGCCCTCATGTCTATGCAGTACTCACTTGTGAATTAGCAGTTACATGAGTGCTTCTGCTTGGTGGAGGACAGATCACATGCCTGTAGTCCTAGCTGCAGGGGATGCCGGGAGTTTGAGTTCTTGACTACTATTTAGGGAGGCAGGATAATAATAAAGGAATTTCCTTCAGAAAGAAAAGCTGTCCATAAGATGATGAGCTGCCACCATGAATGTGACAGGTGTCCACTACACCGACTCACCCTAAATGTCACACCATAGGAAGTGAAGTTACATGTCCGAACACATTCCCCTTTTAAAATCATGCTCCTTTCTTAAAATGTGATTTAGAGCAAAGAGTTTTTATTACATAGTTTTTTTGAGGTATAATTTTACACGTAGTAAAAATTACCCATTCTAGTGTACAGGTCTAGGATTTTTTAAAAAATAAATTCATACAGTTATGTACTGCCACAAACAAGACACGGTATATAACAGTTTCATCACACACCACTGTTCCCTCATGTGTCTTTGTAGTCAACCCTTTCCTCTACCCTCAGCTCCTCACAACCACTGAACTGGTTTCTGTCTGTAGTTTTTGGAACAAAGACTTTCTAAGCAAAGAACAAAAATGGAGCAGAAGAGGTTCTATGTGTAAATACCAATGTATGCATGTTGGAATCTCCCCCTCCTTGGCTCCTGTCCTGGGAATGAAGAAAGAGAAAGATTATTGAAAACAAATTGAAATGATCAAAAGTATAATTTCCTTTCGATATCTGATTTAGGGCTTAACTCAGGAAGATGGATGAGTTCACTATTGTGACTCCAGCTCACTGCATGAATTCCTGTTAGAGTGACAGGTAAATAGCACCTGAACAAATGCAGCCTGCCCTCAGATTCAGGTGGAGGAACCCACACCTTAGAGGTCTTTCTGGCCTTCCTCAGACTGTACTTTTGTCAGGTGAAGGACTGGTCCATGTCCCCGCTCTATGTCACACTCCAGGTCTCAGGACCCAGTATTCCCTGCCCAAAGAGTCTTCAGCCACTTTCAGGCTTGCATGGGCCTCTTCCTAGGGAAAATCCTCCACAGGGTAGACTGCACAGCTTGGTATGCACCCCTACACCCTGTTGATGACCACGTCCTGGCTGTTTATGGTGGCTGTGGATGATGCTTAGGTATGCAGGATAGAGAAAGGGGAGCTGAGGGGTGAGTCTGAGAGTTCTCGAAGGAGTCTAAGAATTCTAAATTTAAACATGGCCCTTTAGGTGATTATGAAAATGTACAGTTTCATTATGAAATGGAACCTATTTTATAAGTCTGTTAGCTCTATTTATAATGTAACTATCTGGGCATGTAGTGCGTAGGCCTCTGTTTGTACTCTTGCCTGGGCCTTGCAAATATCTGAGACAGGCCTAAATGAATCTAATTGTGCTTTCTCAGAGAGTTACCAAAGCTCTCTGCAGGCCAGGCTCCCTGGTAGCAGCCCTGAACCCCTTTCCTGAGGATGTGGGAGAAGAAGAGAGGGGGAAATGTCTTGGATGTCTACTATGTGCTGGAATCTGACCTGGGCCATTTCCTTCACATCATCTCATTTGGGTCTCCCAGCTACTGGCCAGATGGGTATGTCATTGCCAATTTATAGTTGAAGAAGTGGAGGCTTAGCAACATTTAAGTGCCTTGAGTGCCCAAGCTGGGATTCCAGCGCAGATCTGTGTGGCTTCAAGTCTGGCCGTCTTCCATGCTGCCATTAGAGTTCTGTCCACCTTGGCTCTCCTCCCCAACAGGATTCCCAGAGGGCAAGAAGTCAGTTACTTAAATGGGTTGAAATCAGACATGTACTATGCTTTGGGGAGAAACGAAACAAAACCAAACCATAAATTTCCAGAACCTTCTCTGGTTGGCCCTGTTTTTGTTCCAAAGCAGAAAAGGGCAAAGTACAGGAGGTGGCTGGGGCAGAGAGAGTGCAAACACACGGGTATAGAAGGCACGTGATAATTCGCTGTGGGAGCGAGAAGGGGTGGGCGTGGACGTGGGTGGGAGTGAGGGCTGAGACCAAAGAAGTTTGGCTTTTGAGTCAGTCCTGGTTTTAAATCCAGGTCCCACCATGTACAAGTTGTTCGACTTAGACCAAGTTGTTTAACTACACAGAATCTCGGTTTCACTATCTTCAAAAGATAATTGATAATAGGGTTTCTTCTAAGAGTCTCTGTAAGGAGGAAACGAAATCTCATCAGTAAGGCCCCAGCCCGCAGCAGGTTCTCGACAACATTCATTCCCTTCCACCGTCTCCTTCCTCCTATTGACAGAGTCGTTTCAGCCCATTTTGGCATTCTGTAGATTTCTACAGCTGAGAAATCCAAAAATAAACTTGAATCATAGTGGAGTTAGCACCGAGGCACTTCTGTGTAAATAGCAGAAGTGAAAAGAAAAAAAAGGCCATCTCATTTCTAGTATTTGAAACCAAGAACCCTCATCGTGTGGGCGACTCGTAGTAGAGGGGGCAGAGGGGAGCGTGGTTTGGTATTTTTTCTCTGCTGTTTTTGTTTTTGTTCTGTGATGATGTGGGGGACTCTCCAGGGACATGATGCGTCACAGAGCAGGGGAGAAAGGTGAGGTGAAGACAGAGCAAGTAGGGAAATTTGATCCGGTCTCTGACGTTGCAGGGCAGAGTTGGGGAAAGAGGGAGTGTCAGTCAATATGTGGAAAAGGTCCCGTGGCTGTCATGCCCGTCTTACCTCCTGCCCCGAGACACAGTTGGGCAAGTCCCTGAGTTCATTTTTCAGTGCGTTTCCCAAGAAAGGCCGTCTTCGGAAACATGTGTTATTCCTGAAATACATGGTGGACTCAGTTGAAAGTGTGTGTGTGTTTGCGGGTCACAGAGACTCAAGGAAAGAGAAAGCAAGGGGCTGGCCCGCTTGACGTGAGCCCACATGGATGGGAGTCACAGTGATTATTATTAACAAAAGGCTTCCCTTGCCTCCCCAAACCTAACTTTTCACTATTCATACCATTCATGCCTTATAGGCCCAGGGAGATGAAAAAGTGAATTTACTCAAGGGAATTCACAAGGGCCTAAGCAGAACAGCCAGGATTTGAACCGGCTGCTCCCTTCTCTATATGGGGCTAGCACTGGCCATCCTAATAATGGGGGGAAAGTTGGGCTAATGACCAGTGTCCTGGGAACCATCAAGGGACCATTCAGGTCACCTTGATGTTTGCCCTATGGTCTTGAGTTCTGCAACTTAAAAAAAAAAAATGTGTATATATATATATATATATACACACACACACACGTATATGTGTATATATGTATATATGTGTGTGTATGTATATATACACACATTATCTATCTATTTTTAAGACAGGGTCTTGCTTTGTCACCTAGGCTGGAGTGCAGTGGCATGAGCACAGCTCACTGCAGCCTTGACCTCCCATGTTCAATTGATCCTCCCACCTCAGCCTCCCAAGTAGCTGGGACTACAGGCACATGCCACCACACCTGGCTAATTTTTTTATTTTTTAATTTTTTGTAGAGGTGGGGTTTCATTATATTACCCAGGCTGGTAAATGGACATATTGACATTACAAGTCAATGTTGTTTTTATCGAAGGAGCAAATAATCCAAAAAGGACCAGTTCATCAGCGAAAACATGTCATACCATGCTTGGTGTTTGCCTTGGTCTATAAGTCTCTGGAGGTGAATTTATGGAGAACGCATTCAAGCTGCCTTCCGTTCCCACTACAGATAACCAGAGGAAGGGGTTTAAGCTGCAATAGGAGGCTGTTGGAGAGACTCAAGGAGAAGCTTCCTGACCGTAGACAGTTGATAAATATAGGAGCCACTGGAGGGTGGAAGCAATAACTTTCCAATCCCCTGAGCCTTCCAGCATTTTTTGGTGTTTGCCAAATATCATCACCTCCTACCTCTCACCAGTGCCTGGACCCAACCTTTCTAGAGCCAGCTCAAATGCCACCCCCTCAGACTCCCCCGCGTTGCTGTGAAAAATTGTGGGCTTTTCTTTCCTGCTCCCAGTGTGACTTTGGTACCTTTATTTAGCATCTATATTGTTCTTCCTTGATTTAAGGCCAAGTTGTTAATTCTCTCCTTTCTTGAGTTCTTAGAGGGCAGGGATGCATTCCATTCATCTTTATCACCAACACCTAAGGTGACATCTGGTGCATACTCAGTGTTCATTGAAGGTGTGCTGAACTTTGAAACAATGGGTTGCCTGTTGGTGGTAAAAAAAAAATTTTTTTTCAAACCTTGTTAAGTTTGAAAAGTTCAATCCCCATTGCCAACATGCATATAAATATAGGTACTTTCATGCTCTGTTGATGGGAATGTGAACTGTTTCAACTTTTGGTAAACATTTAGGAGAAGTCTTAGAATTTTCTGTGCCTTTAGACCTAATTCTTTTTTTCTTTTCTCCTAAGGAGTTAGTGAATGGCTTTTCATAAAGACATTGTTAGTATTTTTTTGTAGCAATATTTTGAAAAATTATAGCAAAAATGGGGCCAATATTAATATGAATTTGGATAAATAGTGGTTTATATGCAATAGAATGTCATGTAGCCATTACAATTGATGATATATTTGTTAATCAAATAAGCAAAGTGACAAAAACAGTTACAAAATAGGAAGCATAGTAGGATTTCAATTTTGAAGGAAAATAAGGCTCTATCCATGGAAAAATGCCTGGAAGGATATACGTCTAAGTGTTTTAACCCTTTTTCTCTAGGTGGTGGGATTTTAGGGGATTTTTACTTTCTTCTGTTCGTTTCTCTGAATTTCCTCAATTTTCTCTCATGTGTTACAATGAACAGGCATTACATTTAGAACATAGAAAAACATTTTCCACCATCTTGAGTTGATTCTCTAAGTAAATTCCTTGCTCCTTAAATTCTGAAAACTGTAGAAACCAGATCGATATGTAGAATGTCAGAGGCGGAAGAGCTGTGGGAAGTCCTTTGGGCCAGAGGTTTGCAAAACTGGCTGTGCATGAGAATCTTGCACGGGGCTTTCAGAACTCTGGCTCTGCTCACACCCAGTGGCAATAAATCAAAGTCACCATGGATGGCTGCAGGTGTCAGAGTGGTTTAAAGCTCCCAGGTGATTCTAATCTGCAGCCAAGTTCAAGAAACCTGCTTTTGAGCTGTGCTGTCTAACAGTAGCCACTAGCCACACATGGCTATTTAAATTATGCAACACTAAATTAAAAATTCAGTTCCTTAGTCAAAGTAGCCACTTTTCTTTTTTCTTTTCTTTTCTTTTCTTTTTTGAGACAGAGTCTCGCTCTGTCACTCAGGCTGGAGTGCAATGGTGCGATCTCGGCTCACTGCAACCTCTGTCTCCTGGGGTCAAGCAATTCTCCTGCTTCAGCCTCCCAAGTAGCTGGGACTACAGGCGCCCACCACCATGTTCGCAAAGTAGCCACATTTTAAGTACTCAGTAGTCACATGTGTGGTTAGTGGCTACTATGTTGGGCAGCACAAGTTAAGATCTACCTCTCACATTTCAGGAGAGGGCTGGGTGCGGTAGCTCATGCCTGAAGTCCCATCACTTTGGGAGGCTGAGGCAGGTGGGTTGCTTGAGCACAGGCATTTGAGACCAGCCTGAGCAACATGGTGAGACCCCCCATCTCTACCAAAAAAAAAAAAAATAAATAAAGTAGTCAGGCTTGCGGTGGCACACACCTGTAGTCCCAGCTACTTGGGAGGCTAGGGTGGGAGGATCACTTGAGCTGGGGAGGTCAAGGCTGTAGTGAACCATGATCATGCCGCTTGCACTTCAGCCTGGATGGTCAAGTGAGATTCTATTTCAAAAATTATTATTTTTTTTTTCAGGAAAGGCTTCTGCAGATGGGTGCCCTCCTTCTAGCAGGCCTGAGGCTCAGGGAAGGGGCAGGCCTCTGTTCTTGCCTGTTTTAGGGCAGTGGAACAGACCTCACTCAGCCATCAGTAGAGTAATCTTGTGCCTAGAAAGTTCTTTCTGCTTTCTCGTGTCTACCCCATCCTCCTCCCGGACCATGGTAAAGCTCTGTGCAGCATGGTTATTTTCAAGGGCTTGACAGACCCAGGCCCTTCCTATCTGTTCAGCCCGGTCCAGGCCACCAGGCAAGCTGTTTACAAGGAATCCAAGTGCTCAGTGGAGAGCAGAACAGGCCGAGTGTTTTCCACGGCTGCCGAGAAAGATGAGCGAGTGGAGGCAGAATAACAAAAAGCCACTTCAAAAACACACCAGAAAAAGTCACAAAGCAGAGACAATCAGAGGTTTGAGACACACGCCCCCCCCAAAACCCTGACAAGAGAGCAAAAACAAGTCATGAGGGAGCCTCTGATGGTTTCAAGACAGTCGCGGTTGCTGATTGAGAACGGGCCTGTCCCAGCAGTTCTGAGAGGAGTCGGGACCTGGGGCTGTGGGGGCTCAGAAACTTCACCTGAGTTCTGAGAACTGTGGTGGGACAGTCCCTGAGGGCTCCGTCTCTCTGGGAAGATGGTGGGGGGTGGGCGGGAATGGCAGGCCCATGCTGGCTGGGTGAGGGCGTGAGGCTGTTCCAGCCTAGAGACTGGCCACCGGTGAAGAAGCAGAGTCCCGCCTGGCCCCAGGCTTCTGGCACCTACCGCCTGAGAGGGTGAGGCCTCTATGGCCATAGTCCATCTGGGAATTCAAAGGCGTAAGGCCACCTGCATCTGGGAAGCTCCTCCTTTGGGATCTGAGCTGAGGACCCAACCATGAAGAAGCCAAACCAGAAAGGAAATGCTGGTGCTCCGCTCCACCTCGCCCCATTTTGCAGTGAGGTCCAGTGAAGAGAGCCCTAGGGGTGGAGCACTGGGGTTCAGGTCCCAGGCACTATTATTCCCTTGCTGTATGACCTTGGGCAGGTCAGTTTACCCCTTTGGACTTTAGTTTCTTGACCTGCAAATTGGAAGGTTGGTCTAGATGAATGGCTTTTAACCCTGGCTGAATATTGGAATCACCTGGTGAGCTGCAAAAATCAACATGATGCCAGTTGTTCTGGGTTACAGCCTGGGCATCAGCATTTTAAAAGCTCATCAGATGATTCCAGGCCAGGCACGGTGGTGCACGCCTGTAATCCCAGCACTTTGGGAGGCTGAGGCGGGCGGATCACCTGAGGTCAGTTCGAGACCAGCCTGGCCAACATGGTGAAACCCTGTCTCTACTAAAAATACTAAAATTAGCCGGGTTTGGTGGTGTATGCCTGTGCACGAAAATCACTTGAACCCAGGAAGCAGAGGTTGCAGTGAGTGGAGATCGTGCCACTGCACTCCTGGGCGACAGAGCAAGACTCTGTCTCAAAAAAAAAAAAAAAAAAAAAAAGAACCATTAGTCTGCCTAATGCTTCTCAAAGTTTGGAGTGCACAGGAATATTGTAAAAATTTGAGTCGAATTCGGTAAGTCCAGCATACAGTCTGAGATTCCACGTTTCCAACAAGCTCCCAGGCGATGTCCATGGACCACGCCTTGAGTAGCAGCAAGCCTGTGTTGAATTGTCCTTCCCTTGAACTTGCAAGTTGGATCCAAGCTCCAATCTACTCAGTCTGCTACAGTTCTTGTTTTGGTAGCTGGCTGTAGTTGCCTATTTCTGCCAATCTGCCAATAGCGTCATTTTTTCTAAGTTCTTTCTTCCCCTTGCCCCCCGCTCCCCCCCACAAGAATTGTTTAAATCCTCACTCATCATTTGAATTCTAACGAGATGCTGTGGATTGAATCAAACAGGGATCTTCCCTTCAAGGGCAGTAAATGAAAGATAGAACCAGGCTGTGATGTGAGCTCAAAATGGGGCAGAGGTCATTTTTAGCTGAGAGGATTGGAAGGGGTCCACGTGGCTGATAATAACAGTGTACCACTGTCCATGTGCTTTGTACCAGTTGTCTCATTTTAGCCTCACACAACCCTTCAGGTGAGCATTGGGAATGTTCCCCAGTTTACACACAAGGAAGCTAAAACTTAAAGAGAGGCAGAGGTGTTTTGAAGGAGGCATAGCAAGCAAGGTGCAGTGTTGTAGCTTGAACTCAGGTGCCTGTGCTGACTTTCAGTCTGCTTAGAGCATGGGTGGCATTCAAGCTGCATGCCTGACCAGACCTGACCAGACCCGATCAGATCCGGCCTTTTAGCACCAAGTCGTTTGGGCTAGGATGAGGTTTGTGTGAGTTTACCCCTCACCTTCCATACCCCTGCAGCCAGAAAAAGACAGGTGGTAACAGTTTCCACCTCTGGTTTCTGGGCCCAGACCTCCAGGCCTGTACACAGAGCCTGGGGCCTGAACTCACACTTTTCCCCAGTTGGCTGCCTGTCCCAGCATGGGTTTCTGCTGCCTGCATCTTTGTCTGTATCATTTTATTTCCTTGGCGGACCAGGCTGTGCGTCCAGCCTTTTGTAGGCTTGTCCTTTCCTAGGCACATAACCCCAAATAGTGCTGCATAGAAGGTTGCCCGAAGCTACCACGAAGACTGCAAATCCTAAACTCAGATTCTGCTGGATTCTTAGCTTGAATGGTATCCAACAGCCCAGCCCCATGGTTTCTCAAAGTTGATGCAACCCAGCTTGTCTCACCTTTTGATATCAGGGTTGCAGGGTTGGGGTGGAGGTGAAGGGTGAGGAGGATTGGAGACCTCTGTGTTCCCCGACTAGAACTTGAGTTCCTAGAGACACGAACTTTGTCTTTTCATTTTTGAACTCCTAGTGAAGAATACAGTGCTGGGCAGATAGATGTGTCACCGCCTTGTCAGACGAGCACATGACGGAGACTTGGGTGCATTTTCTTTGTGCATGGGGTGAATGGCAGCATTGGTAGCTTGTTTGGCTTGGCTCTCACACAGGAGATTCACCTGCTATAGGCTTCAGCTTGTAGGCCCCGGAACCCTGTGGGCGCAGCTACTGGGAAATCTGTCTTTCACCACGTCTTTTTGGGTTCTGTAGCTGCTCAGGAAGACGAGGGTTTTTTTTATAGAGCCTCAGCCCCTGGAGATGCTGGGTGAGTTGTAGAAATCCAACTTCGAGAGCATTAAGAGAGACCCTGTAATGATTAGGCAGCCCTGGGATTGTAGCATGGGGAACCCATGGAAAGAGGAGACCCCCACTTCTTACCCTTCAGAGAAGGGGATCATCTTATTGTAGCAGAAGTTTCTTAAAATTTTTTTGGACATCTAAACTTGAAAGCTGAGGTTAAGAAAGCGAAGGGCTTAGTCCACAGAAAGAATTTTCCTCTGCATGTAGTTTTTCTCCTATCTTTAAAAAAAATATGAAGAAAATAAACCAAATTCGTACCAAGGTGCTAAATGTGCTCTAGAATGTAAAGCCACTTTGCATTGGTCAACAGGATCCAGTTAGGGAAATATTTCCATTTATTCAACTTGTGTACTTACGAGAGATTTTTTTTTTTTTTTTTTTTTTTTTTTTTGAGACAGGGTCTCTTTCTGCTGCCCAGGCTGGAGTGCAGTGGCACAGTCATGGCTCACTGCAGCCTCCATTTTCCAGGCTCAAGTGATCCTCCCATCTCAGCCTCCCTAGTAGCAGGGACTACAGGTGTGCACCAGCACACCTGGCTGATTTTTGTATTTTTAGTAGAGATGGGATTTCACCACCTTTCCTAGGCTGGTCTCAAACTCCTGGGCCCAAGCAATCCAGCTGCCTCGGCCTCCCAAAGTGCTAGTATTACAGGAAAGGGGTCGTGATCCAAACCCCAAAAGAGGGTTCTTGGATCTCGCACAAGAAAGAATTCAGGGCGAATCCGCGGTGCAAAGCAAAAGCAAGCTTATTAAGAAAGTTCAGTGGCGAAAGAACAGCTACTCCATAGACAGAGTAGGATGTGCCCGAAAGTTAGAGGAGGAACGCATCCACCCTAGGTACAATGCTTGTCTATATGGGGAGATGTGCTCTGCTGTAAGGGTTTGTCATAAAGGATTCATTTTCTTAATTACTATATTTTGCAAGACTCGATATTATTATCTTTAAAGCAAAACTAGGAATGCCTTTGTTCTCCAGATATCAGGACATCTGGACACTCCCAAGTCTGGGTCTGTTTTAGTAAACATTATTAGTTTGTTCCCTTAATTGTAAACATCTAGAGGCTAGGAATGCCTAACTTTCTGGGAATGCAGCCCAGCAAGTCTCAGCCTTATTTTCCTAGCCCTCACTCAAAATGGCGTTGCTCTGGTTGGAACACCTCTGACACTCAGATTTTAGGCGTGAGCCACTGTGTCCGGCCTTAAGTGAGAAAATCTTGTTGAGCCAGTTCTTTAAGACTCCCTCTTGACTCTTGAGTCTTAACAAGAAATAAATCAATAAGAGGTTTTCCCTCACCTCTTAGGACCTTTTCCAGGAGGAGAGTGTTCAAGAAGAGGAGCCAAAGCTAGGAGAGGCCCACAGAGTGTGGCACTGAATTCAGAGGGGTGGTGTTCTCCTGGAGCCTGTAGCTAATCCATTTACACCATCTCCTCTGAGAACTTCATCCAGCCCAGGAGGGTGTGCTGTGGCCTTGCTGGGTCTTTTACCCTGGGGCCAAGGATGGCTTGGGGTATAAGCTGGCGATCAGTGCTATTTCCACCCCCTTCTTCAAGATATAGGCTGCTTTTAAAAAAATTTAATTGTCAGGGTTAGAGGTTTTGATGGTGTGGAACCGGGAGGTGGGCGTGGGAGAATGGAAACTGGATGTAAATGATTGAAGCTGCCCCACAGAAGTCATTCTGCAGTACATGTTCAGTGACTCCATTTCCAGGTGGGGAAGTTGAAGCCACAAGATGGGCTGTGATTTGCCTAAAGTCTCCTAGCAAATAGTGGCAGAATTGGGACCAGAGCTTTTCCCTTGAAGCCCTGGGTAGAACATTAAAGTAATGGCAGTGTAATTGATTCATGTCTGCTTAGGTCATGAATCAATTATTCTGCACCCACCTGCCCTCCTGAGGAGATGGCTCCTGAGAGGCAGGGACCTTCTCTTAATCCTCTCTGTGTCCCTGCACCTCCCAGTGCAGTGGCCAGTACATGCTGGGGCGCCCTGCGGGGTGTGGGGAGTTGGATTGGGTGGTTAAACCTGAGTTGCGAGACTCTTCGCTACAAAGAGCACTGGGGGCAGGGCGGGGGTTTGGGGGAGGGCAGGCTGGCCCCACCGCATCCTCTGTACTCAGCTGTGTCAACTCTCACCTTGTCAGAAGCCTTTCCAGACCAACTCAGCCTCTGAATTTTGGAGCAATATCTGTTTGTGCCCCACATTTAGCCCCCTCTATAGACTTATTTACGTGGGAAGAGGACGGCATGCATTGTGATTCTGAGTGTGGGCTGTGGATCTATCAGCCTGAGTTTCAGTCTCAGCTCTATCCTTTCTGAGCTGTGTGATCTCAGGCAACCCCTCCGAGCCTCAATTTCCTTATCTGTGAAATATTCCTTCTCCACGGGCTGGTCATGAGGATGAATGGGGACAAGGCACGCAGCCATGTGGCACCAGGCACTCAGCACGTTCCCGCCCTTATCGTTGTGAAGTTTCCATCATTAAACGTGTTGTTCTGCACCTACTCTGAGGATGGTTACCTCACCCATGAACGGGAGGAAATGATATGTAACCTTGGCAGATTGTTATGGCAACCAAATGAGATAATACACATGAGAATGCTTTGTAAACTCCTAAGGCTTGGGTGTGAAGTGTGATTGACCCCAAAAATCACACAATTGGTAAGAGGTGGCGACCTCCTGCAACGACCACACCCTCCCCCAAAACACATGCACACACATACACACTCACATATGCACACACATGTACACATATATACATACATATACATACTCGCACAGGCACACACACACACCACCACCAGCATCAGCACCATGAAACATCTCTGTGGTCTGACCCCGCCCACTGCCCCCCCTCCACCCCTGGCATCCCAGGGAAGTTGTTCTCTCATGTTTCCAACAGCCTCTAATGAGCCCTCCCAGACATCCAGACAAGTAGTGGTGGAATTAAAAAAGACAAATGAGACACAGACCTCACTCTCAGGAAGCCTAGCAGGGGAGAAGGGTGAGCAAAGTTTACTCTAAACAAGGCCAAATGACACAAAAACCATAACCACCGAAGACTGGGTGGAGGGGAAGTTTGGGAACGGGCGGTTTCGTGGCAGGGCTGGCATTGGAGCTGGTCTTTGAAAGGTGGGTGGTGTCTCAGTCTCCTAGGGCTGCTGTAAAAAATACCACTGACTCAACGACTTAAACAACAGACATTTATTTTGTCATAGTTCTAGAGGCCAGAAGTCCAAGATCATGAGGTTGGCTGCGTTGTTTCTTCTGAGGCCACTCTCTGTGGCTTGCAGATGGCCACCTTCTTGCTGTGTCCTCACGTGGTTGTCTGGGTCCTGATCTCCTCTTCCTTTTTTTTTCCAAGACAGAGTCTTGCTCCATCGCCCAGGCTGGAGTGCAATGGCGAGATCTTGGCTCACTGCAACCTTTGCCTCCCGGGTTCAAGCAATTCTCCTGCCTCAGCCTCCAGAGTAGCTGGGATTACAGGCCTGCACCACCACGCCCGGCTAATTTTTTGTATTTTTAGTAGAGATGGAGTTTTACCCTGTTGGCCAGGCTGGTCTCGAACCCCTGACCTCACGTGATCTGCCTGCCTCAGCCTCCCAAAGTGCTGGGATTACAGGCGTGAGCCACCGCGCCCGGCCCCAATCTCCTCTTCCTATAAGGATGCCAGTCATATTGGATGAGAACCCACCATTGACTTCATCGAGGTAAAATGACGTCATATCCATGGGCCCCAATCCAATATGGCTGGTGTTCTTTATCTCCTGATATAGCCTTATCTCCAAATATAGTCACAGTATGAAGCACTAGGGGTTAGGAATTCAATATATGAATTTGAGTGGGGAGACACAATGAAGCCTGTAACAGGTACGATGTTTTCTTTTCACATTTGTTCCATTACAAAACTACTCACTGTGGCCAGGTGCAGTGGTTCATGCCTGTAATCCCAACACTTTGGGAGGCGGAGGCAGGAGGATTGCTTGAGCCCAGGAATTTGAGACCAGCTTGGGCAACATAGGACGACCTAGTCTGTACAAAAATTAATACATAAATTAACCAGGCATAGTAGTGCATGCCTGTGGTCCCAGTTAATTGGGAGACTGATGTGGGAGGATTGCTTGAGCAACCCAGAAGGTTGAGGCTACGGTGAGCTGTAATTGTGCCACTGCACTCCAGACTGGACAATAGAGTGAGGCCCTGTCTGTCTCAAAAAATAAAAAATAAAAAAACCCAAAAGTACTCACTGTAAAATGTTGTGAAATGTTGAAAAGCACAAGAGGGAAAATAAGAACCCTTTGGAGATGACCATATCTGTCCATGAAAAAAAATCTTAAAATGGGTTTATACTTATAACACCTATTGTTTTATAAACAGCTATTTTTATATAACAAATATATCATGAACTATTAAATAATCTACCACAACATCGCTTTTAATGCCTGCCTCGTGGTCCACAATAAGGGTGTGTTGAATGTGTTTAACCAGTGGAGAGTGGGGTTTTGATTAGCCAAGAGTGGGGTGGAGAAGTAGCAGCCTCATGGGAGGGAACGATATGAGCTCCAAGGGCACAGTAGTTGGTTACACTTCAGCGAGCTGCAGCCAATCAGAACAGTTCTCAGAATAAGATCGATTACACGTATAAGAAGACGTAATTTTTTGTGCGTGTCGGGGTGGTTAGGGAAATAGACTGTGGATGTCAGAGCGCTGCTGCTTCTAAGAAGTCCTGAAGGGTCCCAAGAATGAGCCAGCTCCATGATTTATGTCTGACTAATCAGTCTCAACTAGACCCTACGGGGGCAACTGAAAGTCAAAATCTGATTCTGCAGGGTGAGGCTGAACTCGATGAACATAGTTTTATAGTTTTAATTGAGATGCTCGTTTTTAATAAGTGACAGTTAGTGATGAGTGATTATTGCTTTTCCCATCACTCTTTTCCCTCACTCCCCTCTTTCCTTCCTCACCCTTCATCCCAGATGAGGAGAAATCATTGGTAAAACAAAACAACGGGAAAGGGACTTAGTGATAAAGACTCACCTTGTTTCACACTGAAGACTGAAGGATCTAAAGGAGAAGTTCAGGTTGGACCAGGAGGGCTTCTAGGGGAGAGAAGAGGCAGAGAGAGCAGGGAGAGAGCACAAGTCCCAGGCTGGAGTGCCGTGGCCCAATCTCACCTTACTGCAGCCTTGACCTCCTGGGCTCAGCCTCCCAAGTAGCTGGGAATACAGGCTCTCGCCACCATGCCTAGCTAATCTTTCTTTCTTTCTTTCTTTCTTTTTTTTTAAGAGATGGGGTCTCACTATTTTGCCCAGGCTGATGTCAAACTCCTGGGCTCAAGTGATCTCCAGACTTCGCCTCCTTAAATGCTGAGATTACAGGCATGAGCCACTGTGCCTGGCCCACTGTGAATTTTGAATGATCCAATAGGTGATTCAATAGGGAAAAAATGTTTATCCCTATTAATTTCAATAACTGAGCCTTTCAAGTTATGTTTATAAAGCCAGCAGAGACTTACGTTTCATTTGCTCTGTTGTGCAAGTGGAAGAAAAGGCATGTGGCAGTGACTCCTGATGTGATAGAGAAAGCCCACAGAGCAGTTTAGAAATACAGAGATGTCAGCTGCAATGCTACTTCCAAGACAACCATTCCCAAGTGAGAAAACCAGTCAGAATTACAGCTCTCTTTGGGGGTTCCTTATCAGAGGACAAGGCAACTATTTCTAAAGTCTTAGGAGTCTGGGCTGGGTGTGGTGGCTCACACCTGTAATTCCAGCACTTTGGGAGGCTGAGGCAGGAGGGTCACTTGAGGCCAGGAGTTTGAGACCAGCCTGAGCAACATGGTGAGACCCCCATGTCTACAAAAAAATTAAAAAGAAAATAGCCAGGCATGGTGGTGCTTGCCTGTAATACTAAGTACTCAGGAGGCTGAGGCAGGAGGATCACTTGAGCCCAAGAGTTGGAGGCTGCAGTAAGCTATGATTGAGCCAGTGCACTCCAGCCTGGGCAACAGAGTGAGATCCTAACTCTAACTAACTAACTAACTAACTAACTAACTAACTAACTAGGAGAAATGAAAAATAGAGTCTTAGGAGCCTTACCGGATCCCTTTTGTTGAACGAATGAGTCCAGGAGTCCGGGGACGGATTTATTCTACCCAAGATCGACTGGGAACAGTGATGACTATTCACACGAGTCCGCTTGGTGCCCTGAAGAGCAAGATTTCATATCTGATTCTTTGAACTGGCTTTTTAATGTAGAGTGGCAGCTGTCTCTCCCCAGCTGCAGGGGAGGGAGCCATCTTCTGCATCTCCTTCCGAGGCACTTGTGTTAATGACGATGGCTTGCATTTGGGAGGCAATTTCATCAGTTGGCATTATAAGGAAAATAACAGGCCTGCCAAGCTCAATTTACTGGCAGAAAAAGAAAAGGAGTGAAGAGGATATTACTTATTAACTATGAAACGCGGACTGCACAGCACAACACTATCTTTTGAATTCCCCATGATTGCAGAATCATAAGGCTTTCTTCTGGTGTGGGAGCATACTGACACCCCTCCTTTGTGCTGTGGTTATGAAAAGGATTATGTAAAGATGATTGCTACTTTCAGGAGCCACCAGCCTCTCAAGTTTAGCGAGGATGCAGGAAAAGGTAATTCAGGAAGGATGCAATTCACTTCAAACCTTTAACAAATCCACGTCATGAAAACCTAATTCAGAGAATGTCATTTGCTAGAAGGTATATTATTAAATAAAAAGAAGCAAGTTTTTTTTTTTTTTAAAAAGATCATTTGCTATAATATCGTTTTGCAACCATTCACCACATGATTACTTAGACAGTTCTTCTCATGCATTTTGTATCTTTTTTTTTTTTTTTTCAAATTAATGAGTCTTTATTGAGAATGTGCTGGGTGCCTTTCTTTGTGGGAAAACCATATTGGCCAAGTCTCTAAAGCTGACGCACACCCCCTCATTCTGTGCAAGTGAGTTTCTCAGAGCCTTTCAGCACCCGCCTCCAGTGCCTAGTGAGGTAGTCACGCCACCCAGGAAAGTGGGCAATGCTCCTAAGAACAGTGCCCACATTCCAGCAAACTGTTTTCCTGGAGCCTGGCAACCTCCTCTCTAAACGCTTGCAAAAAAACAGGTGGGAGCACTAACAGACTTCTTGCTGAAACCAGGTAGCCAGAGAAGCTAGTGACGCACCTGAGGAGGAAACCGGGGATCAGGACACTGCAAAGGCCCAGTGCTGGCAAGGTGCCCCAGGCGAGGGTGACTGTCAGGACATTTCTGCATCATTCAGTTATGAAAGCTGATTCTATTTAATTCACTTTAATTTAAACAGGAGGGCCAGTTCCACCCAAAGGCAGAAGATGCTGTCAGCAGATGCAGAGTGAGATCTGAGGACCAGGAAGCAAAAGTAGCACCTCTTCTGAATCTGCCACTGATGACTGCAATGACCCCATTACCCGCTTCCAGTTACCCTTCATGACTTACTCATCCCTTACCCCTCGGGAAGACACTGTCCAGGGCAGAGTCTGCCAGTCCAAGGCCCTCGGCTCTGGTGACCACATGCTCTGCACCAAAAATCAGCAACACATGATCTGGCAAGTGTGAAGGTCCAGGGTGCTAGGGGGCCAGCATATTTGAAATTGAGATGCCCAAAGGGCGATGAGACCAGGAATTCAGGTTCCTGTTCCATTGTCCTTTGGGAAAGGCAGTAGTGTGGCTTGGTTGAACTGAGAACAGTCAGGGGACTTGCTGGGAAGGGGAAATCAAGGTGCAGATTCTCTCGGAAGGAGGCAGGATCACAAGCGGGTCCTGGGGTGGAGAGGGGGAAGGTGTGAGCGGAAACAGCAAGTGTGCGTGACACAGCAGGCACAGTCGGCCTCATTCTCCACTGGATGGAAACTTCCTAAGGCAGGGGGCTTTGTGTTTTGTACCTTGTTGTGTCCCCAGCACCTAGAACAGAGCCTGATGCATTGTAGGAGCTCAGTAAATATTTATTGGATGAGTTGTAATATTTATTGTAAATATTAGTAAATATCAGTAAATATTTATTGAGTTGAGTTGGTCTTTCCAGTGAAGTGGTTGCTTCTCTGTGAAGCTCTGTGGGAAACATAAATGGTGGCAGATAGGGTACCTGTCCTTAGGGCTGGCCATATGTGAACCCTATAACCATTTGGTATCCATTCATTCATTCATTCATGGAATATTTGCCCAGCTTCTATTCTGTAATATATTGTATTAGTCACTGGGGTCACAAAGATGAAAGCCAACACATATTACTTCAGGACAGGTGCAGTGGCTCACACCTGTAGTCCCAGCACTTTGGGAGGCTGAGGCAGGAGGATCCCTTGAGGTCAGGAGTTCAAGACCAGCCTGGGTGACATAGTGAGACCCTGTCTCTATAAAAAATTAAAAAATAAATCCAGACAGAGCAGCATACCTGGAGTCTTAGCTACTTGGGAAGCTGAGGTGGGAGGATCGCTTGAGCTCAAGAGTTGGAGGCTGTAGTGAGCTATGATTGTGCCTCTGCACTCCAGCCTGGGCAACAGAGTGAGACCCTATTGTTAAAAAATTAATTAATTAATTAAAAATATTTCTTTAATACCCATCATGAGCCAGGCTCTGGGGGATACCATGGTGACCAGGCTGGAAACACCTTCTTTGGTAGAAGACGCAGACTGTCCAAGCCACAGACGGGGGAGCATCAGTCCCTATCTGGAAGTGGAGATGTTGGGAAAGGCTTTGCAGGGGAAGGCATATTTGGGCTGCATCCTGACCACAGGGCAGGCGTTCGTCAGGCTGGGGAGGTGTGGGGCAGCACCGGAGCAAAGTGTCAGCGTGTGTCATGGCTTGGTTTCCCGCAGAGGCCTGCTGGGGCCACCTTTTAGCTACACTCTTCACACCTCGTTTTCCTACTTCCCAGACCCTCTGAATGTGTCCTTCTCTCTTACTAGTTGCTCCCAGTTTTGCTCACCCCAGGGCCTTGCACCATGTGTAACACAAAGATTCATTATGATCAATACCAGTTAGTCTAGGAACTGTTCCCAGAGCTCAGCGACATCCGTGATGTGGGCGTGGCTGGGGACTGCGACGGAACTTTGACTCCCATTTCCTCTCATGAGCTCCTTGGCCTGGCTCCCCTGGGAACTTGTTGTGAGAGGAGGATCACAACAAGGCTGGGCAGGATGAGGGCATCCCTGGGTTCTCTGTGCCATTGAAATACAACACGGCCCCTGCTGCAGGCGAGTGGATGGTGGGCCCATGTGGTTTAGCATAACCCAGAGCCAATGTCCTCCACAGAGCTGCCGATATGGTAGCGCTCACCTTTCACCTGGAGGCGGCCACGCTCCGGGGCACACTTTGACGCACTTTAACAGGGCAGCGTGTTGGTGCATCGGACTAGAGGGCCTTTGAGGTCTCTTCCAACTGCACACTTCATTCTGATCCAGTGATTCTTTCTGGCCTTGAGCTGGGAACATCAGAACCCAGCTGATGGCTGCCAGAAGATACTGTTAAAATGCAACTAGAAGAATGTTGTTTTGGTTCTTTCACACATCAGCTGCTAATCTTTGTAGGATTTTCCCCTTCCCAGGGTTAAGAGAGAGAAGAGGAAGTGAAAACAGGAGGGGAGAATTTTCTTAAAGCACCTCTTGCCTTGCAGACAACAACCAAAAACCCCCTAGGGTTTGAACAGCGCCGTGTACTTTTTTTCTGTAGCTTGTTCCCATCCACAGCCTGCCTCATTTGGTTCTCAGAGCTCCCCCAGGTGGGAGCAGAATTCTGAGCTGCCCCAGTTCCACTCTTATTTGCAGACAGGGGGCGTTCCTGGGGCTGGAGGGAAGGGCTGAGGACTGGCTCTGCTGGCAGAAGCAGGTATTTTGCAGAGTCATTCTGGTGAGGCACTGGGGGTTGCTGAATTTCTTCAGGAAAACTGGGCAGAGGCTCCTCTACACCTGGTGGAGAAAGGTCTGTGTGAACAGGGATCAAGCTGACTGTCCTCTGGGTGGAGCCCTTCGGCCACGGAAGGCGGTGGAGCTGGCCATCGCAGCACTGATTCAGCATCCGCTGATCTCTGCCAACCACAGGACTCTCCTGGCTGTCGGAGATCTCCCACTCCAAGGCCCATACCCTCGCAGTTGAGAGCTCCCAACTGCAGTGTCCACTGCCAAGACAGGGGTGTCTTCCCCAGAGTCCAGTAGGCACGTTTCCAACTTTTCTTGTTGAACAGATTTCATTGACAACTCTAAATATGCAACTGGTCGGTGGGAAGCAGGGAGAATCTGGAGGCAAATGAGATGGAGTCCTTGTTCTCCAAGAGGCGGCAGCTCTCCTGACGCAGACAGACATGGACACATACACGGTGTGAGCATAGAATGGAAGGGTGGTGGGGAGGGGAGGAGAGGGAGCACTAGACGGGAGCAAGGTAGCCTCACCATTGCACGTTGGAGCCCTGATGCCCAGTCCCAGGGCAGAGTCTCCCAGAGCAGAGTTTCCCTGTCCAGGGCCCCCTGCTCTGGTGACCTCATGCTCTGCACTAAAAATCAGCAACACACAACCGGGCAAGTGTGAAGGTCCAAGGCGCCAGGGGACCAGTGTATTTGAAATAGAGATGGTCCCGGGAATTCAGGTCCCTGTTCCCATTGCCCTTTGGGAAAGGTGGTGGTGTGGCTTAGTTGAACTGAGAACAGAAAGGGGACTTCCTGGAAAGGGGAGATTAGGTGGTCCTCTCCTGCCTCCTGGGAGCTTTGGCTGGGGATTGGGAAACTGGGACTGGAGGAGAAGCCGGCGATCAGGGATGCCAGGAGAGAAGGGGCAGTCTTCACTTTGTTTGGCAGAGATCAAGCACAGGGCCATTTGGCATGTCAGCAGGGCTGAAAATGAGCCGTTGTAGGACCTGGGTATACAGGGCTCCTCTCCCCATCATGCACTCCAAGGCCCATTCTTGTGCCTCTCAGACAAGTGTGGTGAGTTGATCCTAGATTCAGTCTGGGCTGCGGATCAGAGCCCTGAGTGTCTCCCAGCCTGCACCGGCCAGCCCCTCCTGTCCTTCTGGCTGATCTCTGCTCCTTCCCGTCTCTGCCCTGGACTTTCCCCACAGAGCCTTCGCTCCCTCATACAATCCCTTTCTCTCCACTTCCACTGCCCTCTCCCGGCTGCTCAGAAGCTGTGTTTCCCTGAGGCCTTCCCTTAGGAGTGCCTGTCTTCCCTCTCTGAGCTGCCCTGGTTCGGGGGCCATGCGTATGACACCTGCCAGAGGGTTTTGGTTCATTTCTTTCATCTGTCTCCAAGGTTCTAACTCCTTGGGGCTGAACCCAGGTCTCCTTCACCTCTGAGTTTCCCTCATCACTTGGCTCTTCATTAAGCCATCAGTAAGTACCGCATGAACACAAGGAAAAGCTTTATCACTGGATCTCAGAGGATGGCCTCTGTCTCCCATCTTCTTTTCTGGAGAAGAGGCTGTTTGCTTTCCAGGAATAGGCCGGGGAGACAGCTGGAAGGAGCGTCCATAGCAGATTCCTCCCAGGAGTGTGGAAGAGCTGAAATCTCGTCAGGATCAGGACTGTGGGCTCAGGGGCACCCAGCCAGGGCACCTGGGAATGACAGACCAGTTTGCTGGTTGAAGCAGGAGAAAGGGGGTAGAAATCTTGGTAATTTCTGGCAGTGTGAAAATCTGCCCAGTCTACCAGCTTGGGACAGGGTTGGTTTTCAGGGCGAGGCCAGAAGAAATTCTACACAGATGTATCCCAGCTCCTTCTTTCTGGGGGTACAGAGTAGGGTGAGCCATACAGAGTGAAGGGATGGGACCACCTCCAAGAGCAGCCACCTCTGACCCAAGAACCATGTTTCCAAATAGAGTTGATTTAACAACCATTCACATTTCCTACAAGTTCATATCTACTTCCTCAATCAAGGCCCAGCCATCCCTGGGGAGAAGCCTTAGGTGCTGGGGTGGGCCCTGGGTGGGGAACTTCATGTGTTGTCATTTTAACTGACATCTGTAGAGGTTTGAAACTGGACAAACAGGAAGTGTCCTGTCTTTAACACTTGCACAATCTCAAGCCTTTTGTGAAATATCCAGGAGTCGGGGTCGCAGGGGCCGGTGGTGTGAGGTGCTGTGAGGTAGCCCTGGACCCGTCTCTGACCCCGAGAGAGCGGGGCCCTCTGCAGCTGAGAACCTGCCCCCGCAGCCGCTTTCCCTCCTTAGCTGTGGTGCACAACCTGTGTTGTGAGGCGCTGCTGCTTGCCTGGCACTGCTGTTGAATCAGTCCCCATCTCTTCATTTTGATGGCAGCCTGGGTTTGTTATCCTTCAAAGAGCGTCTCTTGGAAGGACACCAGCCTCTGATTACGTTTCCCAGCCTGCCTGGAGGCAGCTCAGCTAATCCGGCTCGATTTGGGTGGTGGAGTCCCTTCTGGCCTCGAGATCTGACGCCACCTCTGGCACCAGTAGGGTGGGAAGATGGACAAAATAATTACGCCCCATGAGCTGAAAGGAGAATTAAAATTAATTCCCTTGTGCAGCCTTTTCTTTTTTTTCTTTTTTCTTTTCCTCTTCCTGGGTAACTTAATTTTTAAAAAATTAATTAATTAATTTATTTTTTTGCCAGGTGTGGTGGCTCACACCTGTAATCCCAGAACTTTGGGAGGCCAAGGCGGGTGAATCACTTGAGGTCAGGAGTTCGAGACCAGCCTGGCCAACATGGCAAAGCACCCTCTCTGCTAAAAAATACAAAACTTAGCTGGGTGTGGTGGCGCACGCCTGTAATCCCAGCTACTAGGGAGAATGAGGCAGGAGAATCGCTTGAATCCAGGAGGTGGAGGTTGCAGGGAGCTGAGATCACGCCACTGCACTCCAGCCTGGGCGACAGAGACTGTCTCAAGAAAAAAAAAAATTGCTTTATGAGTACATAGTAGCATATAATTCAGAGCTGTTCTCTTTTCCTTTTGTAACAGGTCTAATTTATGGCAGTATTTTTTTTTAAATGTATTTTTCATTAGAATTTTGTACATATGACCTTTATAACATTTATGACATTTACCCTTGTTTATTATAAAAATGATTTAATTGTAGTAAACCCGGTTTTGAAAAGAGAAGAATAAAAGATCTCCCAGAATCTTAACACTGAACACATCGGGTCCAGTTTGTTTTCCCAATCAGTCTTCATCTGATTGCATATTTAATTGCATGATCCTAACATACATTTACTTTTTGAAGAAACCTAGTTTGGTAGCATATGCACGGTCCCATGTGGCTACATAATCTTTCTCATCATCATTAAAGCACAAATTCCTTTAGGATCATAATTTACTGAGCCAACTTCCTACAGCTGAAAATTTAATTACTTCTTTTACCTTTCAAACCAAGGTGTTTGCTTGTCTTTTCTGGACTCTGCCCCGGGGCTGCGGCAGACAGGAAGTGGAGCCGTGGAACAGGAGTAGACCCAACTCGTCCTCATGTCCTGCCCCTCAGCCCAGCCCTTGGCCCAACCCCTGCCAAATGGCTCCTGCTGTGTTCAGGTACCTGCGGAAAGGAGCTCCCGCCTGTCAGCAGTGTAAGGGCATTTCCAGGGCACATCTGTGCAAGGCCTTTCACTCATGGAGCACTTGCACACTGGACACTTGCCACTTGTGTAGACACCTCCTCTAGCAAGGACCATGCCATACTGCATCTTTTGTTACTAGTGCCAAGGAGGGTTCCCGGCATATACAAGTGTTTAGTAGTTGTTTGTTCAGTGATTGACAACTCACGAGGAATCCCGTAAGTCACCAGCCTCTTGCTCCAGCTTGGGCTGCAGAATCTGACACTGACACTGTGCTGCTGCTTCACAGGCCTTGGGGACTTTGACTAAGATACCCTCCCCATTCTCCAACTTCAACCGTACATTTACAGCGGTTTAATAGTGCAGTGTCCCCACTAGACCCTCCAGCGTAGGTCTATTTTTTTTTTTTTTTTTTTTTTTTGAGATGGAGTCTCACTCTGTCTCCCAGGCTGGAGTACAATGGCATAATCTCGACTCACTGCACCCTCTGCCACCTGGGTTCAAGCAATTCTCCTGCCTCAGCCTCCCGAGTAGCTGAGATTACAGGCACCTGCCACCGCACCCGGCTGTTTTTTGTATTTTTTAGTAGGGACGGGGTTTCACCATCTTGTTCAGGGTGGTCTTGAACTCCTGACCTCGTGATCCAACCGCCTTGGCCTCCCAAAGTGCTGGGATTACAGGCGTGAGCTACCGCCTGTAGTGGTATCAGGGTATTTATCAGGGTGATCAGCTTGTTTCAGTTTTCTTGGGACTTGCCGGGTTTTATCACTGGATGTCCCTTGTCAGTCCCAGGTAAGCGGGGACAGGGGTTTTCTCCTAGTTCTCGGCATCCAGTTCTTAACAAGCTCCTGTAGAGGGCGCTGGAGGCAAAGCTCAAGAGGCAGGTGCCAGATGGATAGAGCAGTTGCTGTCCCAGGTGGGAGATATCACGTCATCCGGACACCATCAGACTCAGGAGCGGGTTAGAAAACAGCGGATCTCCTTAACCCTCCCCCAGGAAACGCTGGTGTCAGGAAACTGATGCTTGTTGGCCAAAAGGGAGTGACCGTGTCAGACAAGTCTCTGTTTCTTCATCCTGAGAAAGCAAATCATGTATAGATGAATTGTGGTTGTTTCAGGCTGTCAAGCTCCAAATGTGTTCTGGCTGTAACTACCCTGACAGCAGGACGCTCCAGTTGCATTGACCTAGAACAACCTAGGACAGAGAAAAAAAAATCGCTTTGATTTTGTAGGGGAGGACACATTTTTAAATTCTGCCTTTCCAGGTTATTGGCAGGATCTCTGTAACAAAAGTCAGGCTAGCAAGAGAGAAGCATATGTATTTATTTAATACATGTTTTACATGATACAGGGGCTTTTGTAAGGAAATGAAGACCCAAAGAAATGTTTAAACCTGAGTGTTTTTATGCGGGGTTTGATGAAGAATGGAAAGTCATGGAAGAATATGACAGGAAACAGAGGGGATGAGCAAAGGGTAGGAAAGCGGGGAGAAGCTCAGCAAGGCCTGTTAGCCCAGTTTCTCTTTTTCACAGATAAAAATGCGCTTTTACCCGAGTATAGGGAGGGCACCTGTCACCTAGGTTCTTATGACCTGCTTCAAGGGAAGTTCAGAAATTGGTTCAGCTTAAAACATCCACTATTTTCAAGGTGCCATATTTTGGGCCTGAATCCCATCCATTTTTTTCAAGTGGTCTATCAACTGTCCATTTTCCCCTGGTTTATATAGACCTATCCACTTCTCTTGGGAAATTGATTGGGAAACACGAAATTTACTTTCAAAGTGGGTGGTGATAATGAAAAAATAATCTGATAAGAGAGGAGACCCACACAGACCCTAATTTGGGCATTACCTGGCCAAAGCCAGCAGCAAGGCAGCAAAGCCCTTCTGACATGCACAGTTTGCCAGGGGCTCCACATGCATCAGCCCCCTGCTTTGGTGCATTACGTATATTGCTGTTGATGTGTTCAACTCTGTTGCAAAGTGTTTAGAACAGATAACCTCACAGTCAGATCATTTACCAATTCTTTCACTTGACCACCTTTTGTTGTTAAACCACGTACTTTGGGTAGTATCTGCAGTTTATTAGGTACGCTGTGGACACTGTTTTGTAAGGAGTGCCTGGCTGAAAACACCCACAAAATGATTTAAAAAACACAAAACTAGGCCAGGCAGAGCGGCTTACACCAGTAATCCAAGCACTTTGGGAGGCTGAGGAGGCGGATCACTTGAGGCCAGCAGTTGGAGACCAGCTTGGCCATCATGGTGAAATACCATCTCTACCAAAAATACAAGAATTAGCTGTGCATGATGACATGTACCTGTAGTCCCAGCTACTCGGGAGACTGAGGTAGGAGAATTGCTTGAACCCAGGAGGCGGAGATTGCAGTGAGCTGAGATCACTCCATTGCACTCCAGCCTGGGCAACAGAACGAGACTGTCTCAAACAGAACAAAACAAAACAAAACAAACCCTTCAAAACCCACAAAGCTAGTATTTACAACTTGGAATGTCATCATTGTGAATGTTTCTATCTGCACAAATATCTGGAAAATGACTATTAGGATACCAGCCTTTATTACTGTTCTATTAAGAGAAGCCACTTGCTCCTCAGCCCTTCGCTCTCTTAAAAAAAATCATTTTAAAGCCAGGCGCGGTGGCTCACACCTGTAATCCCAGCACTTTGGGAGGCCAAGGTGAGCGGATCACGAGGTCAGGAGATAGAGACCATCCTGGCTAACATGGTGAAACCCCGTCTCTACTAAAAATGCAAAAAATTAGCCGAGTGTGGTGGCGGGCGCCTGTAGTCCCAGCTACTAGGGAGGCTGAGGCAGGAGAATGGGGTGAACCTGGGAGGCGGAGCATGCAGTGAGCTGAGATCGGGCCACTGCACTCCAGCCTGGGTGACAGAGCGAGACTCCGTCTCAAAAAAAAAAAAAAATCATTTTAAGAACTGGAGTGGTTATGAGAAAAGCACCAGTGCTTTTAAAGATTTGCAGAAGGGGGAAAGGTCACTTGGCTGTCAATTGGAGTTTTTATGTCATAGGTGGGGTACCTATCACTCAGAGCTGGAGTCAGACAGACCCGAGTGGGAATCCTGTCTCCAGTGTAAATTAACTGTGTGATCTTGGACAAGTTATTTAACGTTTCTAAACCTCAGTTTCTCCATCTTTAAAACAGAGATGATATTCGTCATATGTCGTTAAAAAGTATAACATTGGAAAGTGTCGCACACCGAAGAACGTCCAACTCTTGGCAAAGTTCAGTCCAACTAGGGTTTGAACATGTTTTTAAAAATATCCTGAGGCTCTGCTCTCCCCAGAAGACGCTGTAAAGAACATTTCCAGCCCTGGCACCGAGACAGTTGGATCTTAGATGAGTCATTCCATTCTCTTTTTTGGGGCCTCAGTTTCCCCTTTGGTAAAATGAAGGGATTAAACCAAATGAGTGATTCTGCAAACTTTGGTGTGCTAATCTGCTAGGCTCCACCTTGGTACCCTCTAATTCAATAGGCTTGGATGGGGTTCACACAGCTTCCCCGGGAGATTCTGTGCTCAGGCTGAGAACCACCCGCCGGAGAACCACAACCACAGCCACCCAGACTGGGACTGATATTTGATGGCTTCAAGGAGGTATTTTAAGGCTATTGTCCCAGAATACGTGATGTGTTTTTTGAGGAGGAGGAAGACGCATCCACAGCACACACCAGGAAGAGGTGGTTAAAGGTCAGAGAGTTATTCTGCATAACATCCATCTGATTTGATACTTCCTGAAATTTTTGACACCCAACCAGGGATGTCTTTTAAAAGGTTTCCCACTGCTCACTGATTGACAGGAAACCACAACAGGGGTAAAATGCACACATAACACAGCAGACATCAGACATGAGAGTAGTTCTCTGTGTAGCACAGTATTTTGTATTATTGTAGACACACAAATTATTTAAGTCTGTGTGTTTGTGTGTGTGTGTACTTTTTCATTTTGTTGGTATGGAGAGCTTTGGAGGGAAGAAGGAAAGGATTACAAAGGGAATAGTTTTTCCATATACATCTCCCATTGCAAGAACACTGATCTCCGAGTGGATACTTTTGTCTTGAGTCTTTTGAATTATTGATCCACAATGATGAAATCCCTAGCACAGATGTTCAATCTTGATGTCATTTAATCTCTTGTACAACAGCCTGGGGCTAATTTTCCTCTCTCCAGGAAAAATGGTTTGTAGGAGTTGATTGATCAACTCAGGCCCAAGATCATAAATATAAACTGCATTGGTAAAGTGATCTACTCTAATATTAACTTCAGGGATTAGAAAATAAAAAGTATAAAAAGTGCATGAGCATATAGGAAGTGCTCAACAAATGTTGGCTTTTAGTATTATTAGGTGATCATGGAATTAACTTTCCGAATTTGCCCTTGAGTTATAAGCCGCTGTTGACCCAGGGATAGTTTCTAAAAAGACAAGCCTCCTGCAACTGCAGGTAGCAGGAGATAGCCCTTCCCATTACTGTTGTCTTCTCCCATGTGTGTTATCCAGACCACCACGTGGGATCCTTGGGATGATTTTGGGTAGTACAAAGACCATTTAAAGAATGTTCTTTTTTTTTTTTTTAAACTTTATTTAAAAAATAGAGACAGGATCTTGCTATGTTGCCCAGGCTGGTCTTGAACTTCTGACCACAAGTGAGCCTCCTGCCTCGGCCTCCCAAAGTGCTGCGATTGCAGATATGAATCACCACACTTGGCCTTAAATAATACTCTTTTACATAGTACATATTTAAGTCTAAACAGAACTACTAAAATATTTGTGTTAAGGTTATTTTCTTTTTTGACAAAAGACAACGGTTTTAACATTTATGCTGATACACAGTTTCCCTTTAAAATAAGTCATTCAAGTGGAAGAAGCTGATTCAAAGAAAGCTGCTAAGTAATACTAGCACAAGTCGTACCCAGAAACGGTAAAAATTGTGATGGTGGCATGCAAATGATCGAGTTTGAGAAGTACTAACTCAGTGAACTGAACCTGTGTGCTCCTCGTTGTGCTACATCTGAAAACATTCGTCAACGCTCATTTCATGGAGCTCGAATCTGTAGTACAGTTACAAAACTTCTGTGCTGTACAGGACCTTGAGGTCATCATGGGACCACCCCTGTATTTTAGGCAGATGGTTTCCATGACCTGGAGATGTTGTGTCTCAAGTACAATACACTGGGGAGGAAACACTTTACCAGATTAGAGAAAAACGTGTTTGAAAAGAGACAGTCCTTTTATCCCAGGAGAGACACATTGGAGGGGAGACAACAGGACAATGAGAATGTAAACTATCTATGTTCCAAATTTTTCTGGACATTAAAAAATTAAAAATTCTAAAAAAGAAAATGGAAATTGTCTTCTGAAAGGATCTCAAGGGGCACATGTCTTGAAATATTTGAAGATCTTTTACTTGGAAGGTGGTGACACGTACTCTAATTGACTTCAAGGTGTGTAAGAGGGTGGCTGAAATGATAGGAAGACAGATTTTAGCTCAGTGAGAGGAAATACCTTTAGTGAACTAAAGAAGGAATGAGCTATCTTAAGAGATGATGGACTCCCCAGGACTAGAGGTATTTATTTAAGCAGAGCCATGACGCCTATGGGCACCTGGGACCAAGTGCTAGACGGGTGTGGAGGTGGCTGACCGAGGGTCCTTGCTGCCCCTTAAAGTCAAGGAGTTTAAGGCAGCCCTTCCGTTCTTTCAAGTGCCTCCTCAAAGGGAGCCATTATCTGCAGTTACTGTCTCACTTTTAGGTAAAAAGCTTTTATCATTTGGGAATTTCCCCTCCCCATATAATGCTTTTTACTCCTGAATGCATGCAAAAGAGCTGTAAGAAACTTTCTGGTGCTAAATGAGAAAATGTGTGAACATAAACGAGCTAGTTTAACTATAAGTTCACCACAGTGTATTTTAAACATCAGGCTCTTAAAAAGTCAATAGTTTGAGATTTGCGTTTTAATCAGCGTTTGGCTAACAATGTGAGATAAACTATTAGAGAAGTGTAGGTCATTCTGGCAAATAGAAAGTTCCATCATTTCACACTTAGAGAGCTGCCATGAAGAGCTTATTCTTGGAGTACAAAACGCAGAATTTAGGTTAAGCCAGGTGAAGTTGTCATTTTGTAGATGAAATCGTACACTGGCAATGTCTTATGGTTCAATCTAAAACACTGATAAACAATTGTATCATTACAAATACATTTAGACACCAAAGTGTTCTGCTAAACTCAGTATTTTCCTTTCCATCCTGATCAAAGAAACATTATTGCAGTAAGCCACATTATAATTGAGGATGATTTCTTCTAAAAAGGCTCCGAGTTCCTCTGAGCTTGTTAATGCACAGTGGATTTTTTCATTTGCAAAGACATTAAGCCCTCCAAATGTGCAAATCATGAAGTCAGTTGTTGTTCCAGCCAGGTTTGCCCAGCGGTAAAAAACAAGATAAAACTAATGCACTAGCTGAAACCAGGTGGGGAGACCATGTGTGGTAGTGCTTGCGGGTGGAGGGAAACTATTTCTGAAATGAGGACTTAAAGTATAATCCCAGCTTCACTGCCTGTTCACATGAGAAACCAAAGCTTCAATTTAACTGCAGGCAATAGAAGTTTCACACCGTCAGCACCAACTGTCTAAAATCCAAAACTAGTATCTAAAAGTGTAGGATCAAAACCAAAAATCTGGAGGGATCTAGTTAAACTTCAATATGCAAGACCCCAGATTCCCCTTTAAAACATAGTCCAAGTATTGTATCTTTTCCATAGGGCATTTACATCATTGTATTAATGTGAAATAGCTATTTACCTCTCTCCAAATCTCGGCTTTATAGAATACATAATTATCACATCCTGTAGGAGAGTCATTTAAAAAGACAGCCTTATTTATAGACAGGAGAAGTTACAGACTTTAAAATTCCTGTTAGAAAACCAATCCCAGCACTTTGGGAGGCAGAGGAGGGCAGATCAGGAGGTCAGGAGTTCAAGACCAGCCTGGCCAACAAGGAAAACCCTGACTCTACTAAAAACACAAAAATTAGCCAGGCATGGTGGCGGGCACCTGTAATCCCAGCTACTCAGGAGGCTGAGGAAGGAGAATTGCTGGAACCCAGGAGCCGGATGTTGCAGTGAGCCGAGATGGTGCCATTGCACTCCAGCCTGGGCGACAGAGAAAGACTCATTCTCAAAACAAAAGGAAAGTTGATTGGGGGACTATCAAGGATTCCTCTCTCCCATTTGTTAAAAATTAATAAAATTTAGGCCCTCAGACTTTCTGCATTCATACTCAAAATAAATGCACTAAAAATCAAGGAGCAGTAAGGGCACCGAGAAAGAGAGCAGTTTGATCTATTTTATAATTAAAACAGGCTCAAGAGTTTAAGTAACTTGCCCCAGTGCCTGTTGGGACATGGGAAAAAAACAAAGACCTCTACTACATCCCACATTCTCTAAACTGACAACCATCTCAAACAAGTCTACATAGATCACTCTGACAAAGTGGATTTTTACTTCAGTCTTCCCCTGCTGAGGTTCAGAGCTGTCAAATCCCAACTGAGGCCGAGCACAGTGGCTCATGCCTGTAATCCCAGTACTTTGGGAGGCCAAGGTGGGCAAATCACCGGAGGTCAGAAGTTCAAGATCAGCCTGGCCAACATGGTGAAACCCCGTCTCTGCTAAAAAATACAAAAATTAGCTGGGCATGGTGGCGAGAGCCTGTAATCCCAGCTGTTCTGGAGGCTGAGGCAGGGAGAATTGCTTGAACCTGGGAGGCGGAGGTTGCAGTGAGCCAAGATCGCCACCACTGCACTCCAGCCTGGGCAACAGATGGAGACTCCAACTTAAAAAAAAAAAAAATCTCATCTCCCATCTGACTTAATTCCCTCATCAACCAATTGCCAGTGTTGTATGGGCAGGCTTGGTCTGGATACACTTGTTTTCCCAGTGCTATTTCCAGCTGGGCAAAAGAACCACTTCCATTCTCTTAGAGCTTTCCATACCACAGTAAATAACCTGGTATCTTGCTGGGGCACTGTTTTCCACCCATATTATACTACATCTGCCCCATTTTGACTACTAGAAAATGTATCAAGGAGGCTGTCCAATTTGTCCGAGATGAGATGGCTGAAGTTCTTAGCCATATAATGGCCAAAGCTCAACAGATTTGATACGAATTCGTTCTTTGACGCACAAGGAAACAGATGTCAAGAGTCGTTTCCACCCAACATCAAACTTCCTCCCCTCCTCTCAGGAAGCTGAACATAGATTCCTAGTCACTAATGTGCTATGAACTGAATAGCAGTGAATTCACTATAAATTAACTCATGCTGGTACAGAGTTCTCTCCATATAAGCACAGGACTTACATTTATTACATAGCCATTTTTTCAAAGATAGTTCAAACGTTACAGATTTCTTCATATTCCGTTTACTTTTGGAGTCAAAGACCAACTTCCGTATGTGACATTGACTATAATGTAAGAAAAGTGATTTTCACAAGTGTCTTGTACAAATAAACTATTGCAGCAGTTTATCGAGACAGTTGGGTGAGACAAGGGCCCTGAGTACACAAATTCATAATGGCTGAGTGGTCATTCCACACTGTCACTGCATTACAGAAAAAAACTGGATGCCTGTCTTGCATACAACTACATAGTGCATTAAAAACACTGAGACCTTTTTCTTCATTTTTTTTTTTTTTATTACATTTGGACCTTTAAGAAACATATACCATCAGATATACCACTATTCAGTAAAAATCTATTCTAGTTTTTGGGAAGCATATGTGTCACAAACTATCTTGCTTCTAGTCTCCAAGACTTTAAGAGTTTATCAAAAAGGTGGGCTCTGATCTATGGGATCCTGAGCCTTGAGGTTTCGAATGTTCTGATTATTGTAAAACAATTTCAAGTGGATTAACTTAATTCCCAGCTGTTTTTCTTCAGAAATGGGCTAATCAGTTTGAATTATCTAGTCCATTACAAGAATATTAAATTCCTTGAGCTTTGTGATCTATTCTGTCTTTGGAAAACCTGGTAAAAAAGTAATTTTCTTTCTATACAATAAGGATGGATTTACCAGAACATACCCAATATTAATCATAACAAAAAGCAGTACAGATAATGTATATGTGCTGTGTTCACTTTAATGACCATTTCATAAGTAACTACTCTAACTATGGGGACTATTTCTGGATCAGTAAGATCCACGCGTAGTTGCAGGCTACACTCAACTTCTTAACACAACTCTTGGTATCTGACATTGATTAAAAGTAAAAAAGGGTAAGTGAACAAATACTTACTCATACATGATCACGTTTTTAAGAAGCTACCCTTTGCAGAAGTAAACAAGAGAGGAAACTTTCAGGAAGCTGTTGATGGGGATTGGGAAGGTTTAAAGCTATGGCTTTGGTAAGCACCCCAGTGAGCTGTAGGAAGGCATTGTAAGAGTAGATTCTGCAGCATCAAAGGATAATTCTCTAAAAGAGGTGGGTGTTTTCTCAATTAACCTAAATTCTGAGGCTTTCAGCAGTTGAGGGCTAGAAACAAGATCCAAAGAAAAGAGCCATCTTCACAACACTTAAGAAAGGTGACTGACTGTGCCATTAGGCTCATGATGCTAAATGGTCCAAAAGCCTTTGGTGGTGTGATATGGACAAGAAAAAAATTAATACACAAACCACATAACACCATTAAAACCAAAAAACATTTTTTCATTTAAAAAAGTATTTAGAACACATAAAACAAGGCAACATTTATTCTTTTTTCTCATCTTCTGGTATGGGATCTGTTGGTGGCTCCTCCACTGTTGCACTGTTGCTCTCCGAGCCAGTGTTACTATCACTGGTTCCTTCCTCTGCCATACTGTCGACCCCCTCCTGCCCACTCTCCTTGTCCTCAGGAGTAGACGTGCCTTCTTCACCGTTCTGTTGGCTCTCTGTCGTTTCTTCAAGGTGTGTCTCCTCTGTAATCACACATTTGTCACTGTCAGTTCCAAGATGAAATTCTACTCTAGTTAAGCTGACAGTATACAGCTGTGCTGTCCAATATGGTAGCCACTAGCCACATGTGGTTATTAAACCCCTGAAATGAGCCAGTGTGACTAAAGAACTTTTAAGAATGTTGGAACAATTTGGGTATGAAAAATCTACTTTTTAGCTGTAAATTAATGAAATTTATTAAATAAATGCAGATCAAATACTTCTGATGAAAATTTAGCTTCTGACTTGAGATGTGTATAAAAGTATAAAATATACATTGGATTTGAAGACTATTTAAAAAAAGGAAAGCTGATTTTAAAAATGTTCCTTCCGTGTTGAAATAATTTTATTTAAGATATGTTGAATTAAATAAAACATACTGTTAAAACACTTGTTTGGCTTAACTTTTAAAAATATGTTACTAGTAGAAAGTGTAAAATTTCACATGTGACTTGCATTTTATTTCTATTGGACAGTGAATGAGCGTTAGTCTGTAGTGTTATGGATTAAACAAGAGAAAGCAGTTGTAGAAATAATACAAGGTTGATCTTTTAGACACTTTGTTTAAAGTCATGCTGGGCTGTTTCCTGTAAGAAATTAAAAGCATGAGGTTTTAGCTCTAATAGTCTCAAACAATTTTCTTCAGGTTTTTTCCTTGAACTAGGAGGACAGAACCTGAGTAAAGACCTGCAAACCTTAAGCATAAGACATGCCCCATTCATAGATGCCAAAACAGAGGCAAAGGACTGAGTGTTCGTCTAGTTGTAAAATTAGCAAAAATCAGTATTTTATTTTGCAAGCTTTTGTTTTAACCACAAAAATGTGCTCATGCTCCAAATTCATTAAGATGAATGAATTCACGTTCATACAAAACAGAAAGAGACTCAGATAGTGAAACTTAAAATATGACTATTTAAAATGTTAATCTGCTGGATTAAATTTTGCAGAAATACCTGGGAAAGATATCTATATTCCATTCATGTTTTCCAGATGGCTGTCATTTGAGTACAAAGTATGGCACTCGGAGGTTGTCATTTGAGAACCAAGTATCACTACTGTCCCTCCCACTTCTTTCAACGATGCTCCAGGAAGCCTTTGGTTTTGTTTTCCATAACTACTTTTAGCTGAGTCCTGTTTACACAGTGTACTAGGCAGTGTCAAAACAGTGCTATGAGGTAAGGTGATCTCAAAATTACAAGTGACGATCAATGTAATCAGTACTTTATGTAAGTTTTATTTATACAAGTTATTTTTAATTTTATTTTTTTACCTTGAGGGATGCTTTTAATCAGGAAAATCAGTATACCTAGAAGTAAGGGTTTTTCTAGGACAGAGCTGGCAATTTTTTTCTGTAAAGAGCCAGACAGAAAATATTTTAGACTTCGCAGGTCAGGCAGTTTTTGCTGCAACTACTCAACTACACTGTTTTAGCCCCAAAGCAGCCACAGACAGTATGTAAACAAACAAGTGTGGCTGTGTTCCAGTTTTATTTACAAAAACAAGTGATGGGCAGGATTGCCTTACAGGTATTACTTCGCAGAATGCTGTCCTAGGACACCAAAGACAATTAATCTTAACAGTAATAACCACATCTTGATAAATAATGTAAGCATTAAAGGTTAAAATTTTGAATGTCAGTATCATGTCAAATCTCGTACTCGGCATCACCCTCAGTGGCAGGTACCAGAATACCTGCACTTAGAAAGAAAAACCTAAATTAAAGACAGCCATACAAAGTCTTGGCACTTCCTTTGCGTTTGTTGCTAGTGGGTTACCTGTCTCCATTGGAATGTTCTCATCGTCTTTCTTCTCCTCGCCTTTGTTGGCTGCTTGTTCTTCCTCAGGAACTATGCTGCTCTGACTGCGCTCAGCTTGCTCTGCGGCCTCCTTCTCCCTTTCCTCCTGCCTTTTGCGGGCCTGTTCCTCTGCCTGTGCAATCTCAGCTGCAATTTTCTCCATATCCACTTCTACTTTCAGACCGCACAACTAGTCAGAAAAAAACAGAACTCGGTAATGTTTTTCCTTATAATTTTTGAGCCAGATATATTCTTTCAAAAGTTGGTTTCCTTGCCTATGAACTGTGTCTGTGTATGTGCGCAAAAAAATGTGGTTCTAGGTCTTCTCTGAAACTCTTGGGTCTACAAGAAAAGAAAACTGCTCTAGCAGTCATATAATATGGGATATTCCAGAGCAGCTGGTGAGGCAAAATAGTGAAAATTCTGGGGTATACATAAGGCTTCCATTTTACATTCTGGGCTACCAACTAGATTTCCTTGTCTGAATGCAAAGTGCAAACTATAAATTACATTTAATGAAGACATTTGATGAATAAATCACAATAAAATGAAAGTAGTTAATGACTGTATGGGAGTTTAAAATATCAGAGGGCTCTAGCATTTATAGGCCTAGTTGATATGCATATAGTTCATGATATTTCAAATTTATTGCAATTTTGTCAAGAGAATGGGAACAATTTTATAAAAAAAAAAAGATCTTACAGGTTTTATAGTAAAGTTAGCCCTGTTTCAAAGTGCACAACATTCAATAAAAATACTATTTTGGAAAAAAGAATGAGGAAAAATAAAGTAACAGGTACGGTGATAAAAGTATAGTTAACATATTGAACAGATACCCTTTTAAGTTCATTGTTAAATGAATCTGTGCTTTCCAGGAATTTCCTCTTCTTCTCCTGGTGTCGTTCCTCTATTTGAAGAAGTTCAGCTTCTAGTTTTCGCTGCAAGACAGGATCAGGCTTTACAATCATGTCTCCTGTTTTAATGGTTCATACTTTCAAACAGTGTACCAAATAATGTTTTGAACTTTAGATCATTTATTACATGAGTCTAGCTAAGATTTAAAAAATACAAAATGCAGCACAAAGAAATGATTATGATCAATAGGTAAATGTTAAAGAATACTGTTTCAGGCCTGAGCAATTCCTTTGGAAAAAGTATTTAGTAGAGCAGTAAAGACTGATAGGATGCCTCAAAATTCTTAAGTTCACATGTATTTCTTAACAAATATACCTTCCATTACAAGGTTCTATATTATAGTTTTTAATGACAAACTTATTAAACATTTGGGAAAGGTCCACTTCCTTAAACCTCTTCTCCAAATCAGGAAGAGTTTAGACTGACATATTTAACAGGTACATTTAGGCATGGTGTAGGAATCATGTCAGCTGGGATTTGTGGTATAGGCCCATTTTATTGAAACGAATGTTTTATGACTTTACCTGATGAACCATTAAGGACTGGACCTGCCGTTTGAGGACCTGCATTCTAGCTGTTGTGACAACTGACCGAACGTCTGGCACCACACTCTCACTAAGAATTTCACTGATGAGGCGGTGGTTTCTCTGGAAACGGGCGGTGGCTGTATGCTTCATTGAAAAGCCATCATCATAATCTGGAATGAACAAATTGTTCTGCAAAGTAGGTCACCAGTAACCATAAAAAGGAGTGTAACATGTTAACACTTAATTATCAAGGAACCATGGCCCTTGCTGGCCTAACAAGGGGACCTGACCAGCGTCATGGGAGCACTGGGCAGTTACTTGATAAAAACCATACAGAGGACGTAATGTGTTCACTGGCCAAGGTAGTAATTTATCTCACAGTCTTTAAGTGACGATGTGTGTCTGAGAAGGCTTTGGCTAAAACATAAATGAGATACAACATGTCTCTTCTGGCTTTGGAATCAATGTGAAGGCTGCATGTGATGGCAGTAATTGAAATTCTGCCCAGTGTTTCACTTTCTTGGTAGTGACTTAAGGCATTTAACAACTAACGAACAACATATGAACTGGGCAGTGACTTTATGAAAATGCCAATTTGTAAAATTATCACAGCAGAGGAAACATCATCTCTAACAATATTCAGTTTCCCAGGCCCTCAAGGAATTTTATAGAAGAAAAATAAATGTTTTGATTCCAAATTTAATTTTTGTCAGTTTACACTTAGCCAGCTGTACGGGTCTGGTTTATATGCTTCTGTTTCGTTTTGTTTCGAGACAGAATCTCACTCCGTTAGCCAGGCTGGAGTGCAGTGGCCCAATCTCGGCTCACTGCAACCTCCACCTCCCGGGTTCAACTGATTCTTGTGCCTCAGCCTCCCAAGTGGCTGGAATTACAGGCACATGACACCACGCCCAGCCAATTTCTGTATTTTTAGTAGAGATAGGATTTCACCATGTTGGCCAGGGCGGTCTTGAACTCCTGACCTCACGTGATAAGCCCATCCTGGCCTCCCAAAGTGTTGGGATTACAGGTGTGAGCCACTGCGCACACCCTATATGCTTATTTTTAATAGGTATCTAGTGTTTCCTTAATCTCAGTCTTTGCTCTATCGCCTTCGTAGTTTTTCATATATCTACTAACAGCCTGTACTATTGTTTACTTAATATTTTTCTTTAAACTAACTCATTTAAAAAAAAAAAAAAGCTTTCTCTGTAGCAATACATACTAAAACAAATGCTCCTTTTTGACCCACTTAATCACCTCAGTGTCCCACCAGACAGGGAGAAACCATACTTGAGCAAACCTTGTTACAGAGGAAACCCTGTTACAGAGGAAACCCCGTTACAGAGGAGAAAGCCCGTTACAGAGGAGAAAGCCCGTTACAGAGGGAACCCTGTCACAGAGGGAAGCCCGTCACAGAGGGAAGCCCGTCAGAGGAAACCCCGTTACAGAGGGAAGCCTGTTACAGAGGGAAGCCTGTTACAGAGGACACCCTGTCACAGAAGGAAGCCTGTCACAGAGGGAAGCCTGTCACAGAGGGAAGCCTGTTATAGAGGACACCCTGTCACAGAGGGAAGCCCGTCACAGAGGGAAGCCCGTCACAGAGGGAAGCCCGTTACAGAGGACACCCTGTTACAGAGGACACCCTGTTACAGAGGGAACCCCGTTACAGAGGAAACCCCGTTACAGAGGGAAGCCTGTTACAGAGGAAAGCCTGTTACAGAGGGAACCCTGTTAGAGGCCTTTGTGGTGCTCCTATGTCAGTTTAGCACCTCTCTTATTGTCTCGCACTTAAGCAGTTCCTAAAATTCTCATTATCATAAATACTACAGCTAAAAACTGTTGTTTTTGTAAAAAGTTAAAAAAATTACTTTTCTTTCCTTTTGAGTAATTCCTTTAGGAAATAAACTTCTGAAATTAAAACTATTAGGTAAGATACAGTTTTTTAAAAACTCTGTAATCTTTCTACTTTTTAAGAGTTTTTCACCTTTAGGGTTATATGTGGTATATCTGTGCTATGTCTGTCTAAGTTATCTGTTTTTGTTATTTTTTATTTTCTTCTTTCATTTATATGGCCCCAGTGTTGACCACAGATGGGGTAATAAGGTCTAAGAATTTGGGCTTGTTCTTCCTTGCATGTAAGTCATCTGCTTCCTTTTTTCGGGGAATGGCTTTTCTAATTATGATCTAATTGAACAGCTATTTATCCCATGAAGAGGCTCTCATTGAACAAAAGCCTTCATTGTCTTGTGTAGATAATTGCACATGCCCTCTTTTTTTTTTTTTGGGACTGGGTATTGCTCTGTCATCCAGGATGGAGGGCAGTGGCATGATCATAGCTCACTGCAGTCTCGAACTCCTGGGCTCAATTGATCCTCCCACCTCAGCCTCAGTTGGAGCAGCTGGGACTACAGGCACAAGCCACCATGCCCAGCTAATTTTTAAGTATTCTGTAGAGATAGAGTCTTGCTGTGTTGCCCAGGCTGGTCTCAAACTCTTGGCCACAAGCAATCCTCCTGCTTTAGTTAAAAGTATTGGGATTACAGGCGTGAGCCATGGCGCCTGGTCATGTCTATCTTTTGATAGTCCTCTGTTAAAGAAGTCAGTAGCTGCTGTACTTCATGCAGATGCCCTTTCTCTTATGTACATTTGACATACATTTCCACCTCCCAAGTCTTCCTCTTTCTAATCATTTTCATACTGGCATGCTAAAGACATTCTCATACTGGCATCTTAATTACTACCTGAACTTACTTACTAGCAACTTTAAGACCCACCCTTAAAGTTAAAAACATAATAGGCCCAAGTTTGAGACTGTTTCTGAGTGAATCTCTTCAGTCCTTCTCAATGTTCATGGTGTTAACGAAAGCTTTAGTTATTTTCTACTTACGTTGCTAGCCTTTGTTTCCTCTTGTACTGACCCCCATCCTCCCAATATCTGTAGCCTGGATCATCTTCTGTATGTTTCTCTTGCATTAATCATTCCATTTGAGTAATTAAAGTGTGAGGATGCTAGTGTGTCTTTAGCACTGCTGATTCTGTTTAACACTCAATACTGTTTCTATTCCATATTCTATTCTCTATAGTGTTACATTCCACTGTGTGTATTTATGAGAACATTTGACAATATTCCAGTCCATTATTTTAAAAAATGATTTCTGTTTTTCCCCACTTTTATCAACTTATTCTTGTCTTCAGGTGCTATTATTGCTTCCTCCCTCATTGATACTGTCTTTAAAGTTCTTATAGCCTTCCTCTTTGTTACTGCAACTTTAAGATGGGATCTTAAATCATTTTCCTGATGTTTTTGTCACTTGTAGCTAGAGCTTCTAACCTTTTGCACATCATAGCAGTACACAGAGAAACTATTAGTATTTATACAGCACATTAAATATGTGGTTGAGTGTGTTCACACTGCAAGTGGCTATCTCTGGGTCTCCTTGCAGCTTCAGACCCTGCCTGGCTGCACAAGACCAGAACAATCAGCACACCTGCTAACTACTCATACAGAATGGCAATTAGGAAGCTCTGCTATTCGTGTGCATGTATAAAATTTGTATGGGTGTACCCTCATGTACACCCATAAAAGTAGTAGCATGAGCTATATTTATACATTCTTATTAGATTTCTGAATTAAATGGAAAGGAAACTTCATAATGTTTCCACATACTCATTAGCTTCTCCCTTAAGAGCCTCTAATTCAGCAAATTTAGTGAACCAGTAAGAAAACAGGATATAACTAGAATGCATTTAGCTTTGTAAAAGCAGATGAGGCAAAATCCTGATTGTGATTTAAAAACCTTTCATGCATTTTGAGTACAAAGATTTTGATAAACAATAAATAATTTTTGCCATTTTCTGCACTCAAAATGATATTTCTTTTTCTTGTGGGAAATTCACATACAAATCTTACTCAATATAACCAAAATACTGAGATGACACATAAATTATGCTTTCTTTTCCATTTAGGATAAGAAATAAAACACACCTAAGAGATTACTCATATCCTAACTCTCAGAGAAAGCATAAACAAAACCCCACTTTTTTTCTTTTACCATCTGGATCTTCAGCCGGCTGAATGCTCATGTACGGTTCCCCTTTCTCCATGCGAGACTGTCTCTGTCGACTTTCTTCCTCTAAAGCAGCTTCTGCACGACTTTTTGCATTTATGTAAGCAAGGTACGCGGGGGAATTATGATAGGCCTTCATAGATTCATTGTACTCTATCTGAAATTCAAATGTTTTTTGGTTTTATAATTAACATTTTACAGGTTATAATGCAGACTTATGTTATCTCATTTGAATATCAAAAGATATGATGTAAACAGGGTGTTCGGATAATTATCTCCTTTTTACAGACAAGAAATCTGAGGCCTTGAGAAATTGACTTGACTCAGGTAGACAAAGCCTCAGTACAGCATCAGCCTTCTGACCAAATCTTATGTTTCTTTTATAAATAGTAAGCCAGTGTTTTTGTACTTTACACATTATCTATCCCACTGTGAGCCCCTATCCTACCTTTTCTGCTTCGTATTCGTTTAAATATTCTTGTTTTTCTTCATCAGTGAGATCTCGCCACATGCCACCAATAATCTTGCCAATCTCCCACAACTTTAGGTCAGGGTTGGAAGCCTTTACTTGGTCCCAGACCTTAAAAAGAAAACAGATGAAATGTTAATACTGATGTCTAAATGTATAGACCTTTAAAAATACTTTTTAATATGGAAACTTTTGAACATAAAAAGCAGAGACAACAGTATCAAATTTCTATGTACTCATCAGCCTACTTCAACAATGATCAACGACTGACCAACCTCAGGTTATCTTTGCCCTACTGGATTATTTTAAGATAGATCTCAGACATCATGTCACTCACTTATAAATACTTCAATGTGATATGCAAGAACATCTCCAATCACTACAGACACTTAAGATGAATTACTTCAATAATACAGTCTATGTCACTAAAAGTTCACGTGAATTTAGAAGTGCTTAATTTGCATAACACAATACATCATATTATCAAAAACCAATGTAATAGTCAAGATCAAAAGGTTTACAATTTCTAGATAGTAGTTATAATGCTCTGCCTTTTAATAAAGATATTGGCTATTTTTTTTATTTTAAGAGTAACGTAAGTTCATCACCAAAAAAAAAAAAAAAAAAAAAAAAAAAGGAAAACTTGAGGAAAAGAAAATAAAAACTACCATAAGCTTACTGCTTAGAGATAACCACTGTCTTCTGTGTTTTCCCCCTTCAAACTAACATGTGGTTGCCATTATTTTTATAAAAATGAGATATTAATTCATGTAGTCTTGTAGTCCTCCTTCACTTAATATTTTCCTCATGTCATTAAATATTCTCCAAAAGACATGACTTTAATTTAATGGCCACAGAACATTCTATCTTAAGGATTTTAACAGTTTATTTAATCATGCTCCTCTTGTTGGATTTTAGTTCTGGAATTCTGAAATCAGAACTAATTGCCTTAAAAACTGTATTTTTTTGGTCCTTTCCTCCGAATATGCACAGAAAAGCTGGCTAAGCCAATCTAAAATTGGATGCAAAGAAAGAAGCAGCAAAGACAGTGTCCTCATTCTTTTCCAGGTCCTAAGCGCCTACCTTTCTGCTGTACCTCATGTAGGGCATCAGCGGCTTATCTGGTGGCTTTGGGGGTTTTGGAATCGTAATACCAGAGGATGCCTACAAAAGAGTTAAATACATTCATTATTCAGCTGTAAGGAGTTCACCGGCAAACTGAAAAGAGAGTCCCTTAAAAAATTCTAATGCGCCTTTCTTCTACTCGTCCAAATATTTTCTCCACTGAAAATAGCTATCACTGCAAATTCAGAAATGTTCAAAAGAAAATGACTTTAAGCACAAACTTTTTAAATGTTTTACTTAGCAGTTTATTGCCAATGCTTTGACAACCTGGCTGCAGGAACAAATAAAATATTACATAGTAACCCATACATTGAAAATATATGGTTATATATCAACCGTCTCACATTCAGGACATTACCTGGCACCCTCTTATTCTGCTCAATTACCATTACACATACAGTCAACACTTGATTATCTGCAGCAGGATCTGAACCCTTAACACTTACCATTCTCACACTGTCTACAGGGGCCTTAACCTATTAGCACTATGTCAGGAATGTACTTCCAATATCACCACAAAAACAACTTCTCAGGGTGAAAAACAATTAGTGAAATAACAAACCACTTTACCTCCTTTGCCAGGCTAGAGATTTTATTTCTCTTAAGGTTCTGTCTGTTACCTAGTGGTTTTCTTGTAAAGGGGAAGGAGAAGTGTGAATGAAAGTCACACCTTTTTGTGTCCTTAGTCCTAATCACAGTGTAAAAGCAAACAAGTTTATCCGGAACAGAGAAGTGGCAGATATGGGGCCTGATTGTTATTTTTGAGGTGTTGTATCAAGAAGTTCCATTCCATTAAAAATGTTTGGTTTTATGGGAAAGACAGAGGAAAAGGAAAGATGTGATGTGCAGGAAAAGAAAGACAGAAGAAAAGGAGGGGGAGGGAAGACTGAAAAATATTTTTTAAAAAGGTAAAGCAAAAATAGGTGAGAGAAAAAATAAAAAAAGAAGGAAAGAGAAAGATAAAGTGATCAGTTTTTCCTGTGGTCTAAAGTCTAGGTGAGATTCCAGACAGCTTCTGGTAGACCACCCAGATAACACCCATCTAAAAGTATTTATTTCTGAACTTTTTAGTCTCCTCTTAATATACATGACTGCATTTGATTAAAGACCCAGAATAAGAAAAATCATTGCTATTTCAGACAATTTGCAAATTTTCAGGAGATCTCCTCTGATATTGACTCTCCCTGCTAGGCTGGAGAAATGAAGTGCTGGCTTTATTCTAATTATCAAAAGACAGGATTGGCAAATCCTTATAAGAAAACTAAAGTAACATTTTGTTCGCTTCCCCTTCTGTTGTTGCTATGATAAAACCCCAGAGATACTCCTCCACTCTAGGCTGGGACCCCAATCATAACCTTATTTTTCATTTGAGGGCTCAGGGATTAGCATGTTTGTGTCCTTTTCCACTATGATCAAGAAATGTTTCCTCTTCCTACAAGGGTCTCTCTCCATCCCTGTAACTCTACTTCTTCATATATGAAGTTATTAGAAAGCATTTCGCCTTGGAAGCAGTATTTCCTCTCTTTCCATTCCTTCCATGCATTCTTACTACACCTCATGCTAGTGCCCAGGTAGACAGACACTGTTTTTGGCCAGCAGTGGGTAAGAGAGTGAGATGGCCAGGGGGCATGGAAACTATCAAAAGTGGTGGGGTAGCAGCCAATAAAGGGAAACCTGTATCAGGGTTTGTACAAGTTCTTTTAAGGGGAAAGGGAATTCCTATAAGACTAACCTTACGGATTCAGAGGAACAGACACACAAAAGTCTGCTTCTTCACACATAGTTATTAGAAAGCATTTCCAACTCATATCCAACACAAACCTTCAGAATTCCATGAAATGGGTTACAAATAAGGTTGGAATTGTGCCCATAATTGAGGTGGTTAAGACTACTGTCAAAATTTTTTTGAAATTAAAGAGGTAAAGAATTCTAAAATGCCTATGCTTTCGAGCTTTAAGTATGAATTAAACCACTTTAAAAACATAGTAGTATTTGCTTTGATATTTTTCAAAGAATCACATTTATGTTAATGGATTTGCTATTTCTCTTCCTTTCTCCCAAAGAAAGGTACACATATCATCTATATATTGAGACCAGTCAACTTACAACAAAAAAACCCAAACTAAAAAAACACCCCAAAACAATAATAAAGTTAAAATTCCAGATGGTTTGCAGGATAGTAAAGATTTATATCATTACACACCTCCAATTTATTTAATGTCTCAGACAGACATCTTTCTACAATGTCTTAAACATTTCTGTAAAAAAAAGTTGAACATACTTTAGACCCTTTCTGGATAAGATTCAATTGTAAACAACCACTGTTTTGCTGTGCTGTAACCCTCTGTCGGGTGTGTGAAATGCGAAAATCTGTTGTTGGCTCTTTCAGTGGCCTATGGCTATGCTTTTGGAGAATGTGTTTCCATTTTTGAACTGTTTCTTTCCTTGCTACTATCAGGAAATCCACCTCTAGCAGCAACTCTCTTTTCAATTTTCTGCTTTCAATTTCCAACGGAGAGGTCGGTAGAACTGGGCTTACAGAAGAGCAAGGTCTTAGGAAATCGCCTATGAATAAAATTCATGATTTTGTGAAATTTATCTTGGCTACTCAGTTTTTTATTGTTGTTTCTTTTGTAATTCTCAGCTGTTTCTCTAGCAGGAACTTATTTAAGAGCTTTCTTCTGGGACAGAATTTCTATTAATGTACAGAAACAGGCTGTTTTTAAAGACATTTTTGTCTCAATGTGTTTTCACACCTATACTTAGGAGAATGCTAATCATCATCTGAATGAAGAACTGACTAGGAATGAATTCTATCTTGTAGCTATCATAAGCACTCCAAAAGGTCTTGACATGCTATATAAAGTATTTACTGTCTGAGAACTATCCAAGTATACCAGAGTCACCAGGGAAACCCAATGTTCTCTACAGCCTACCAGAAGCTACTGGACAGGGCTTCACAGACTCATGAAAGCCACTAACACAATATGCACACAATAATACCAAACGGGAGCTTCTCCTCACCCCCAAAAGTAATGCATAACTAGGGTCACAATGCTTTTATGAAAATCAAAATGCTTTTATTATGGTCAAAATCAGAGCCACTGAGTCCTAACAGCTTAAACTAGATATAGAAAACAGGGCAAGTAGTGTAAAACCTCCACATTTTCTAGGCCCTTCTTCATATAGCAGTTTGATTACACTTCAACCTGGTGTTAAGAGGACAATAATACAAAGTAAATCTCTACAAAGGACCAAAACACCAAATTTTCCATGCCCCACACCTCTCTATACTTCATCTACCATGTAGCTAGTGTCCACGCCAAATGCTCAGTTCTTAACATTCGCCAAGAAGGAATGAGAAGAAACAGATGAGTGACTTCAGATAGGGAGTGCACTTTCTCTTCCTAGTCTCCATCGAACAATCTCACATTTTTAACAGAGAATCCCCCACAGCTACATCCAAGTTAAGAACAAAATGCTTACACAAAACCAAAAGACAAATTATTGTAATATTATAGTTACCATTTGTATTCCATTAACATAGATAATCAAGAGGTGACTGTATAGAGCTATTAAATGCAATCATTCTTGTTTACTGCCCGTGAAAAAATTTCTGCATTAACATGAAGATCCAAGATTGATTCTGTTCATTGTTTAAATTAAAATGTTCTTTATCATCTGCAAACCTTGCCACCCATTACACTTGTGAAACAACACGTTTAGGCCAGGGAAAAACATGTATTGATGCACATAAAAATTGTATGCATTGTGAAATGCATACATACACACACTTTGTCAGAATTCTTTTCAGATACCATGAAATATGCATGGCACATAAAACTTGATATGCTTATGAAGTACAAATTATGCAGAAACAATGAAAAATTTAGACAAACAAAACCTATCAAGCTAAGCAATATGCTTATCAAGATAGACATTCATTTGATAGCTACAAACTTTCAGTTCTAGCTTGACTACAGGGTGAGAGGGCTTTTTTGAAGTTACATTAATAGAAGGCACTTGTTATTTATGAATACAGCAAACAAAAACCAGATATTAAAAACTTTACAGCCATTCTGGGTTGTATAAATTCTCAGCAACACTACATTCCAATGTAGTATTTGACTTTTGGATTTTTTATCTTTAGTAAGTCATTTTTATAATTATTGGCTTTTTTGGCACTTAAACTTTTTTGAATGAAATTTAAGATGATTCTAATTTTGAAATCTTAGGCTGATCATTTAAATGAAACATCCTAAGTTTCAGAAATCATATCTCTTATACTAAGGATTAGAAATGCACTTCTCGTTGTACGTATCTAGTTTGATACTTCAAATTAATTTCATTCAATCTTCATTCTGCATTTCTTTGAGGTGACATTAAAACGTTTTTCTCTTTTTCACTGTAGAGCAATGAGTCTCAGTTAGAAGGTCAACTATTAAATCCAAAAGACAAATAACTATGGGTAGGGATTCAAACTGGTATACCAGCCAAAAGCGTTCCAGCCCTGAAAAAGCCAGGTCTGAAAGCCCAGCCTTTACTAGAAACTGAATCCTTGACACTAATGCCAATCACCTTATAAAAACGAAAAATACTCTTTATGCCAAAAAGGGTATTTTTACCAGAAGAAATTCTGTTTGTTTACATACAGTATAAGCATCAAGTGCTCAAGGCTTTATCCCTACCAACCACCAAACAGAATGGATTTTTCTTTTCTTCCATATACATTCCAGATCTCACTATTTATTTTTTCAGTGTGAGATGCTACAATGAATGTTGAAAATAGTCAAAAAGCTAGGTTAAAAAAATTTTTTTAAATGGCTGTGCTTATGATTCAAAAAGACCTAATTCTGAAGGCATTTCTGGTCAATTCCAGTTGTTTGCCGGATGCTGTAATAGTTGATTCTCCTACCGTGACCCGGCTGTTGGTGCCCGGGTTCCCTCCCAGCCTGTAGTTGTTGTAGGCGAGATGACTGTATGGATTGTATCCCACAAACCCTGGTGTGCTGGGCATTTGCTGATGGAAACAAATGAGACAAAAACACGAATGAGAAATGAGCTCAAACGAGGAAAACACAGAAATGAAAAATGATCTGCATATGGCATGCAAAAGCAACCTGAATTTAAACAAGCAATGGTGTGTTGTAATTGTTCTTTTTTTCCACTGAGGAAATTAAATCTTTTTCTTTCATTGAGAAACCTGTCTGCAGTGTCTTTTGGTTGTTTTTCTCTTTCTTTTTTGCAGGGACTGGGGGTGTTTGTGTGACTGTGAATGTGTGTTGTGTTTCTGGAGGAAAGCAATACACTGAAGTGTTTAAAACATTCAGGATTTACTTTATGGTCAACAACAGGATATAACAACTTAGCAATATATGAAGACTGAGATAGGAAGGCTTAAAGTGTGATAAACTAGAACTCTGAAAACACTACATGCAAAACAAAACACAATTTATTTGACATGTGGATGCCACCAATGTATTCATCTACTAAAAACAAAAACAAGAAATGGATCTGATTTCAAAGACGGTTTTAAATCATTTTATATAATGTGAGAAATGAGAAGAGACTCAAATCGGGAAGCCAGGATTTGTCAATTGAAAAGAACATATGCTGGATTTGATGGATGTCACATACATGATTTAAAACAAAGACTTGTAAGAAATGCATGGATTTCATTCTGGGGTACTATCTGATCTTTTTAACCCAGTCATTCTTTTATAGGATTTCTCTTCCATCTCTTCTTTGATCCATCTTCCACAGGTCAATCATGAAAACATTTCTGCATTTAGTCTCAATGTGAACTACTTTTCTAGTTGATAGACTTGAATTTTCTTTTTTCATCTAGTTTCCTGATAGCTCTCACCCTTTCAAAACACAACTGCTCATTTCAGCAACAGAACTCTTGGTTTTTGTGAATTATGTGTTGATGTAATCACAAATGGGCTCTTATATAGCAGTGGCCTTGGGGCTAATACAATGACACTCAATGTTCATGAGAACCAAGGCATAATGTATAGAAAGAATATAGTAGAGACAGACCAAAATTCGGGTATTTTACCTTGTAAAGCTCAATCAAAATATGTGACAATTTCATTTTTACATGCAATTAACAATATCGGTCCTTAATTGTATAATGTAAAATACACTTAACACATTCCAACTAAGCTGTAGCTGTTACAAAATAAACACAATTTCCTAAAACATGCCGCTGCACATATCCTTAGTACCCAAAAGAAAGACATTTAAGCAGATATTACATTTGATACTCTTTAGGAGAAAAGAGAACGGCTGATCAATTTCTAGTCTATACAGTTAGAAAAGACGCAAATTAAGCATATTTAAGTAGGCAAAACACAGATGAAGTATCAAAGGCATGAAAGAAGTGTATATTACTTGGAGTGGTACATTTGGGTGGCGGAGGTGATAGTGGTGATAGTATTGGTAGTGGTGGTGATGGTGGTGGTGGTAGGAGTAATGGAAAGAAGGAAGGAGAATAATTAATTTAGTATCCATTCTGTTGGATGTTTTAATCCCTAGTTTTCTATATTTTGTGTGTTAACGTGAAATTATAATGGCACAAAAATATAACTAAAGAAAGGCAAAAAAAAAAAAAAATCCTTTTTACGCATAGTAAGTTATAAGGGGACACTTCATTTTTGAAATATTTTAATCTCAAAAAATCAAGTTTGTCCTCAAGATATGATACATTGTCAGAGGCAGTATTTATGTCAAAATGACACCTTCAAAGTTTGCATAAATAATAAGAATCACTGTTCAACATTATGAGGCAATAATGTTATAAAAATAAGGGAACTAAAAAAAAAAAAAATGGAAAGCAAAACATTATAATTATACCATTTCCAAAGCTGAAGTACATGGTTAGCTCTTTGAGGTCAGAATCTCAATTGTTCAGCTCCACCTGTATAGCCACTAGCGGAATGCCATGGAGATGGTCATAACAAATGTTCTTTGATTTAAGAAAGAAAAGAAACCAAGCACAGGACTTTACGGTCTACTGGAATTAACTTTAGAGCCTGTATATAATATAAATTGAAATGAGAACATATGGTACAGTATCTCTTTTTAAAAGTATCTCACTAAAGAAAAACAAATTGTTGATAAATGTAACTAAAACATATATCTGAGGGTTAGTAAATATGAATAGTTTTCTAGCGGAGAAAACAAAATTACACAAGGACCTAATTAGTAGTGAAGAGTAGACTAGCCTGAAATTTAGGTGGTAGGGGGTATGGAAGGAAGGATTAATATTAAAGAACTAATTTTGTAGAATTTGGTCATGTTAACAGTGTTTTTAAAAAAACAAACAAAACCCCCCTCCCAAAAAACCAACAAGGAAGCCATTTCAGCAAGACCTGAACAGTTACTGCTAAATCTGTTTTGTAGGTTGGAAAATTATTTTACATGCTGACCAAGCTGGGCCAGAGCTTGCTGGATGAAAAATATGTTCACAACTACTTCTTAAATACCTCAAAACATACATACTTCCAAACCAATAAAATATAATTTATGGAGTGGAAAAAGATTCAATAGCAAGATCTGACCCATAGATAACGAAATCTTTACTTGAACAGCTTGAAAATACTTACAATGAGTATAGTTTCAGAAGCTTTATTGTTTAATATGAAAATTTTATAGAGAGACAAGAAAGGAGAGAAAAACATAACCAGTTGAAGGTTAGGTTTAACAAAAAAGCCAGAATGAGCATTCATTCAGTAACAACTTAAAGACTCTTAATAGTGAAGATTAATAAGAAAGAAATGGTAAAACTTTCACTTATTTCCCATTTACAAAGAAAAAAACAAAACAAACTGAGCATAGGAGGTTGGAGTTTTACAGTATTGTTTCTTTAAATGTTGGGGTTGGTTCAAGGAAAGATGCAAATAATTATTTTATTTAGTAGGAAATGCTTTTTTTTTTTTTTTTTTTTTTTTCTTTTAAGCTGAATTTCATCCTGTTGCTGTGATGATTGAGTGACTGTCACTGGAAGACATCTGGGTTTTTGTATCAAGGCCAGACTTGGCTATTACATTAACAAGAAAATTAAAACTTACTGTTGCAGGAGCTGGGGTGGGAGGTGGGGCATAAGATGGTCTTTCTGTTTGAAAGAAAATAAATAACTTCTTGTAAACAACTGAGATATAATACTATGCAACAAAACTACCAATGGTCCTGTTTTGAAGAAAAAAAAATGAGAGTATTTTGGAATTCCCACTTGCTAGGGCATTAGTCTCTTATTAACATAGATCGATAAATATAAAAATTGAAACTTACTTGACATTTTGGAAGATTAAGTTCTCAGTTCCTTAAGAATGAATCTGAGACACTAAAATAAAAAAAAAAGGAAAAAAAAAGAGAATCAAAACTCAGCAAGCATACGAGAATGTTTTCCTAATGAATAGGGTAATTTAATTGGTATTTCTGAGTAAAATTACTTCACCTTAATTCCTAGTAATTAAGCCTTTTGCATATTTTAACTAGTTCTTATAGGAGATTTGGTTGATTAGAATTAAATGACTAAAATAAAGTACTGGGGATATTTAGAAATGTACTTTCAGGTTTTTTCTTGGGATACTAAGCTACCTCTTGTATGGAAAACATTTTGCTGACGCCATGTAAACATTTCATCGGACTGATACAAGGATGAGAATACAAAGTGATGTATTAGAGTCCAACCCAACAAGGCCTACCAGATACTGACAGCTCCTTGATCAGCAACTGTACCATGTTTTTGGGATAACAATTTTTATTAACACTGGGCAGCATTTTATTCCTGGAAGCAGTGCAAAAGGTAATTGGTATGACAATGAACTTCGCATTCTCTTAAGAGTGGTAAATAGCTTCATAAATGCTGGGAATAAATTTTGAGAGTCTACCTGAAAAATTCTTATTCACCCTTCACGGCCCATTTCAAAATTTTTCTCCTCAATGGAACTTTCTTGATACATTACCTGGGCAGAATTAATTGCTCCCCCATCTGTATTCCTATACAGTTTACACAGATCTATGATATTATTATAACTTTTTTTTAACTTGTCAATATGGCTAGATTGTATGCTACTTGGAAACAGGGACCATGGCAGGACCCAGCTCAATTCTTAGGAAATTTTTTCCTAGTATTACCAGCTCACAACATAATCAGGCACATGTGAGCTTGTTCTTTCCATCAACATACATCACAAATAGTGAGGTACAAAAAGACAAAAATTCATCTTTAGAAAGAAGGCAAATAAACTTCTATGACTATTGGAGGTATTTGCATCCAAAGTTATGTGGAATAGATCCGATTTTTCACTTCTATTACTCATTTTAAGGAAATTCCCTGGAGCGTAAGGAATGAGTCCTGGTGTGGAAAGAAACAGTTCATTTTCTCAATGGTCCAACCTGAGTCTTTCCCTCTTAAAGAACAGTCAGAAACCTTTGACTCTGGTGTAGATTTCCTTTCTGCTCACATTAAGGGAGCTGTCAACATCCAGCAGGCCTCGCTGCAGGGGACCCTGACAACTGCCATAAGCTCCCTGTACGTTATACTTCATTGTTAATACTTTAAAATTATGGTTCTCCTTTGCTAGAACATAAAATTTAAGAGTGGGCTTGTACATTTGTCCACCGTTGGATCCATCCTTGGTGCCTGGCATAAAAATAAATACCCGATAAATATTTGTTCAAGAAATACTTTATACGGGGTAGGCTTATGACCCTATTTCGCTTAACAGTCACAAGTACTTGATATGTACAGCTATCCCCATTTTACAGATGAAACAAGGGAGTCTCGGAGAGTCTAAACAACTTGTCTGAAGCCATATGCAGCCAGGAAGTGCCAGAGTTGGGTTTCAAACCCAGGCCAAACTATTTCAGAGCGCTGCTCGTCTCCACAAGCCACATCTTGAGTCCTCAGGTCGCTGCCTGAACCAATGGGGGAACCTTATTCCTGGGGGTGAGAACCACGGACTTGCCTCGCCCGCGGGCTTCCTGAGGTCGCTCTCATTGTCTTGGAGAACGTACTTTACTAGCAACTCCCCTAAAACGGGGTATGCACAGGTGTTTTGACCAATTTCGGGTGACCAGCCTTGCCTCCAAGGAGGGGGCCCCAGATGGGACTCCCTTCCAACCCTTGCTCTGCTAGGCCTCAAGGAGGCCGCAACCGGCTCCCGGCTGTGGCCCCACGGCCAAGCCTGAACCCCAGCAACCCCCGGGAACTCGGAGTTCAGCCAAGCGGGGACACCACGACTTGCCCCCACCAACCCGGTCCGGCCCACTTGGAAACACTCACCCGCGGGCAGAAAAAGCGCCCGCAGCTCCGGCTTCGCTTCCCTTTGTCCCGCGCACGCCCCGCCCCTCGCGTCCGGAGCTTCCGCACTCGCACTTTCCACACTCTTCTTAATTTTTTTTTTTTCCGGGCCCCACCCGACCCTCTTTGGAAAAAATAAACCTTCTAGTGAGGATGCGGTGATGCTTAGCACACTCCGGGATTTTTTTCAGGCCCCATTGGTTCCTCAAAACTCTCCGAATTTGGATAGTTTCCTAGCCGGGCGCCGATTCGTCACGGCGAAGAGGGCCGAAGAGAACCGACCGCGGGATGGGCCTGGGTTTAGCGGCTGTCAGGAGCTGGAGCGGCCGCAGCGACCGAAGAGGTGGCGGGAGGCGCCGGGCCTTGCGGAGGGGCGGTGGGGGCTGCAGTGGGAGACGGCGGGAGGCACTCAGCGCGAGGCCGCGGAACCACTGTGGCCGCGCGCAGCTCGGCCAGACTCCTGCTGAGCCCGCCCCTGGAGGGGCCCTCCCCGACCCGGGTCTTTCCTTTCGGCTGTGGGCCAGAGTCTACACTTCACTATGCCGGGGATGGAGGCGTGGAGGACTCGCTTCGCGGCGTTTGCGTCCTCGCAGACGCCTCGCAGGGCTTCCTGCCCTCACGGCACGGTAGTAGCTTTGGCGAAAAGCAGTACGAGTTTTGCAGTTTTTCCAAGCGCTTTTAGGGTGTAATCGTCCCAGGTTTCTGAGCCAAGGCCCGGAGAGGTTGACCCTCTTGCAACAGCTTGTGTGTCCTTGCAGCGCCGCGGGTGCCACCTGGTCTCCGCCCCAAAGCTGCCTTGGCTCCTTCGGTTCCCGCCAGCGGGAACGACCGTCCCCACTTTCAGCTTAAACTCATCTGTCCTTCCGGATCCAGCTCAGAGGTCTCTTTGTGATGCCCTCCAGGAACTTCCCCCGCTAGTAATCCTTCGTTTGTATTCCCGTGGCTCTTTGATAATAATGACTGGAGTCCTGAACCTGACCCTTTGTATCGGACCGTGTTTGTCATCTCTAGTGCTTTATGAAGGCCTTGAAAGCAAGGTTCAGCCGTTTGTATTGGTCATCTTCCCATTGCCAGTGCCTACGAAGGACTTGACTCATTCACTGTTAGACGCTCAGTAAGTGTGTATTGAGGCAGCCCCCTGTGCTACTCCGGGGCTCTTTCCACTACATCATGAGTATGTTGGTTTACCAGATGGAGTGAGTAGCCTCCTCTTTGGATACATAAACACCTGACGGATATTGTGGGCCACTGTGGAGGAGAATGAACAGATGGGACCCCTGACCTGTCGTTACTTGAAAACAGTTGACATTTAGAGAGAGAGGCTGAATTCTTGGGCTGCCCTTAGCCCTCATCCTGAGTGTGCCAACAGGGAATAGAAGCATCTCTAGTCTGCAAAGCCAGGAACAAGTGCTACTCTGTCCAATTTATCCAATATTGTTATACTCATGAATAGAGATTAATGAAATTGAAGAGCATATTCAAGAGAAAGACTAAAGGAGAGGTCGTCTGCCCTGTGGACAGGCAGCTTGAGTGGTGCTTGAGAAAATGTACATGAAATTGCTTTTTAAAAAATATTCACGCGTGTAGTCCCAGCACTTTTGGGAGGCCGAGGCGGGCGGATCACGAGGTCAGGAGATCGAGACCATCCTGGCTAACACTGTGAAATCTCGTCTCTACTAAAATTACAAAAACAAAATTAGCCGGGCGTGGCGGCGGGCGCGTGTAGTCCCAGCTATTGGGGAGACTGAGGCAGGAGAATGGCATGAACCCAGAAGGCGGAGCTTGCAGTGAGCCGAGATGGCACCACTGCACTCCAGCCTGGGAGACATAGCGAGACTCCGTCTCAAAAAAAAAAAAAAAAATTATATATATATATACACACACACACACACATATATATACACACACACACATGTATATGCATCAGGGACATGTAAAGGATTAATGTACGATACACGAAGGCCTCGGAAGGGATTCCAGTACATTCTTTTTCTGGTTTTGCCCAGCAACTCCAGCCTGGTTTCTTCCCTGCCTTTGGGATTATGGTGGGGGGACTGGGCAAGTGCAGTGGTGGGGAGGTGTGTTGTCCCCAGGCAGTCCTCTGAAGAAAAACTGCAGGTTTTGAATGTTAGGAATAAAGCACACTATAGTAGGAAAGGGATGGCCCACAAACGGAGAAAAGGGAAAGGAGAGGACCTAAGTGGAGCAGTGACATTGTCTGATACACTTTGTCACTGGGCTTCTGCTCAAATGTCACCTTCTTAGTAGGTGTTTCCTGACCTCTTTAAAATTGCAGCTCATTCCCCAATCCCCAGTGTTTGTTCATGGCCTGTTCTTTACTTTTTGTGTAGTACTTATCGCTACCTAACATACTATACATTTTATGAATTTATTTATTTTGTCTTTTTCTTTTTCTTTTCTTTCTTTCTTTTTTTTTTTTTGAGACGGAGTTTCGCTCTTGTTGCCCAGGCTGGAGTGCAATGGCGCGATCTTGGCTCACTGTGACCTCCGTCTCCCGGGTTTAAGTGATTCTCCTGACTCAGCCTCCCAAGTAGCTGGGATTACAGCATGTGCTACCACAGCTGGCCAATTTTGTATTTTTAGTAGAGACGAGGTTTCACCATTGGTCAGGCTGGTCTTAGACTCCTGACCTCAAGTGATCCACCCGCCTCGGCCTCCCGAAGTGCTGGATTACAGGCGTGAGACACCGCACCCGGCCATCTTTTTTTTTCCCATCAGAGTGGAGACGTTTGACTTTTGGAACAGTACACAGCACATTTAGGTGCTCAATACTTGTGGAGTAAATACATGAATGACTCATTTTCTTCCCTTGGTTCTTTCTCTACCAAAGATTTGAAAAATTAAGAAACACCAGCCTGGCAACATAGGGAGACCCCATCTCTTAAAAGAAAAAAAAAAAAAAATTAGCCAGGTGTGGTCTCAGTTACTTGAGACGCTGAGGTGGGAGGATTGCTTGAGCCTGGGAGGTCAAGGCTACAGTGAGCCATGATCATGCCACTGCACTCCACCCTGGGTGACAGAGGCCCTTTCTAAAAAAAAAAAGAAAAGAAGGAAGGATATAGGTAAGAGATAATAGAAAAATAATCTGTTCCCTAGTTCTGAAGAAACTAAAACTGAAGAGTGAACTATCTAGCAAGATGGACTTGACTTATGAGTTTTTTTCCCCTTAAAGCAAATATCAGAACATATGATCTTGCCTTTAGAAGGATATTTTGGTAACTACAGGACAGATGTTTGGAGTTGTGATTATTCCCAGAAAACTTGGGATACAGCATCAATATGACTATTTAAACTAAATATAAGGGTCGTTGGGAGTGCTCACATGGGCCCAGTGGTTAACCCCAGAGATAATCTTAGACCCAATTAAGGCCTAACTTAGGCCTTAGTTTTCATTCTGGCAGCAAGATCCAGAAAGTTGGCCTGCTTTCCCCAGACACTACTCGTACTTTTTTGGGGTTCTTCTTTCCCCAAGACAGGGAAGCCAAAACTAAGTGAGTAAGCTAAGGTTCAAGCCCAGGTATCTTTGAGTTCTTTCCATTGTGCTGTGGGAAGAAACTGGTGATGGAGACAGAATTAGGGGTAGGACTGAGAAGAAAGAAGAAAAAAGGAGAAAATGAGAGAGAATAAGGAAAAACCTGAAGTCCTTGGACACCCAGTAGTCTATGAATAGGCTGTCAGTGGTCTATGAACCCTTTAAAATTATACTCAATTCTTACGGGCTTTTTTCCTGATAGAAGGTTGATTCTTTCATGACATTTTCAAAGGGGTGCGTGACTCAAGAAAGATTATGAAGCAACCACTGAGCCACGGAGTTTGTAGTATGTCTGTGGAAGCTTTTTTAATGGATTTTTTTTTTTTTCTTAAGCAAGGGAAAGCGAGAACAAAACTTTACCTGACCCAAATAGCCTATGAAAGTCTGGTTATAGACAAAATGATGAAACAAACTAATTTTCTCAGCTGTTTCTGTGAAAGCAGAAGGAGTTATGGGTATTCTGTTTTCTGTTGCTGGAAATAGTTGTGAAATATTGAAGCTTAGCAGCTTTCCAGGACAGAGTGATTCACAGAATTTAAAAAGCACGGTTTGCTTTTAGAACCCTCTGTGTTGCCCTCAAAATAACCTCGGGGATTTGGGACAAGAGTGTTGCCACATGGTGTGGAAAGGGATGAACATTGAAAACAGGATAGAGCTGGAGAATCTGGGGTGTGGGGTCTTATCCACTGATAATATTGGGAGTCTAGGGCAAAGTAGCCAAACGAGATTGTTGCAGGCCGTATCTGGGCTGCTTCCTGTTTTTGTAATAAACCCTTATTTGGACACAGGCATCTCCATTTATTTACATATTGTCTTTGGTTGCTTGTGGTTACAAGGGAACGGTTGCTTACTTGTTACAGGGATCTTATGGCCTGAAAAGCCTAAAATATTTGCTCTCTGGGCTTCAATGGAGCAGGTTGCCAAGGCTGGTCTAGAGTCTAAGCATGTGAGGGAAACTTGGAAACGCTTGTACTGATTTTCACATATACCTTATTTTAGAGCCTTTATTTGTTATATGCCCACAAATATTGCAATCTGTGTGTACATGCCGGCCATAACTTGTAAACATAGAACCAAATTCTGCCCTGTAGACAGACAAACTTTCCTTTGATTTCATGTGTTGATAATTTGAGTAATGTGTATGCATATTATTTATCTAAAATTTAATTTCAGCTCATGTATCATAATACATTTCCAATGGGGAAACTTTCAAATTAATGAAAGCATTTTCTGACTTCAGAGATTTTTATTTTTATTTTCATTTTTGAGACAGGGTCTCACTCTATTGCCTAGGCTGGAGTGGTACAATCTAGGCTCACTGCAGTCTCGACCTCCTGGGTTCAGGCAATTCTCCCACCTCTGCTTCCTGAGTAGTTCAGACTACAGGTGCACACTACCACACTGGGTTAATTTTTTGATTTTTTTTTTTTTGGTTAAGACAAGGGCTCAGTGTGTTGCCCAGGCTGGTCTCAAACTCCTGGGCTCAAGTGATCCTCCTGCCTCAGCCTCCCTAAGTGTTGAGATTACAGGTGTGAGCCACCATGCCCAGCCAAGAGATTTTTTAAAAATTCTAAAACCATAAGAAAACAAATTGAAGGACAAACTTTGACAATACAAAGATCTCTAACAAATGAATAAGAAATATGCTTATGTGCAGTATTATTCACATATTTCTGCATAGCAAATTATCCCAAAATTTAGTGGCTTAAAATAATAATCACCTATTATCTTTAGATAAACTTTTTCTTTTTTTTGAGACACAGGGTCTCACTCTGTCACCCAGGCTGGAGTTCAGTGGCGTGATCTTGGCTCACTGTACCTTCCACCTCCTGGGCTCAAGCAATTCTTGCACTTCAGCCTCCTGAGTAGCTGGGACTACTGGTGTGTCAGCATGCTTGGTTAATTTAAAAATTTTTAATAGAAACAAGGCCTCACTATATTGCCCAGGCTGGGCTTGAACTCCTGAGCTCTAGCAATCCTGCTTAGGCCTCCCAAAGTGCTGGGATTATAGGCGTGAGCCACCGTGCCTGGCATGGAGAACATTTTTGTACTTTAAGATCTATCATGACAGAACAGTTCAAATTGGGTGACTCACTGGGAAAGAATAACTTTTCTGGCAGCAATTGAAAAATTAAAAATAGTATCTTTACCTGTTGTGTTTTGAACTATTACTTAATCATTGTCAGCTATGATTTCCCCCACAAATTCTTTAAAGACAATTTTCTTCCAAATAGTACTGTATATCTGAGCAGTGCTTTACCAAATATTTTTGCTTGTATATTATTTCAAACAATTGTAAGGTAGGCAGAGTAGGAATTATTACCCAGCATTACCTTTTCCTTTGTTTTCAAGTGTAAAACTTGAGGCCTAGGAACTTAAAGTGGTCCCTCCTGATTACATGGTTAATTAGTGACAGAACCAGGGCTAGGATCCTACAATTGTTAGTAATTGGAATTGCTCTTTATTTTTGTATTTTGTTATGGAAGCATGCATTTGAAACATTTCAGAGAGATTGAAGAATATTAATTTCTACTTATGTATAAAACAAGGATAATATTATTCATTGTGTAGGATTGTTGTAAGGAAGGATTAGGGATTATTAGGGATAAATACAGTGCCTGGAGCTGAGTAAGTGCTTTGCAAATGGTGCAGCCATTATTAAACTTTTCCCAGATTTATGGGATTATGTGATTATTTTGATTTTTAAAAAACTAGAATAAAATATTGATATACCATTCTTAACTCTTTTGTGAAACAAGTTAAAAACCATTATCTATCTACCGTGATTGCAGTTTTCTTTATTCCCCAAATGAACTAACCATATTGGAGTAATTAGTTCTTTGTTTCTCTTAACCATGCGGAGATATTTTTGAACTAAAAGGACTGCTTTCAAACTCACATACAATGCAGCTTTAGCATTCATATTTCAATTTTTTCAATGTTTAATTTTTATTTATTTTTACTTTTTATAGAGATGGGGGTCTCGCTATATTGCCCAGGCTGGCCTTGAACTCCTGGGCTCAAGCAATCCTCCCACATTGGCCTCCCAAAGTGCTGGGATTACGGGCATGAGCCACCATGCCTGGCCATGTTTCATTTTTTAAATTGTATTGAAATCATTACCTTGGTAAATTCATATCCCAATTTAAAATGCCCGAAAGCGAATAAAGCTTCATTATAAATTCAAGTACTGTATTTTAAAATGTACATGTTATACACCCAATAGATGCATACTGGAATTACTACAACAAGCAGTTACATTCATGACGCCCAGTACTAAGTTTTTTTTTTTTTTTTTACACTGCAATAGATTATGCTAGATATATTGCTTTATTATGATCACTGTTGCTTAGTACAGTAACTTTAGTACAATAACTTATATGATTGCATTTTTAAAGCTTTAATAAAGTTAGTAGCATTTAGCAATATTGAATGAAACATTTTTTATGTATAGGATGTATTTTAGGTCAGATGCTTATGCAAGAATAAGCACTTAACATGCTGTTACATCCTTGACAAAACAAAATCATCCCTTTTCACTAAATAGAATAAACCAGACTAAAAGGAATCTGAAGTAATTGAAAGAAAATTAAAAACTTTATATCCTTGTATTATGTTAAAGATTATTTAACATAATATTTTCCTGGTTAAAACATACATTTTTCTGGTTGAAATATATATAATTTTATATGTATATTATATATATATGGAGAGAAAGAGAGATAGAGGAGAGAGAGAGAGAGAGAGAAACATTTTAAAGACTGTACTAAAATGCTAACATAGCTGTAGCCCTTAGATGATACTTTAGCTGGGAAAAAGTTGGTGAGTTGTACTCAACTACTTTTTCTGCTTAGAAAATAATTAAGAGCTTATAAATTTCTAATGTCTTAAAACAGGTATTTATTAAGATCTTAAATATACCTGTATTAAACAAATTAGGTTATTTTAAAAACTTTGCAACAATACCTCACTTATTCACAAATATATTTTCTACCCATATTTATTACAATTTGAACAATTTAAAAACAAATCCTGCAAATACTCTTAGCTTAGATAACAATACCGTTATCTTAGTTCACATTAGATAACAATACCATTATCTTAGTTCACATAAATGATTGCAAGAAATATTTATAATACTTCATATAGTATCTTATCTACGGCTCATAGCAAACACTCTAATCACATTATCTTTACAGATGGAAAAACTGGGATGGTGGATAACTGTTCTGATAACTATGGTAATACCTTTTCAATTTGCTTTTCATGTTTTGTTTGCGCAGTTGGCCTTCTGATTTTTTTTTTCTTTTTTTGGTGGGGGATACAACCTTTAAAGTTCTTTGAGTAAAGTAAATCTTCTGGAAATCAGATACTTATTACAAAAAAAATCTTTTAGATATATGTAGATTAACTTAATTTTATTTATCTCAAATTAGCCTTGGGGTGTGTTCCATAGTTCGCTCAGAATTTCTCATGGAAATAACTCTTACTTCTTTCAGTATACAAATGATTATCTCAAAAAGAAGAATCCTCATTAAGTAACTGGTGAATCCCCCTTTAAAAACTTGTTTATAATTGCTCTTTTTGAAAAATAGAACACACAGTAGGTTTAACCAGCCATTGAATAATGGTGAATAACTCAGTGTGACTCTTAATATAATACAATCTTAATTAAACAATTCTTTTTTCCTTAGCATATTCAGCCATTGAAAAAAATTACGAAGACTTCACTAAACCAGTTAAATGCTTACAGTCTCTGATGAAGTTTCAAGGGAAAAAGAAGACTGGAGAATATAAAGAAATAGACTGTACTGAATTTGTGATTTTATTTTTAAGCTACTCCCTCTCATTCATATATGTCTATCATCTCCATAATTAGATTCAGAGAAATGTCCTTTACTGTTTTTTTCTTCTGAAGAGAACCACATATTGATCATAACAGTTTCCATACATATGTAATAACTTACATTTTGGGACAGAGGGAGTTGGTATAGCCCACCTTGGTCCATCCTAACATTTTCAAATCAAGTCAAATACTGTCTTTGGATTAATCAGCTGTTGATGGAGGTTTGATAGAGGGAATACTGCATGATCTTCTCATGATAAGCCTGACTTCTATATCTGGTAGATTATCCTGCTTAGTCTGTAAACACCCTTCATCAGTGGCTGCTAAATGAAGATCAAATCGAAGAGAAACAGATTTTTTCCTCAATCGAGGGTTATCTTTAAAGAAAGAACCTTCCCATTCTTTAATAACTTCATCCACTTTCTCTGTCCTGAAATGATAAAATAAACCTTTTAATAATGAAGTATGGGTCTATTAAAAATATGTATTATGTATTTCATATCTATGGAAAAATCAAGAAATTTGTATAATTTATAGTGTACAGAATTTATAATGTACTTACTTTAACAACCATATGAATAGAATTTCAAAGGAATTCTATGGAATTTCTCTTTAGGAATTCTCATGTTTGGGTTGTATTTTTGTAAAAAAATGGCAAATTAAGGATTGAGTACTCTTCCATGAGTTTTTATGTATATATGTCAGATTAAAAATCACAGAATAGGCTGGGTATGGTGGCTCATGCCTGTAATCCCAGCACTTTGGGAAGCTGAGGCGGGCAGATCATGAGGTCAGGAGAATGAGACCAACCTGGCCAACATGGTAAAACCCCATCTCTACTAAAAATACAAAAAAATAGCTGAGTGTGGTGGCGCGCACCTGTATTCCCAGCTACTTGGGAGGCTGAGGCAGAAGAATCGCTTGAACTCGGGAGGTGGAGGTTGCAGTGAGCCAAGATTGCACCACTGCACTCCACTCTGGCAACAGAGCGAGACTCCGTCTCAAAAAAAAAAAAAAAAATCACAGTATACTAAAACTATGTTTGGAAACATTTAAACAAAGAAGAGTAATTACTGAGATTACTCAAAGTTAATTTCTTTACATATATTTATTATTATTTCTTAGTCAAAGTTTCTTTACTTACTGGATAGTGCCACGAGCTTCAGTGCTCTCCTTAACGATATTCCCATTTAAGATGGCCTGTTTGGTCACTGTTTCTACGTTTTCATTCTCATACTTTTGTGGGACTTTCGTAGTAAAAGATATTTCATTTATAATGGCTGTGAAAATATTATTTATGATATATTAAATTACAATATTGAATTACTGTTCACAAATTATATTCAAACTTTTATTCAAATATTGCTTGCTTTTCTTTGCTACTTTAGAGTGTTTAATTTCCATATAAAATAATCCCCGTAAATAGTACTTCACTTTTCAAATGAGTTTGTTTATGTCAGAAACTCACCTGATGGTAAAACAAAACCAACTTTACTTGTGGTAGGCTTTTTGTCTTTTTTCTCACCTTGGATACAACCATAATATCTGAAATCGGAAATAATTATATTTTAAGAGCAATATTGTATTAACAAATAATTAAAACAAACAGAAGAATGGATAAATTGTATATTCATGCAATAGAAACACTATTTCACTGACAAGAAATGAACTAAGGCTACACTGTATGTTTATGGATGGATCGCCTAAGAATAATATTGAGTGAAAAAAGTTTTATAGTTTTATAAAGTTTAGAATAATATGCAAAACAATTTCACACTTTGTAGAAATACATACATATTACTATAAATAAATGTATGAGACTAATAAGCATCAAATTCAGAAGCCAGGTCAGGTAGAGGGAGGAGCATGAGATTGGGGGATGTGGCTTAGGTGTCCAGGGAAGTTCAACAACATTGGAAACATTTTATTCTTTTTTTTTTTTTTTTTTTAACTATTTTACTTTTTAAACTGGGGGAAGTGGGTACAGAGGTGGTCATTGTATTTTTATGAAATTTTCTTGTATATCTTAAGTGTAGCCTAATTTTTTTAAAGTTTTACTATGGAAATATTAAAGACTATTTGATCAATATCTTGAATGATTAGGAATTAAATAAAATTCACAACCATTCATTTTATTTAACAATTATATAGTTACATGTATATAGGATCTGGAATGATTAGGAATTAAAATTTATAACCATTTAACTATATAGTTACATATATATATATACACACATATGTATATACATGATATATATACACACACATTTACATAGCACTTACAATGTGCCAGATACTGTTTTAACCACTTTACAAACATTAACTCATTTAATCCTCACAGCAATCCTATGAGGTAGGTAGTAGTAGTATTCCCATTTTACAGATGAGAAAACTGAGGCACACAGAGGTTAAGTAACTTGCCCAAGGTCACTCCGCTAGTAAGTGGTATATCTTTAATTCAGTTTATGTTTTTTCAAAGATTTAATAAATATCAAGATTTATTATAGGCTAAAGTTGTTTCACCTAGTTTTCATCTAGTTTTATAAAGGACTTATAATTTGGAAACAAGCAAGAATAAAGATTTCTTCATGAAGAATTGGAGGTTATGTCATGCTCAAAGCAATAGGACCTTATAAGTCATTACAGATTATGATGTATGAATTAATAAGAATTGCTCTTGATATCTTTTCTTATCAGGACATCTAGTAGTCTTTTAAATCATGACTCAAAATAATATTGCTTTCCATGGTTGTAATATAATTACATTATAGTAATTATTATTGTTTTGGGGTTTGATGTGTGGTATAGGGTGAGCCGTTGGTCAGGGGGATTGTGGTGATTGTGAATTTTCCAGGCTTTCATTGTGGGTGATCCTTAGAAGGCACAGACTAATCCTAGAAGAGATGAATGGCAAGGAAGTGAGAAAGGAAAGGTCTCTCTCTCTCTCTCTCTCTCTCTTTTTTTTGAGATGGAGTCTTACTCTGTCGCCTGGGCTGGAGTGCAGTGGCGCAGTCTCGGCTCACTGCAACCTGCCTCTCCTGGATTCAAGTGATTCTCCTGTCTCAGCCTCCCGAGTAGCTGGGATTACAGGCATGTACCACCATGCCCGGCTAGTTTTTGTATTATTATTATTGTTATTATTTTAGTAGAGACAGGGTTTTGCCATGTTGGCCAGGCTGATCTTGAACTCCTGACCTCAGGTGATCCTCCCACCTTGGCCTCCCAAAGTGCTGAGATTACAGGTGTGAGCCACCACACCCAGCTGAGGAAAGGTCTTTTTCATGATTAGCTCATTATAATCCCAAACTCCTGGGCTTAAGCAATCCTCCCACCTTAGCCTCCCAAGTAGCTGGGACTACAGGTGTGTGCCACCATGCTCAGCAAATTTTAAATTTTTTTGTAGAGATGAGGTCTCACTATATTGCTCAAGCTGGTCTAGAACTCCTGAACTGTAGTAATCCTCCTGCCTCAGCCTCCCAAAGTGCTGGGATTACAGGAGTGAGCCACTGCAGCCGGCCAAGACTACAAGATCATTTTTGTAGTAATCTAGAATTGTTTACATTTTGTTCTAGCTGACTTTGGCTATTTGGTTCCTAATTTTGGAAGTCTAGAAATGGTTCTTTCATATATTATTTGCAGTGCATACCTTATTGTATAAACTCAGCGAATACACCAAGATGATGATGGGTTTTTTGTATTTAATTTATCTGACTACATCAACAATGGCATAAGTGGCTCTGTATTTCTGGCCCTTTGTCATTAACTAAATGGATTTAGGTACCTGATTTCTTCTTTTTCTAGGAGGCGGCGATAAGTTGCTATTTCTTGTTCCAGCCTCATCTTCGTGTTGAGAAGCATTTCATGCTCTTGAAGCTGCTTTTCGATGCCGCGCCTTACTTCCTGTAGCTCTTTTTCTAGTCCTTCAATCACAGCCTCTAGGTCTTGCAGCTGCATCTGGTAATGCTGCTCGCTGGCATGTAGGGAGTTTTCAAGGCCCCTTTCCTGTTTTATATAGATTTTCATCAGTGAATCAGTAACACAGAATGTGTTTCTGAAATCTGATTTGCAATATCTTCATCTTTTTTTTTTTTTTTTTGAGACGGATTCTCGCCCTGTTGCCCAGGGTGGAGTGCAATGGCACGATCTCGGTTCACTGCAACCTCCACCTCCTGGGTTCAAGTGATTCTCCTGCCTCAACCTCTCAAGTAGCTAGGATTACAGGCGTGTGCCACCACGCCCGGCTAATTTTTTGTATCTTTAGTAGAGACGGGGCTTCACCATGTTGGCCAGGCTGGTCTCGAACTCCTGACCTTGTGATCCGCCCGCCTTGGCCTCCCAAAGTGCTGGGATGACAGGCTTGAGCCACTGTGCCTGGCTGTCTTCATTCTTTTATGTTCCATTTTTTTCTTTAAAAAGATTGCAATAATTGTATTATACCTATGCAAGAGGTGTGTTTCCTTACAGCTTTGTGTGTGACCCCTAATTTTTTAAAAATTATATTTTATGTACCTAACTAGAGATCTTACTATATTTCAAAGACATCTTGTGATAATTCTTACTGCAAAAAAAAAAAAAAAAAAAAAAAAATCCTCTGCAGCGTGATTAACTTATTATCACTCTGAATTATCTGATTTTTAAATTATGGAAAGTGTACTTCAGAGGTAGGCTTTGCTTTGTAAAACAAAAGAAAGAAAATATAGTATATTGAATATCAAAGCCAGAGCAGACTGCTCATAAAAGGCATTTAGGAACATGCTTAAATACTTTTTGTTTGTTTGTTTGAGACAGTCTCACTATGTTTCTCAGGCTGGAGTGCAGTGGTGTGATCTCAGCTCACTGCAGCCTCTGCCTCCTGGGTTCAAGTGATTCTCATGCCTCAGCCTCCCGAGTAGCTGGGATTACAGGCGTGTGCCACCACACCCAGCTAATTTTTTGTATTTTTAGTATAAGAGATGGTTTCGCCATGTTGCCTAGGCTGGTTCAAACTCCTGGCCTAAAGTGATCCACCTGCCTTGGCCTCCCAAAGTGCTAGGATTACAGGCATGAGCAACCGCATGCCAAACATATTTTCTTTTTCTTTTTTGGAGACAGAGTCTCACTCTGTCACCCAGGCTGGAGTGCAGTGGCATGATCTCGGCTCACTGCAACCTCTGCCTCCCAGGTTCAAGCAATTCTTGTGCCTCAGCCTCCTAAGTTGCTGGGACTACAGGCGTGTGCCACCATGCTCAGCTAATATTTTGTATTTAATAGAGACGGGGTTTCACCATGTTGCTCAGGCAGGTCACAAACTCCTGAGCTCAGGCAGTCAGCCCACCTCAGCCTCCCAAATTGCTGGGATTACAGGTGTGAGCCACAGTGTCGGCCTAAATATTTTTTGTTAGATGTCTCAATGGCATGGATAAAAGAATCCCCACTGTGAAGACTTTGGATAATAACAAATGCTCTATTCCCCAACTTCAGCAACTAGAGAATCCCAAGGTAATAAGAAAGGATTTCTTCATTTTTACAGGTCTGAACTAAACCTTGAGTGAGTTGATAACAGCCACTGCCACAATGAGGGGAGGGGTGAGTAATTAAACTAGGATCAGGGATAGAATTCAGTGGCCTTGATTTCCAGTTTCTCATGGTGAATAAACGGACATTCATCCTTCCCCTCTCTTAATCAAATCACATCTGAGGACTCGATGGGTCAGTTACTTTTGAGATCATTCTCACCACAGCATGGAGAGATTCAATTTCCACTTGCAGGTGGTGCCACTGGCGTCGGGCCTCCTTGAGTTCTGCTTGAGCTGCCTTCAAAGCCTCTTCATCTTTGTCCATTTTTTTGCTTATGTCTTCTTCTAGCTACAAGAAAGCCAACAGCAACAATAACAAAACACAAGGAGTGCTTCTGAAAATGAGATGTGTAAGAGCAATTATAGAAAAATTGTATAGGAATCAAAACATTTTTCCTTAACTTGTTAGATTATAGTGTGTGTTCTAGTGCCTAGTTAACTAATTAAATATGTAAGCAAGAAAAATACATTTATATGAATGAAAACAGTTTGCAAGACCAAGATTTGTGATCTCTGATTCTTAACTTTTCATTATTTATGGATCATTAGGAGGAAGGATTGAAAATTTGCTATTTCCCCCCCACATTTTCTTGTAGGTTGCTTTGCAGAAGCAGATAAACAGTTGTACCCCACAAAACTAATCAATCCTGGGACCAGGTATAGGGACAGGAGTAAATTCTGCTAGGAAGTACATTACTGGTAATTTAGAGAATTAAGTTACTATAGGCAATAAGGCTCGCAAATAGACTTCCATATTAAGAAAATCAGTTGATTTACCTTTTTCAGGATGATTTTTTTAAAAGGCATATTAAGTTTGGGTATCTGGGTAATAAAGAATAAATAATAAAAATGACTTCTCTAAGGATTATTTTCTAAATATTCTCATATAAAAAAGAAGTAGAAATTTTATATTTAGCTTTAAATGTTTTTATGTTGATGCTGAAATTAAAAGAAAGTATCTGTTGACAGAATTTTTAACATTTGGCCCCAGGAACAGTGAGAACAATGTATAGAATTGATCATAGTATTTTGAAGCAAAATTTATAACTTTTAATGTTATAAAAAAGCATTTTAACATTTAAAAATTTAATTTTATTATACAATAGATTTTTTAAAGGAAACGAAGTAAATGAAAGTTTATGAATAAAATTTAGGGCAAGGTATTTGAGAACAAAATTCGTACATTTCTTTTGGTTTGTTGAAAATCTGTTCTTAGTGTTAACTTGGCAAAGTCATGCAGCAAGCAACACCTACCAGAGGAACTACAGAAGATAAAGTAAAGAATTTTGGAAAAAAGAAAACCGAAAAATGCTGGTGTCTGCTGGTCTTGTGGCTTTCGAATATGGAACTGGCAGCTAAGCTTGTTTGGTAACTACCGTCCCAAGATGGCCCCTAAGGAACTCTATCATCTCCCAAGATGAGTCCTAGGGTGATCCCCTTCTCCATTGACTCTGGGCTGACCTGGGTCTTGCTTTAACAAGTAGAATGAGGCAGAAGGAATGCTGTGCCACTTCTAGGCCTAAGTCTTAGGAAGCCTGATAACTTCCACTTCTGTGCTTTTGGGAGCCCTGGGCCAATATGTAAGAAGTCTGGATGCCCTGTTGGAGAGATCTTGTAGAAAGGCCAGATGGAGAGAGACCCTGAGGCTACATGGAGTGAGAGAGGAAGTCCCAGCAGAGCCAGCCTTTTGGCAATGCCCTGCCAAAGTGCCAGACACATGAGTGAACCCAGTCATACCCCAAGACGATTGACGTCCCAGCTGAGTTTTGGGGGTGTTATACAACAATCTGTAACTAAAATAGCTTATTTAGAAATTTTAAAAAAATAACTAAATAATCAGGCTGTCTTGAATTTAATTCAGCTGACTTTCTGAGTTATTTGGAAGAAAATCCTCTAAAGTAGTTTCAAGTTAAAAGACACTTTAAACAAAACTTTACTGTAGTCTTTTCATTGGAATTTACTCATTTTGGCCCCGTGACTTGTAAACTAAACTCATATTTCTACTACTGCAAAGGTAAGTGTTTTGTTTACAGTTTTTAGAAGTTGTCATCTATTTATTTTTTCTTCTGTTTGTGAAGGTGAATGAACTATCCCAATGCTTACATGTACCAGTGACTTTGCTTAATCTAAGATGTTGATCATTCTTTATGAAGACTAAAAATGTTACCTAGAGGTGAAATTTACAATGGAACTAAAAATGAGTTGCTAATGGAATAAAGCCCTGAGATTTTTGTACTAATTTTTTTCTTTTTTCTTTTGGGTGATATTCTTAAGTAAACTTTTTGCTGTATTTCAGGGCTTGGAAGATACCTTGAACCCATATATGATAGGTAAACTAAAAAATCCCCTAAATTTCTTAATCTTTGTTTCTAAAATATTTGTTTGTAAATTTGTTTAAAGACTTGAGACCTTAATTAATTGCTGAAAGTGATTGTTAGTTTACAACTAAATCTATGAAATTAGGATTTAGTCCTTATCTAAGTTGGCTTTCTCTCTCTTTTTTAAATACTTAAATATTACAAGCTTTGTAATGGAAAGAAACGTTTCTCATCTTATAGTACAGAAGCAAAAATCTTAGTGGAGAATCGTTACCAATTTGGGGAATTTCGATGGTCATAATTTATATCATTGTTTCTGAATGCCATGTTCACACACTCAGATGATTTCTATTCATAACAATCTGGTATAAAACGGAACTCGTTAAAAAGATGATAGAAACCTTTTAGAAATATTTATCTCTAGAAAGTGTACATGCTAATAAATCTTACTTAAAGGTTTTACATTTTAAAGATATTATTTAAATTATATCTGTAAATAACTCCATAATATCTTTGAAGGGTATTTGGAATGCTTCCTTCCTGAAGATTGTAAGAGGTTAGAGTGCACCATTTTATTGTATGTTGACCCCATGTTAATGATAGGAACCTCACAATTTATATAAAAATCAAGTGCATCAATCAATGCTTATTTAATGGCAATTTAACAATATAATCACAGTATTTCCCCCTGTAGTCCCAGTCACATTGCAGTAGAAGCTAAATTCCTTCCCCAATAGATGCTGCATCGAAAAGGAAATACTGTACCTCAGAGAGGCCGGGACAGGAATTGGGTAGACATGGACTGTCTCCTTATTCTGGAAGGTGCCTGTCTGTATGAAATCATTACCTGGATCCTTGTTGAGAGCACCGTCTCTATCTGATTTCTGGTGAGGATCTTTTCATAGTTTGCCCTGATCTCATTGAGTAGCTGGGACAGTTCCATTCTTTTCCCATCCTCCACCTTGGCTAACTGAACCTTATCGATAGGATGAGTCGCTGCGGCAGAGTCTGCTCGGTCTGCGCGGAGGGCAGGGAGCCTCGCAGAGTCTTAAAGATGCAGAGCTCCTTTTTCAGAGGCCACGGAAACTCTCGTCTTTCTAACTAATTATGCAAATACAGGGTAAACTCTTTGCTCCTATTGTTATTGATATAGCAGAAATGTCAGATTCTTCATGAAGGAAAGGAAAATTTCAAAAACCTGTACTGGTTCCCTGTACAAATTGAGCACTTTGAGGGGAGGGGGAGTTCATTGTTGTGAAAAGGAAATGGGGCATAACTTTTTTTTTTTTTTTGAGACAGAGTCTCGCTCTGTCGCCCAGGCTGGAGCACAGTGGCCGGATCTCAGCTCACTGCAAGCTCTGCCTCCTGGGTTTACGCCGTTCTCCTGCCTCAGCCTCCCAAGTAGCTGGGACTACAGGCGCCCACCACCGTGCCCGGCTAATTTTTTTTTTTTGTATTTTTTAGTAGAGACGGAGTTTCACTGTGTTAGCCAGGATGGTCTCGATTTCCTGACCTTGTCATCCACCCGTCTCGGCCTCCCAAAGTGCTGGCATTACAGGCTTGAGTCACCGCGCCCGGCCTATGGGGCATAACTTAAAGAAAATTGCCGGGCATGGTGGCTCACGCCTGTAATCCCAGCACTTTAGGAGGCTGGGGGAGGGGTGGATCTCTTGAGGTCGGGAGTTCGAGACCAGCCTGGCCAACATGGTGAAACCCCATCTCTACTGCAAATACAAACATTAGTTGGGCGTGGTGGTGGGCACCTGTAATCCCAGCTCCTCGGGAGGCTGAGGCAGGGAAGTTGCTTGAACCCAGGAGGTGGAGGTTGCAGTGAGCTGAGATTGAGCCACTGCACTTGAGCCTGGATGACACAGTGACACTCTGTCTCAAAAAAAGAAAAAAAAAAAAAAGGAAAATGATATTTAGTTTTCTCAAAATGTTGCATGAAAATAAGTCTGGGCCCAAGACATGATAGGTAAAATTTTCTTTTACAGTTTTTCTCACTGCTTGAATCTTTTAAACAGAAATGCTATGGTAGGTCATTGGAATATGTTGTAAATCTTAAATATTCTGACAGTTATTGGAAAAAGCTACCATCAGATTAAATTGACAATTGTCATTAGCTCAGAACTGACTGACTGTATTTCTCTCAAATGCATACTGTGGAGCTCGCAGAGGGCTGCCGGCCTGATGGAGTTTGATGTATTGAGGTGAAGCTGTAGCTACAGATAAGTGCTGGTAGACTATGAGAGTTGTGAGTTAACATTTCCAATGTTTTAACAAGGATGAAGAAATAGACCTTTTGGTGTATTCACCAAAAGAACCCTTGAGCCCTTTGGAGGGTGTAGTCAATGTAACATTCCATCCAATCTTTGCAATCACTTGAGCCCTTCGGAGGGTGTATTTGGCGTATCATTCCATCCAATCCTTGCAATCCCTGACATTTTCTAACCTGTAAAGATGAAAAGACTGAGGCCAGAGAGGTTGAGGCATCTTGCCCAAGGTTGCTCAGCGATGTATGACATCACTGTGACTGGCTCTTTGATGACTTGCCTGTGTTGCATATATTACCCCTGCATATCTGCCTCTGCATTCTCTCTCCCCTCCTAAATTCCTGGTTTAATTTTGCCACTTGTTGCTAGATGTGATGGAAATATGTTGTGAGAGTGAATCTATCATTATTGTTATTTGTGGAGTGGCTTTGGCTGAATTGTATCTGGAGCACAGTTCGGGGATAATCAGACCTTGGTTCGAGGCCTCGCAGGGCCTTTGCATGCATGTCCTACTCTTTTAGTTTCTGAATTAACTCACATGTGACCAGGCCAGTTTATGCTGGGCATTCTCACAGTCCTCTCCAAACAAAGCTGTCCTACCCACAGCCCCGGTGAGAGGAGAGGTTCCAGGTCACTCCTGACCCACCCCTCCCTACCTCCTGCCCCTTCCCTGCCAGTCACAATTTGATTATCTATAGATTGGTCAGAGACCTATGGGGTAGGCTAAGACAGAAAGCTCTGACTAAAGAGGGTCATTGATGATTATCTAGGCCAAACTGATTCTCTTTCTTGGTAATTGGGACTGAGAAATATGAAGAGAATTAGGCTTGGGAGTGAAGGAGAGAGAAGAAAGCAATGAATTAAATTCCTAAATTAAATTCAGACAGCAGTGAATTAAATGCTCCCTGCTACTTTAGGTAGCTCCTGCTCATATCTGCCTGAAACACAGATTGCTGAACTAGATTCCCTGGAGGGTCAGTCCTGGCAATCTGCATCTTAAATAGGTCTCCTAGCATTTCTTATCTACCCTAAATAAAGCAGCACTGTCCGTTGGAAATATAACACAAACCACAAATGCAAACCACAGATGTGCTTCTAAACTTTCTAATAGCCATATCAAAAGATTGAAACAAAAAGAAGTGAAATTAATTTTATTATTATATTTTATTTAACCTGATGTATCCAAAATGCAGCAACCCGAATAAAATGTTAATGAGATCTTTTACATTATTCTTGATACTGTCTTTGAAATCCAAGTGTATTTTATGCTTACATCACATCTCAGCTTGGAACAGCCACATTTAAAGTGCTCAATAGCTGGGCACGTGGGCTCACCCCTGTAATCCCAGCACTTTGGGAGGCTGAGGCGGGAGGATGGCTTGAGCCCAGGAGTTCCAGACCAGCCTGGGCAACATAGCAAGACCCAGATTCTACCAAAAAAAAAAAAAAAAGATTAAAAAATTAGCCAGGAGTAGTGGTGCAAGCCTGTAGTCCCACCTAGTTGGGAGGCTGAAGTGGGAGGATCGCTTGAGCCTGGGAAGATCGAGGCTGCAGTAAGCCAGATCACACCACTGCACTCCAGCCTGGGCAACAAAATGGGACCCTGTCTCCAGAATTCGAGACATAATAATAAATAATTATTTATTTATTGAGACAAACAGAGGGGGTAGGATTTAGAAAGGTATTTTACAAGCATGTGAGTAATGCAGTCAACTATTTCTAGATCTCAAATTTTATTTTTCAAGGAAAAAAATATCATCACTTTACTCTTCAAAAATACTACCCTTTATTTAAATGAAACAGTAACAATACCTCATTAAAGGCTATGGCATGTATAAAATTGTGGGGTCCCTGCAATTCTCGGTGCATGGACTGAGATTGTGATGGAGATTGTCATATATCCATTATAGTTATTAGAAAAGTAAATAGTTTAAAAATGTTGACTTTATTAAAAAGAGAAAGTTTGTTATAACACATCTCACAAATGCCAAAATATTGTGTTTGGGGATCCTGGCTCTAGGGACATTCATGTGTCTGTATGTCTGCACACTGAAATCACTTCTGGAACTTTAAAAAATGGTGATGACTGTGTCCTCCTCCTAGAGATTCTGATTTAATTAACTCAGGAGGGGGCCCGGGCATCAGAATTTTTGAAAACTTCCCAGGTGTCTAATATGTAGCAAAGTTTGAGAGCCAGTATGATAAATGTAAGTTTTCTTCCACTCATTTATCTCTCGTTCTTCAGCCAGAAGAAATGGGTTGTTGGTACAAGCATCTGAAGTTAAGATTCCTGCAGTTAAATATTGGCAAGTAGTTCATGCTGCAGCTAGCACAACTCTGGGCGCATAGGCTCAGGCAGACTTTATTGCTTTATTTTTCTTTTTTCATGTTAATCTTTATTTTGAGCTCCTATTCTATGGAGAATGTGTATTAAATCTCATCATCTCAGTCTCTCACCTTTTCTCCAAAGCATTGCATCTAAGTTTTAGGGGTGCTTATATAGTTGTGACCTGGCAAGGGGGTGCATATTGTCCTTGGTGTCATCTGTCCAAGCTGTGTTCACTAAGATAGTCATTATTCTTCCCACCTGTCCCGTTATCGTTGGTTGGAGACATATAATTAAAAACAAAAATCTTCCCTCAACCCAGAAATCCTCTCCACAAAGGTAGTAGGGAAAGAAAATACTTCTATTATTGAATAAGCATTAAAGTAGAATGTGATGTGCATCACAGGTAATCTAGGAAATTACAAGATGGAAAGAAATCTCACCTTTTATACAGCCAAGCAGCAGACACAACCTATTATATACTTTTTTTTTTTTTTTGGTCACCCAGGCTGGAGTGCAATGGCACGATCTCAGCTCACTGCAACCTCCGGCTCCCAGGCTCAACCAAGTCTCCTGCCTCAGCTGCCCAAGTAGCTGGGATTACAGGCACACGCCACAGTGCCCGGCTAATTTTTTGTATTTTAGTAGAGGCGGGATTTCACCATGTTGGCCAGGCTGTCCTGACCTCAGGCAATCCACCCACCTCGGCCTCCCGAAGTGCTGGATTACAGGCATGAGCCACCGTGCCCAACCTACATACGTGTTTTCAAGACAAACAATAGTTAAGTTAGAGTAAGAGGACTTGACAATACCATAGTTACACACAGTTCATCCTAACGTTACCTGGTAATTTTGGAGTGATCATCTGTGTCAGCTACTTGGCTTTTTCCAGAGGAAAAACAAAACTTTTTATATCTTTATGACAGGAAGTAGTTTTGCAACTTTGAGTAAGGTACCCACAGAAGGTAGGCTCCTACCTTCCCACAGAAACTGGGATATAGGGGTGTCATCTCTTTTGATGTTTACATTTCGAAGAGATGGTTCCCAAGTACTTGAGAAGACATCCCTGGATCATAAAGCTAATGAAAGGCCTATCTAGGCTTCAGAAGGATTTACATAAATTTCAAAGAGAGGAAAAAGTACATACAAGTTTTCAAAAGTTATAATTACAAATAAATGCTCCCTGATTTTAAATTATATTTGGAAGCTAAAGTAATCAAAACAGTATGGTACTGGCATAAAAACAGAACTATAGACCAGTTAAACAGAGTAGAGAGCCCAGAAATAAATCTAAACCTAATTTAATTAACTAAATTTTGGCAAGGGTCCCAAGAGGACAGAATGGGGAAAAAATAGTCTTTTCAATAAATGGTGCTGGGAAAACTGGATTTCCACATGCAAGAAAATGAAATTGGACCCTTATCTTACACATATTAGAAAATCAACTCAAAATGGATAAAAGATCTAAATGTAAGACCTGAAGCCGTTAAACTCCTAGAGGATAAGAGAGGGTAAAGCTCTTTGACATTGGCCTTGGTAATGATGGTTTGGATATTACACCAAAAGCCTAGGCTACAAAAGCAAAAATAAGTAAGTGGGACTACATCAAACTAAAAAGTTTCTGTACAGCAGAGGAAGCAATTAACACAATGAAAAGGCAATGTACAGACTGGGAATAGATATTTGCAAACTGCATATCTAGTAAGGGGTTAATATCCAAAATTTATAAAAAACTCTTACAACTCAATAGCAGAAAAACAAATAACCCAGTTAAAAAATGAGCAAAGGATCTAAACAGATATTTCTCCAAAGACGACGTAAAAATGGGCAACAGATCCATGAAGAGGTGTTTAACATCACTAACCATCAGGGAAATGCAAATCAAAACTGCTATTGAGATATCACCTTACAACTGTTTGGATGGGTGTTATCAAAAATATGAGAGTGACAAATGTTGGCAAGGGTGTGGAGAAAAGAAACAGTACACTGTTGGTGGGAATGGAGATTGGTGCAGCCTTTAGGAAAAAGTGCATGGAGGTTTCTAAAGAAGTCAAAAACAGAACTTCCAGGCCGGGTGTGGTGGCTCATGACTATAATCCTAGTACTTTGGGAGGCCGAGGCAGGTGGATCACTTGAGATCAGGAGTTCGAGACCAGCCTGGCCAACATGGCGAAACCCCGTATCTGCTAAAAATACAAAAATTAGCTGGGTGTGGTGGTGGGTACCTGTAGTCCCAGCTACTTGGGAGGCTGAAGCGGGAGAATCATTTGAACTCGGGAGTCTGGGGTTGCAGTGAGCCGAGATCGCACCACTGCACTCTAGCCTGGGCAACAGAGTGTGAGACTCCATCTCAAAAAAAGAAAAAAAAAAAAAAAAAAAAGAGAAGAAAAGAAAAAGAACTTCCCTATGACCCAACAATTCCCCTTCTGGGTATCTACCCAAAGGAGATGCAATTACCACCTTGTAAAGATATCTGCATTTTTATGTTCATTGTAGCATTATTCGCAATATCCAAGATATAGAAACTACCTAAGTGTCAATGAATGAATGGATAAACTGGTGTGTGTGTGTGTGTGTGTGTGTGTGTGTGTGTATACAATAGACTATTATTCCACCCTAAAAAAGGAGATCTTGCCATTTGTCACAACATAAATGGACCTGGAGGACATTCTGCTAAGTGAAGTAAGACAGACACAGAAAGAAAAATATTACATGCTCTCATTTATATGTGGAATCCAAGAAAAAAAGTCAAATATGTAGAGAATAAAACAGTGGTTACCAGGAGTGGGGGTGGGGATGGGTAAGGAAATGGGGAGATGGAAGTCAGTGTATACAAAGGAGGAGATGTGTAGGATGAACAAGTCTAGAGATCTAACCTGCTAACCAGGACTACAGCTAATAAAATTGTATGCTAACTGGGGTTTTTGTTGTGTAAGTAGACTTTAGCTGCTGTCATCACACACAATAAGGTAACTGTGAGATGATAGATACGTTAATTTGCTTCACCAGAGTAACCATTTTACTATGTATCCCATAACATTATGTTGTAAACCTTAAATATACACAATAACATTTTTTTTTTTAAATAAAAGATGAAGTAAATGCTCAAAGAAAATTTAGGAAGAGAGAAAAATCTCTTCCCTTGTTTCCAACAGGGAGAATCAGGCCTCTTATTTTCAATTTGCTTTGTCCCAGCAGCGTCCAGCTGCTCTCTCCCATATTTCTTTCCATGCTTGAGGGCTTAGGAGTCACTCTGATGCTTCTGTGTGCCGGTGGCATGGAAATATCAGGTAGATTGTGGCTCCATCTGCCCGGACACACTGTGCAGCCATAACCTATTTGGGTCTTGTCCCTTTCCTGAGGTTACAATCCAGGAAGTAGGGCACAGTTCTCCTAAATAGTTCCCCCAACTTACCTCCCGTTTTGCTGCTTTCTAGGGGCTCTGACTCAGAAGCAGGACCTGGGGCTCCCCTCTCAGGGACCCTGCTTTGCACTTCCTCAGCAATCCTTTTTTTCTTTCCTCTCCTTTCAGTCCAAGGTAAGTTCTGTTCTTGAGGGTGGGATGGAAAATCCTGCTTTTACTACTAGAACCTCAGCTCCAAGACCTGTCTTGTTCCCTGCTGGATCACCACTTTCTAGCTCTGCGCCTAGCACAGAGAAGGCAGGCAATAAACGAGTGTCAAATGAATAACAGTTCTTTTGGACATTTTGTATGGGCCCTGAGTCCTCTTCATTCTAAGACTGGACTGGAGGACCACATTGCTTTTGTTTCATCCTCCCTTGAGACAATGAGCACAGATTAATTTATTTGCTTGAAGGAGGTGAGGGAAATGAATTACCAGAAGGATGGTAAGTGGCTCAAAAACACTATATTCCCCGAATTTGTAATGTTTATAAACACAAGCAAATCAGACAGGCACCCATCATTCATCTTGGTGAATTTTTACAAAGTGATCTGCTGGGAGTTTGGGATTAAACTTTGGGAGAAATAACATCTTTTCTAACCTGTTTGTCCTTAACAAATGTGGTACACTCAAGAATTTGAATTTTGCTTTGAAGAGGAAAAAATGTTAAAAAAGAAAATAATGGATTATTTTTATGTAATGCATTTGGGCACATACATTTCACCCTTTAAATCAATCTTGTACACAAGGATGTCAAACTTAATCCATTTAATGTTTTTCCTGTCCTACACATAAATGTTGTGATCTGTTTTTATTCTAAAAAGTATAACAGATAAAATGATGGCAACGCAAGTTTATATTAAGTGTTTTTTCCCTCCAGGAAGTTGTAACTATGAATCTGTTTTCTTCAGCTAGACAGATCACTCCAGTTGGTCTTTTATAATCCCATAAAGCTTGGGTATTATTTTATTTATGAAGCATAATTTCTTTGGCAGCTTAGGATTTTGTGACTCTCTCTTTTTAATCAGCATGCATTTTCATAGGATTATAAAGACATAATTAGTCAGCAAATAAAGGCTTTTTTTAAACTTAAAAAATTGTTATAAATGGCAGGGCTTTACTGGCTTATATCCTTTTTGTTATTTTATTGATTTTCTACTCATAGGAGCAGGCCTCTACATGATATCGTTTAATCTTGTGCTTTATATATAAGACTATAATTAGATGATAAAGAGTTTTGTGTGGGAATATGTTTGTCAGCATTTTTTAGCCTGTTTTCAGAGTATGTGAGAAATGCTTACATGCATTTTTATACACCCTGAACATGCGTTTCGTATGAACCGATTAAGCAGGGTACATTATACATGCAATCTTGGTCCTGGCAGATACTCACTTTATTCTTTGCTGCTATAACTCAAGGGCAAAAAGCAGGGCAGTTTTGCCAATCAAGGACTTTGCCATTGGGTCCTATTTTCTCTGGCATCTTCCAGATACTTCCAGGTGCTTCTTCCTACCTTGTTTGTTGTGGCCCAGCACACACAGATGGTCAAAATGAGCTTTACTAGATAGAGGCTGAGCTCATTTTAGGACACCCAGTTTATACAATTTTGGTGTATTACAGATACAATTCATTTTTTTTTTTTGTAGCTTAGCAGACTATAGGCACCTTCCAAAACTATTTAGAATTTTCTCCATTGCTTTTTTATCTGCAGGTGCGTTAATTAAGTCCCAGCCTTTGAAGTCATAGTTTGTAGGTTGAAACTGTGCACGCATCTACTCACTTGAGCTACAATATTTACATCTCCTTTCAAATATCTAAAAGAGAGGTCTTTGTTGGGTTCTAAGTACATTGTCTTCACTAATTTGACAGGTGTTCCCTTAGCTCTTCCTGTCTTTGAAATATTGATTTTTCTAAACCTGCTTTCTATAACTTATGACATAGGCCCTGCTGTCTTCTATTCTGTATCCTGATACTCTAGTCTTAGTTATTTTTCTGCATCTTAGTTTATTCTAGACAATTTATTTCCTTGCACTTGCATTTATCCTTTCTTGCTTTTCTTTTTTCTTTTTCTTTTGTAGATGGAGTCTTGCTCTGTTGCCCAGGCTGGAGTGTAGTGGTGTGATCTCGGCTCACTGCAACCCTTGCCTCCTGGGTTCAAGTGATTCTCCTGCCTCAGCCTCCCAAGTAGTTGGGACTACAGGTGCCCGCCACCATGCCCAGGTAATTTTTGTATTTTTAGTAGAGATGGGGTTTTGCCATGTTGGCCAAGTTGGTCTCAAACTCCTGACCTCAGGTGATCTGCCACCTTGGTCTCCTAAAGTGCTGGGATTACAGGCGTGAGCCACTGCGCCTGGCCTCTTGAATTTTCCCCCTGTTGTCTTCTTTTTCTCTTTTTGAAAAGTTTTATTTTGTTTAAAAAAATTTCTCCTTAGGTCATTCTCACAGGCTTTCTGCCCTGCGTATCAATTTTTAGCACCCTGACAGTATTCCCCGGACCCTCACCCCTTCACATTGCCCAGATCTTCCCCGGAATGTAGCGGTGAGCTTTCTTCTCCTCAGCCCAGACTGCACAGTATTCTGGACTTTATAATGTTCCATAACCGTTATTCAGTGGTTTAGAATACACATGCTTTTAGTCATTCAAAAGCCTTTTTCATTTTTAGCTAAACTTTTAATTTTGAGGTAACTGTAGATTCAGTTGTAAGAAACAGTACAGAGCAATCCTACGTACCCTTTACTGAATTTCCCCGATGGCAACAGCTTGTAAAGCTAGAGGACCATATCACAACCAGGGTATTCACAGGGCAGTCAAGATACAGAACATTTCCATTGCATCAGTGAGCTCAAGGGAGGGCCTTCTCTCAACATTGGCTCCGGCTCACGGTCCCTGGCACCATGAAGGATGCAGAAGGAACCAGACCCTGGCCCTGCAGCCCTGCTCCAGTTCAGGGTAGAAGTGGGAAGTGCCACAAGTAAGGCGTCTCTGAAGAGGAAGTAATTGCCTTTTTTTTTTTTTCCTGAGGGATCAGAGAAGGGAAATAAAGGCAAACATAAATTAAAAATAAGAGACCGAATTCTTCCTGTTAAAAATAAGGGAAGAGACACCCCTCTACTCTCCTTTCTTCGAGCATTTACTTTAGAAAACTTGTAAATTCTTTCGCCGTCACTTTGAAATGTGAGTACATCTTTTAAAAAGTAAAATAAATCTTTTGCCAATTTTACAACCAAGGAATGCCTTTCTCAAGACTGGAAATCAACCTTTTTGAGTGTAACCATCCAAGGAAAGTAACACCCCCGTGTCCCAGGTTCTGTGGGAGGGTAGGAGCCTAATTTCAGCAGGCACCTTGCTCCAAAGCTTCCTCCTGTTATAAAGATGTGAGGAGTTTATTTTTCCTGTATATAAAGCCTATTAACTAATACAGATGGTCACCCAAATTATGGGTAAAGTTAGGATAAACCGTATGTGACACATGGTGCTGTGAAGTCCTCTTAGGTGAAGAGTAGCTGATGTTCATCCTGAGAACATCCATGTAATGGGCTGTATCTGCTTGGCTATATAAAGGAGGAACGATCTTTCTGTCTTTGCAGTCTCTTAGTGGACTGCTTGTGACGGGCATCGCATTCTGGTTTAATGCTTATTCAATAGTAAAACGATTTTCTTTCTCCTTTACCTTGGTGGAGAGGATTTCTAGGTTAGGAGATTTATTATTATTATTATTTTTTTTTTGAGACGGAGTCTCGCTCTGTCACCCAGGCTGGAGTGCAGTGGTGCGATCTTGGTTCACTGCAACCTCCGCCTCCTGGGTTCAAGCGATTCTCTTGCCTCAGCCTCCTGGGTAGCTGGGACTACAGGGGCACACTACCACACCCGGCTAATTTTTTGTTGTTGTTGTTGAGGGGGAGTCTTGCTCTGTCGCCCAGGTTGAAGTGCAGTGGTGCGGTCTCGGCTCACTGCGAGCTCCGCCTCCCAGGTTCACGCCATTCTCCTGCCTCAGCCTCCCGAGTAGCTGGGACTACAGGCATCCGCCACCACGCCTAATTTTTGTATTTTTAGTAGAGATGGGGTTTCAGCATGTTGGCCAGGCTGGAGATTTTGTTTTTAATTGTAATTTCCATAGCAGATTTCATGAAGGAGGTAGGGTCTGACCTTGGCTATGAAGGATGCTGCATACGTATGTTATAGGCAATTGATTGTAAGATATGTAACATTTCTCATTTGTAGTTTAACCCACACATGGGACCCTGTTTTAGACAGGTGTCAGGGGGTCTGCCTGGAAATTAATTTTTAAAAAAATCAAAGTGAAATTCACACAACATATAATTAACCATTAAAAAATGTACAGTTCATTGGCATTTAGTACACTTACCATGTTGTGTAACTAACACCTCTGTCTAGCTCCAAGCTATTTTCATCACCCCCAAAGAAAACCCAACCCATGAAGGAGTCATTTCCTATCTCCCATTCCCCCAGCCCCTTCAAACCAACAATTTGCTCTCTCTGTGGATAGCAGCACTATTCATCACAGCCAAAAGGTGGAAGCAACCCAGGTTTCCATCAATGGATAAATGGACAAGCAAATTTGTGCCAGACACACACGATGCAATATTATTAAGCCGTAATAGGGAGTAAAGTACTGATGCATCCTAAAAGGTGGATAAACCTTGAGAACATTACACTAAATGCAAACCAGACCCCAAAGGTCACGTATTATATACTTATATTTATATGAAATATCCAGACTAGGTAAAAAAAATTTTTTTGAGGGTACATTTTAGCACATTTGGGAAGACATTATATGGTAGACTTTGAACCCTTATAGGGGATGGTGTGGAGTGTTTTCTGGAAAACAGAATTAGTAAAGCGGAAGAGGCAGGAAATAGAAAACTTAAGGGCTGGCCGATGACAGAGGAAGCAAGAGTTCACAGAAATCCCTTCGCTTGGCTTTCAACGTCCACCCTACCTGAGCAAGCTTGGGTCTCAGTGAGAAGCTTCTCTGACACCAGGGACTGGTCTCTGCCCGGTCCTGGATACACACCCTGCACAACTCTTGTAATAGTAACAGTCTAGTCCTCAGAGTCAAACATTTAGTTTAACTTTGGTGTTTGAAATGCCTTGAACGCAGGACCCAGCTTTCATTTTCCATTTTCACTCACTCTGGTAGCCTCCCTAGAAAGACTGCGTGGACAGCTTGAGAATACCTGTGCAGATCGTGATCCAAGGGACCACGTAGTTCTAGTTTGTAAATAAAGTTCATATATCCTTTTGTATTATTTTTGCTAATTATTTGCCTTTACCCAATGGCTTGAATGACTGAACTCTATTTTCAGGCTTAAATACTCCCTCCATACTGCTGTAACTGGCCAGATAAATGTGCCTACTCCAGTAGCAAGCTCTCCACATCCCGTTCCTCTTTCTGTCTTCTCCTTACTTCATGCCCCTACTGCCTCCTTAGTTTTCAACTGCCAGTGCAAAGCACCCCAGCTTTCTCTAGGCTGTGCTCTGCTCCCTGACAGCTGCTGTCCTCTCCTCATCCCTCTCTTCTTGCCTTGCTTTCAACTTCCCAGCCAGTCTGTGAGTATTTGAGCACCTTCCAGCTGCTTCACTTTGCTGTGTCATTCCGGGGGCCATGTTGCACAGCCGCGGCACACTTGCATATCCATGGGGCCTCTTTTCTGAGCATGCTGGATGCATAGAAACTGGCGTTCCAGAAGTGTACAATTGAGTTTTTGACAAAGAGAAATTTTACAAACAAAATTGTGGCCGTACGAATTTTTTTTTAAATTATATTTTCCCACAGGCTTCGTAAAAGAGATAGCACCTGACCTTAGCTATTAAATGTACAGTATTTAAAATATATGAATTAACAAAATTTTATTTGCTCACACCTTTAAGTGGGGTTAAATATACTTGATAATTGTTTTCTCCTTAACCAGATTGTCCTTAAGGGCAAAGAGTGCATGTCTTGTATTTCTTTAAAGCTTGCACCATTTCCTTTGTCCCACCAGCTCCTTAGACTTAGTACTTAATGTTTTTGAACAAACAAATATGTAAGTAGGCAATCTTTTATTGACTTCATATCTTGTCTTGAAAAGGAATTGATTACTGTTACAATTCTCTTAAAATATGTGTTGAGTTCTGAGAATATACATTGCAAAGTTCAAGTTTGTTTTGACTTTCTAACTGTATAATCAGAGAGGAGTAGCTCACTCAGGAATTACTGTTGTGAATGATAAGCTTTTCCTCTTGGATGTGAGGGCTGTGTTCAGATTAAAGACACTAATATGGAATACCAGCAATTACACAGTTTAAGGCAACTAAGTTACATCTATAGACCATATCACTTTACATGAATATAATACTTCTACTTCCATAAATAATTCTGAATGCTTGAAGAAAACACTGGTTTTTATTCCCCAAAATCGTTATCTTTGAAACCTCCTTAAATAGCCATAAGACTAGCAACTCATGCCTTGAAAAAGGTAGTCACTGATATCAACACTGTTTGAGAATTGGAAAAACATTTCCAGGACAAGTGCAGTGGCTCACACCTGTAATCCCAGAACTTCGGGAGGCTGAGGTGGGAGGACTGCTTGAGGCCAGGAGTTCGAGACCAGCCTAGGCTACACGGCAAGACCTTGTCTCAACAACAACAACAACAACAACAACAACAACAACAAAATTAGCCAGGTATGGTGGCACATGCCTATAGTCGTAGCTCCCAGAAGTTTGAGGTTAAAATGAGCTATGATCTCACTGCTGCACTCTAGCCTGGGTGACAGAGCAGGACCCAGTTTCGAAAGAAAGAAAGACAGGCAGACAGACAGACAGACAGAAAGAAAGAAAGAGAAAGAAAAAGAAAAGAAAGAGAGAAAGAAAGAAAGAAAGAATTTCCATTCTCTTTGATAAATTCTCAGGGTTAATGACTAAGACAGACTAATCCATCCTTTTTTCAACTGTATGGTTCTATATGATACCTTTGATAGTTAAGCTATATTACTTTATTACCATACATTTGGATAGTTAGCAATCAATAAGTTTTATGCTACCTATGAAAAATAATCTGGTAATAAGATAAAAGTGTGCATAACTTATTTTCTGCTTCAGTACTTAACATAGTTACTGATTTCTTGTGGACTGTAGTTTTGTAATACTATGCTCTTTGGTGAAACAAAATGTGCTGAAATTTGTGAACATTTCTTATTTCTTTGTAATTATTTTTTTTGGCCCCACAGTTTGACTTTTGTTTCTTTTTGGCTTCTTACATCACTGCCCCACATTAAAAAAAATAATAGATTTTAAGATGTCTTTTGGCTTAAATTGCAAACAATTACATTTGAAAATTAACGAACCGAATGAGATTTAGTCCAGCCTATATGAAAAACAAAACTGTTGTCAGGGCGAGAATAGATGATTCGTGATTTCACATTCTGCCACACCTTTTACAAATATTTTTCAAACCGTTGCCTTCAGAAAAATTCATTATACTAATCCATCAAGCTTCAGTTCCTTCTTAATTGTTTTTCTCGAATGTCTCTTCTCACTGGTGGCGTGGCGCCATCTCTCACTGCTGACCCTTCAGAAATGAAATGTGATGATATGCTGACATACTGGTGTCACAAGTTTGGTTACCTTTGAAAATCATTATCTTTGAAACTTCTGCAAGTAGCCACAAAATGAGTGACTCATACCTTTTTTATTTTTTCCAACTTTTATTTTAGATTCAGGGGAGGTCATGCGCAGGTTTATTACCAGGGTATATTGTGAGGGTATATATGCTGAGGGTTGGAATACGAGTAATCCCATCACCCAGGTTCTGAGTATAGTACTCAACAGTGAGTTTTTCAACCCCGTTCCCCTCCCTCCTGTGCCTCATGCCTCAAAAGAGATGGTCATTAAAGTCAGTACTGTTTCAGAATTAGGAAAACATTTTCAGTTCTCTTTGAGAAATCCTAAGTGTCAATCTTAGAGCTTGAGGAAACAAACAGACAACCAGAATTCACCATTTTTTCAACTGTGTGTTTTTTCTGTGATACCTCTGAGTTTAGTTATGCTACCTTATTACTGTACTTGCATGTTGTAAGTGATCAATGAATGTTTTTTAAATTGAGTAGGGTATCTATGAGACACATTTAACTGCATAATTCCTGTCTAAATATGTCATGTATGTATTTTTTGTGTGTGACTCACTTCTGGAAAGGACTTCCCTGCTGTGGTTCATTGGTTGAGATAATTCAAACCTCAAAATATCATATATAGTTCTGAATTTCTAGAGTTTTATTAGTTGTAAAGTGATTTTAGAAATGCACTCTGATTCTAAATGTTTGTCACGTGGTTAGAAATTTTGCTATGAATAATACATTTTCATTAAAATAAAGACTATTATGTTTTTCATGCCATATATATATATATGGCATGAAATATATATATATATTGAATATATATATATATTCAATTGCCCATTTGTTTCTCTATTTTCTTTCTTTTTTTTTTTTTTTTTCCCGATATGGAGTCTCACTCTGCCACCCAGTCTGGAGGGAAGTGGTGTGATCTCTGCTCACTGCAACCTCTGCCTTTCAGGTTTAAGTGATTCCCCTGTCTCAGCCTCCCAAGTAGCTGAGATTACAGGCATGCGCCACCACGCCCCGCTAATTTATTTTTGTATTTTTAGTGGAGATGGGGTTTTGCCATGTTGGCCAGGCTGGTCTCGAACTCCCAACCTCAAGTAATCTGCCCACCCTGGCCTCCCAAAGTGTTGGGATTACAGGCGTGAGCCACCACACCTGGCCTGATTTTTTTCTATTGTATATTTCTAGCTGGGTGTTCCATTGTTATATCAAAGTCAGTATACCTATAGCTTGCCATATCGTCTTTCCTTCTAATTCTGTTCTTCCTGCCAACTTTCCAATTTTTATTCCACCTTGAAATTTTAGAAATTTTGCTTAAACTGTCTTAACTCTTTAAAGTCTAAGAAGCCAAATCTTGTCTCCCAGATTTTTCACTCCTCCTGGGATTATTTCAGTCCAGAAAAATTTCAATTTATTTTTAAATTGCTAAAGCAACCTTCTGACTTCATCTCTAGTTTCCATCTCTACCATTCCAATTCATCTGGCATACAGATGCATATTAATTTTCTTAGGCAAGTCTTGCATGTTTTCTTTTGCAACCCTTGATAGATTACTCCAAAGCCTAAGATTTCGAGAGTTCCCTGTGATCCTTAGGATGAGTCTGTACTTCTCTTGACATGATTGTACATCGTCTCAGCCCAAAATCTTCTTAAGCTGATAAGCAACTTCAGCAAAGTCTCAGGATACAAGATCAATGTGCAAAAATCACAAACATTCCTATACACCAATAACAAACAGACAGCCAAATCAGGAGTGAACTCCCATTCACAATGGCTTTAAAGAGAATAAAATACCTAGGAATCCAACTTACAAGGGATGTAAAGGACCTCTTCAAGGAGAACTACAAACCGCTGCTCAATGAAATAAAAGAAGACACAAACAAATGGAAGAACTTTCCATGCTCATGGATAGGAAGAATCAATAATGTGAAAATGGCCATACTGCCCAAAGTAATTTATAGATTCAATGCCATCCCCATCAAGCTACCAATGACTTTCTTCACAGAATTGGAAAAAACTACTTTAAAGTTCATATGGAACCACAAAAGAGCCTGCATTGCCAAGACAATCCTAAGCCAAAAGAACAAAGCTGGAGGCATCACGCTACCTGACTTCAAACTATACTACAAGACTACAGTAACCAAAACAGCATGGTACTGGCACCAAAACAGAGATATAGACCAATGGAACAGAACAGAGCCCTCAGAAATAACATCGCACATCTACAATCATCTGATCTTTGACAAACCTGACAAAAACAAGAAATGGGGAAAGGATTTCCTATTTAATAAATGGTGCTGGGAAAACTGGCTAGCTATATGTAGAAAGCTGAAACTGGATCCCTTCCTTACACCTTATACAAAAATTAATTCAAGACTGGTTAAAGACTTAAATGTTAGACCTAAAATCATGAAAACCCTAGAAGAAAACCTAGGCAATACCATTCAGGACATAGGCATGGGCAAGGACTTCATGTCTAAAACACCAAAAGCAATGGCAACAAAAGCCAAAATTGACAAATGGGATCTAATTAAACTAAAGAGCTTCTGCACAGCAAAAGAAACTACCATCAGAGTGAACAGGCAACCTACAGAATGGGAGAACATTTTTGCGATCTACTCACCTGACGAAGGGCTAATATCCAGAATCTACAGAGAACTTAAACTTAAACAAATTTACAAGAAAAAAATCAACCTATCAAGAAGTGGTTGAAGGATATGAACAGACACTTCTCAAAAGAAGACATTTGTGCAGCCAACAGACACATGAAAAAATGCTCATCATCACTGGCCATCAGAGAAATGCAAATCAAAACCACAATGCGATACTATCTCACACCAGTTAGAATGGCAATCATTAAAAAGTCAGGAAAACCAGGTGCTGGAGAGGATGTGGAGAAATAGGAACACTTTTACACTGTTGGTGGGACTGTAAACTAGTTAAATCATTGTGGAAGACAGTATGGCGATTCCTCAAGGATCTAGAACTAGAAATACCATTTGACCCAGCCATCCCATTACTGGGTATATACCCAGAGGATTATAAATTATGCTGCTATAAAGACATATGCACACGTATGTTTACTGCGGCACTATTCATAATAGCAAAGACTTGGAACCAACCCAAATGTCCATCAATGATAGATTGGATTAAAATGTGGCACATATATGCCATGGAATACTATGCAGCCATAAAAAAGGATGAGTTCATGTCCTTTGTAGGGACATGGATGAAGCTTGAAACCATCATTCAGAGCAAACTATCACAAGGACAAAAAACCAAACACCGCATGTTCTCACTCATAGATGGGAATTGAACAATGAGAACACTTGGACACAGGAAGGGGAACACCAGGGTCTGTTGTGGGGAGGGGGGAGGAATAGCATTAGGAGATATACCTAATGTAAATGACGAGTTAATGGGTACAGCACACCAATATGGCACATGTATACATATGTAAACCATGCATATTTATTGCACATGTACCCTAGAACTTAAAGTATAATAGAAAAAAAAAAAAGAGTCTCCAGGAGATCTCCAGGAGATCTTACTATGTTGGCCAGCTTGGTCTCAAACTCCTGACCTCAAGCGAGCCTCCTGCCTCGGCCTCCCAAAGTGTTGACATTACAGGCATGAGCCACTGCACCTAGCCCCAGCTGCTTCACGTTTATGTTAATACTTGGTATTGTCTTTTTAATTTCCATTTGCTGGTGGGTATAAAATGCTATAATATTGGAGCTTTAGTTCACAGCTTCATGAGTTTTTTACTGGCCTCTTTGGCCCATATTGAATTATTATCTGTGAGTTCCCATGGCACTTATCATCTGTGCTACTGACTACTTTTAGTTGTATGTAATATTCTGATGCCATTGAATTATTTCAAGAGTATCTCCCACATCTCCAGATGGGCTGTACCTTCTAGAAGGGAATATTTGTCTCTTATTGTTTACTGTCTGGAGTGCTTAGCCAAGCACTGGGCCCAAATTGATTGCTTCAGACCAGAGCTAAAAACTGCAAGGTTAGACCTTCTGAATTAGAAGTGTACTCATTTTTGTTAAGTCCACAAAGATTAAAAAATTCCAAAATGTAGATGGGTGCATTCACATGACTTTATCGAAGATGAGCAAAAACATTCCCTAAATATCCTGCTGGCTTTTATTTTTCCTAGTGTAAAAAGATGAGTATTGTTGAAATACATCTCCTTGTCTTCATGGCTTTTGCAAAGTTTGACTCTATACATTGCATCAGTTATCCAGTGTACATGACCAAGGTTAAATGGTTCTTGGTGCTTTATTTGTCTTAGTTTTTGTGGCTAGCTTGTGTGGTGCTCCTTAAACTGGTCTTTGGTGAACATCTCTTATTTGTGATAAAGCAACAATGCCATCAATCAGTTCTTTAACAATTGTGTTGTGCCAAAACATTTCCTCGGTTCTGCAAAAAGAAAGCGATAGGTCAATTACATATTGATGGAAATGAAGTAAATTGATAAAGCATTTCTCTTTAATCAAAAGTAACACAGCTCTCTTACTGGGTGCTTATTAACTTTTCTACCTACTTTCAACAGTGAGAAAGATAGGCATATAAATCTCATTGATTTTAATCTTTGCTTTTCTAAAGCTTCACAAATTTGGAGTGATTTTGATAAAATTCAGTCAGAATTGTAGTTAATACTTTATGTTAGCTACATGTTTGCATATATTTTTCCTTCTAGACTGTAAATTCTCCAAGACAGGGACCACATCTTTGTATCTCCAACACCTAATGCAGGTGTTTATTAAAGGCATAGCATGATCTACAACCACATCAGTAGCACAGATGAATTGCGCACACACCATGTTGAAAGAAGCCAGACACGAAAAAGAACATACGGCATGATTCAGGGTTTGAATCCTAACTCTTCCCAAGTTACTGTATAACTTGAGAAAATTATAGTGTCCTTATCTGTAAACTGGGGATAATAATAGTACTCACTTCATAAAGTGTTGAGAGGATGAGAAATGGGAATGAGATTATCACTTGGAATTTTGGAACCTCAAAGGGTTTGATCCTGGATCATTCTGTCCCAGATGAGCTTTGTGATCATGGGTGAGCTATTTAACCTCACTGAACTTCAGTTTCCTTATCTGTGCAATGGGGATTATGCCCCATCTACAGAATTGCTGTAGGAATTATGTTTACATAGTGGGTGCTCCATAAATGGTAGTTGCCTTTGTTATCATTGTTATAATACAGCAAGTCCTATGTAGAGAGGCATTGCAATGATATAGGCAAGAAAGTGGCATACGGTGAAATCATAGTGAAATTAGCTCAACAAACGATGAAGGGTTTGAATCCTTCTAGGAATGCCAATTAATTCTCAGACATAGAGAAGGAAGTGACATCAATAACAATAGCAAACAGATTCACAGTCCTTTTCCCTCCCTCCCTCCCTCCTCTCTCTCTCTCCTTCCTTCCTTCCTTCCTTCCTTCCTTCCTTCCCTTCCTTCCTTCCTTCCTTCCTTCCTTCCTTCCTTCCTTCCTTCCCTTCCTTCCTTTTCTTTCTTTCTTTCCTTCCCCTTCCTTCCTTCCTTCCTTCCTTCCTTCCTTCTTCCTTCCTTCCTTCCTTCCTTCCCTCCCTCCTTCCTTCCCCTTCCTTCCTTCTTTCTTTCTTTCTTTCTTTCTTTCTTTCTTTCTTTCTTTCTTTCTTTCTTTCTTTCTTTCTTTCTTTCTTTCTTTCTTCTTTCTTTCTTTCTTTCTTTCTTTCTTTCTTTCTTTCTTTTTCTTTCTTTCTTTCTTTCTTTCTTTCTTCTTTCTTTCCTTCTCTCTCTCTCTCTCTTTCAATGGAGTCTCGCTCTGTCACTCAGGCTGGAGTGCAGTGGTGTGATCTCACTGCAACCTCCGCCTCCAGGGTTCAAATGATTTTCCTGCCTCAGCCTCCCGAATAGCTGGGATTACAGTTGTGGCACCACTATGCCCAGCTAGTTTTTTGTATTTTTGATAGAGACGGGGTTTCACTATGTTGGTCAGGCTGGTCTCCAACTCCTGACCTCAGGTGATCCGCTGACCTTGGCCTCCCAAAATGTTGGGATTATAGGCATCAGCCACCACGCTTGGCCCACAATCCATTTCATACAATTAAGTTCAAGTAAAAACTGAAAGGAAAAATAAAGAAAACTCTATAGCAAAGGCCATAACCTTTCCCACTGCAAGCCACAAGAACAAAGGCATCATTTTACATCATGGCTCCAGTGCACCTATAATCCCAGCTGCTTGGGAGGCTGAGGCACGAGAATCGCTTGGACCTCAGAGGCAGTGGTTGTAGTGAGCAGAGATTGCACCACTGGGTGACAGAGTGAGACCCTGTCTCAAAAATACATATATACACACATACATACATACACACACACACACATACATAAATAAATGGATCACAGCCTGCAGCTTGAAAAACACTGCCTTAAACTAATCTACAAGTTGAAACCTTCTTGTTTAATTTTAACTTTTTGTCTTCAATCATGCATCTTTATTCAGTCTATCTCCTTTGCTTCTTCACCTCCTTTGACCTTTCAAGGAAAATATGGATTAAAATGTCTCTCCACATTTTGATTTTGAGGTGAACGATGTTGAAGGGAAGCCATTTAAATGTGATATAGCAATAGCTTCTAAGACATTTATTATTGTTTATTTAGGTGTAAGTTGACAGAAAAAAATGACAGTGCTATTTTGATAAATGTCTCAGTAAAAGTATTCCACAACCAGAGTCTTGATTTTATATGACTCTAACTGCTTAATACAAACATTGGAGTCATATAAAAACAACGCTTTTAGACTTTGGAATATGCTGTTCCTCTGAAGAAAATTAAATAGAATAATAGAAAACTTGTATTTAAAACTTATCCTTGATTTTATTTCCTCTTTTTGATCCAGTTTCAAACTTATGACTGACAAGAAAAATAGGATAGTCTTATACTCTGGTTTCGATTGCTGTAGGTATCATAAAAATTGTAATATCTGAGCTTTTTTTTAAAAAGCTCTATGTTGAAGTCATTGAATTTTAGCTTTTTCTATGTTTTATTTGTTCTGTTTTTGAATTACACCACCCCAAATGACTATTTAGCATCTCATATGTTGGATATAATATACTTGTTTCCATAGACGGTCTGGCAGAACAACAGCGCTGCCTAAATTTCAATTCAGGTGGGCAAACATTTGTGGAGCACCTTGTAGCCAGTAGTAATGCATGGACTGGGGCCTGGGTTCATAAACTGAGGCCTTGGTCAGTGCTTTCCTAGAGCTGGAATGGGGCCTCGAAAATTGTCCTACTGGTGGCTCACACCTGTAATCCCAGCACTTTGGGAGGCCAAGGCGGGTGGATCACTTGAGGTCAGGAGTTTGAGACCACCCTGGCCAACATGGTGGAACCCCGCCTCTACTAAAAATACAAAAAATCAGCTGGGTGTGGTAGTGTGCACCTTTGGTCCCAGCTACTTGGGAGGGACCCTACTTGGGAGGCTGAGGCACAAGAATCACTTGAACCCAGGAGGCGGAGGTTATAGTGAGCGGAGATCACACCACTGCACTCCAGCCTGGGTGACAGAGTGAGACTCTGTCTCAAAAAATAAAAAAAAAGAATTATCCTTATTGAATGAACCCTGTGGAGGTTGTTCAGCCCCGGTTGTATGTTCTTGTTGTGGTTAAAAACATAAATAGGAGTCATTGAGACCTACACGTGCCCCAGTCCTAACCACTCTCGTTCTTTACCACACCCACAGCTTCTTGCACGCCAGTTTGCCCCGTGAGCAGGCAGTGGTTGGTCTCAGCTTCATTCTCCAGGCACGCCTTGACCTTCAGCAGCTGCGTTTAGCCTGGCTCTGGCCCTTGGTCTTGTGACGCCCTTGAAGGAGCTGGGTCTCCAGGCACTAGCCTCTACCTGAGGCTGGCGCTTGGCCTTTGATTTAGTCAGCTTGGCTTTGAGGGCTGTTTTCTGAGAGTGGAGTGAAGTTTTCCCAAGAGAAGAGATGACATAAAGAGTCATTTGGGTAGATTAGCATCAGAAAGTTTTCCTGTTCACTCTGCAGGAAGGGAATATACACTGGATGGATGTTACTATCTCATCTTCTAACCTCTTCTCTTTTAGGTAAAACAGAGGTAATCTACACAGATGCCGTGTTTTAAGACGGTGAGGTTTTGATTGAACCAGAAGGAGAGTATCTCAGGCTGCCTGTCCTGTGTACCTAGTGTATCCCTATGGTGAAGGAAAATCCTCCTTTCTTAAGGTAGAACAGTGATTTTCAGGCAATTTTGTGCCTCCCTTCCACCCTCATTTGGCAATATCTGGAGACATTTTTGGCTGACATAATAAGGGGGGGGGGGGGCATACTACTGGTACCTACTAGGGAGAGGCCATAAACTTCCTGCAACCCGCAGGACAGCTCTCCAGGAATTATCCAACCGAAAATGTCTATAGTGCCAAGGTTGAGACACTCTGCCTTAAAACCTGACATTTGGATGTTATGCATTTCAAAAGTTTCAGGAAACTGCTTGAATTAGGGTGAATCTGATCTAATTTTAATTCCCTGTAACATTAATTCTGCCACTCTGAATTTTTTTTTTTTTTTAATTCAAACAATTTCTATTTGCAGAGTCATAGATTTTAGAGCTAGACGATAGGTACCTTAGTAATCACCAACTCCCCTGCTTTGCAGAAAAAAATGAGGCCTAGAGAGAGATACTTTTAGAGGAATGACTTATCTAAGGTTACACGGTGAGCTTTGAGACAACCCGAGACTGAGGCTCAGGCCTACCAGGTCAATGAAAAATACAGCAACTTCCTTATGTATGATTAGTTTAATCAAAGTTTCCCTATGGCTAAAGTGTAATTCTCAGAAGATAAAGACACTGCTGCTATCCACGTTCCTATTTTGCTGTTCCTGAAACATTGGACACTTAATAAATTCTTATGAATGCTCCTATTTTTAAGTACAAGTGAAAAATTTATTTTAAAAGTGACACATTGTTATTCAAGTTTATTTATTTATTTATTCTTTGAGACAGAGTCTTGCTCTGTTGCCCAGGCTGGAGTGCATTGGCGCAATCTCAGTTCACTGCAACCTCCACCTCCTGGGTTCAAGCGATTTTCCTGCCTCAGCCTCCCGAGTAGCTGGGATTACAGGCATCACCACCATACCCAGGTAATTTTTGTGTTTTTAGTAGAGACAGGGTTTTGCCGTGGTGGTCAGGCTGTTCTAGAACTCCCGACCTCAGGTGATCTGCCCGCCTCGGCCTCCCAAAGTGCTGGGATTATAGACGTGAGCCATAGCGCCCAGCCTGTTATTCACGTTTAAATGTATTAAATCTCCTTAAAAAGGAGCATATATACTTCTTGATATTTAATGAAATCCTAGCTGACCTACATGCAGGAATTTAATCTAGATTAATTCTTTTAAGCTTTCAGTCAGGAGCCCTGCCTAATCACCTACCTGCAGAGAGAAACAGTGATCTCATTCTGAACGTGGGCCAACATTTCCCTGACAGCAAGTTTATGCTGACATTTGTGGTATCTCAGCTAATTCAGTGGCTGTGGTGTTTGCAAAGTAGGGCCCGACATGTGCAGTTAATCATTTTGTTTCAGGTGTTTTTCGTACATTAAATGGAAATTTTCCTGCCCAAGTTACTAATTGGAAAAGCCCAAGATTTTGGCTTTTTCTTAAGAGTCCTAAAAAAACCCCTTTATTAGGGAATATCATGTTTTGGAAACATATTGCTGAGAATTTATGTGAAATCGTGCAATTGTTTGTGTGGGCAATTGGTTTATGGTGTTTTCACCCAGGGAAAGATTTTTTTTTTTTTTTTTTTTTTTTGAGATGGAGTTTTGCTCTTGTTGGCCAGGCTAGAGTGCAGTGGCGTGATCTTGGCTCACTGCAGCCTCTGCCTCCCAGGTTCAAGCAATTCTCCTGCCTCAGCCTCTCGAGTAGCTGGGATTACAGGTATGCACCACCATGTCCGGCTAATTTTGTATTTTTTTAGTAGAAATGGGGTGTCTCCATGTTGGTCAGGCTGGTCTCAAGCTCCTGACATCAGGTGATCTGCCCGCCTCGGCTTCCCAAAGTGCTGGGATTAAAGGCGTGAGCCACCGCGCTGGGCCCCATCCAGGGAGAGATTTTTTTGTACCAAGTCTACTGTAGACTGTAGTTCAATCTCCAGGGCCTACAATGCTGGCTCCTGTACATTCGTCTCAGTCTTAGCTGAATTGGGTGCAGCAGCGGCAACCTGCTGTTGCAGCACTCTTCTCTGAAATACCAAAATAAAAACAGAGTCATTTATCAGCGAAGCGAAGTTGTCCTAGATTTCCTGACCTTGGCTGTGTTTTTTGTTTACTTCATTGTTGAATCTGATTTCAGCATCTTGGTGATTGTGGTTGGCCATGGCTTCATAGTGCATTCTCATGTCATGAGGAGCGGTGTTAGAACAGCTCCAGGTGGGCTGACCCTTTCCACCCGCAACTCAGAGCCTGCAACAGCTGGTGTCCTTCAATTTCCGGAACTGGAAACAACCCTCGCTCAAGCAATTCAGCCATTATGGTAAGAGAATAACTTCATTTGTTAGAATTTTCCTTCACCTCATCAGACTCAAATTGAAGGCAGGAATTATGTAAGAAAGAGGAAAGTTACGATGTGGTGTATGGGCACATACCTCTTCCTGGTTCTTTTTGAGATGAGTGAACTCCTCTGCCAGAGTTTCAATCTGCATTTCTAGATCATCTTGGACAAAGTCACGTCATTCCGGACTTGGTGCAGACTGTTGATGTCAGCCTGACGCTATAGTGCAGGGTCAGTTCAATCTCAAATCTGGAAAAAGTTTCTAATGCTTTCAGTGGTCATTAGGTTTGTATTATTAATATCAGGCTGCATTTTAAATATTTCATTAAATATTATTATAGAAATGCCAATTTTTCTGTTCCTCACTTATTGTTAATATAATTTGCTATTAACTTTCCCCATTTTTGGCGGTATGATGGCACTCCATATAAAATGCTGCAAGCTTTGGGGAAGAACCTTTTCAGCATTTTTATTTCTTGGAACACAGTGACCATACGTTGTTGGCCTCTTGTGTGTTGGGGCCTTCTACACACACATAAAGTAGGGAGTTAAATTAAAGAATCCTCAGAAACACATGCTGGTTCTTTTCAGAAACCTCACTTGAAATATACCTAACTAGAAATTCTTACTTATGAAACAAAATTAAGTAGTGGTTCCTTTGGACATAGAATCATCACAGCATTCTTGTAAATAATGTGCTTCCCTGAGGTTTTTAACTAAAATATTTTTCTATTTTTAGGATTCTATCATTTCTAAGAAGAAAAATATTCTTTTATAACTGTGATTCCAGTGTAAAAAGAAGCATGGCTTCACATAGTGTTTTATTTATTCATTTATTTATTTATTTGTTTATTTATTTATTTATTGAGACGGAGTTTCGCTCTTGTTGCCCAGGCTAGAGTTCGATGGTGTGGTCTCAGGTGCAGTCTCAGCTCACTGCAACCTCTGTCTTCCGGATTCAAGTGATTCTCCTGTCTCAGCCTCCCGAGTAGCTGGGATTACAGGTGTAGGCCACCATGCCCGGCTAAGTTTTGTATTTTCAGTAGAGATGGGGTTTCATCATATTGGTCAGTCTGGTCTCAAACTCCTGACCTCAGGTGATCCACGTGCCTCGGCCTCCCAAAGTGGGATTATAGGCGTGGGCCACCATGCCTGGCCTTACCTAGTGCTTATCTCCATAGCTTATGTTTTCCATCATGCTGCTAAGGGTAACTATATCACACTTTTGTCTGAAGTCCACAGCTGCTAGTTTTACACTGATGGTCTGTAGCATGAGGTTGCATTGTCAGTGTTTGCATCTGAAATCTGGAAACACAGGACACAAAAAGTTGTGTTTGATACACTCGCATTCTGAACCTCTGTATGCTGGTGTTGAGGCATGTCAGTTTCAGGTCTTTCAAATAAATTTTATATGTATATGGTCCTTTAATGGAAAATAGCATATACCTCTGCTTTTGAGAATAAAAGAACTGTAAGAAATTTAGTTTACTTTTTCTTAAGTATTTTGGAAACATTACTAGAATTCTTTCCATAAAATGAACTATACAAAAGTAAACAAATTAGGAAAAAAAATAGCTAAAAAGTATATTCTGTTGCTTGTTAAATTTCTTCCTTAATCTGCCAAATTGAGAAAAGTACAGGTATACGTGGAGGATGTTGCCAATCTTTTCAAATTTTGTCATTTTTAGTGTGGTTTTTTTTGTCTACAAAATGTCTTACCTTTTTTTAAAGTTCTGTAATTATCTGGTAATACTTCTTGTCGTCCTGTTTTTCTCCTTGATCATTAGCCCGGGCTCAAATTTGTTATTCCATGCTTTGATTTTATATTCAAGTGTACTCTTTGCCTGCACCACAGTTGAGACCTTGTCCAGGTAAACTGCGACATGGTCATCTAGATTTTACATTGTATCCTTCTTCTTACCAGAGAAGATCCCACCCACCTCCCCCCAAGTTGGTAGAAAATCTCCGCCTGAGTCACATTTCTGCCTGTAATTCTTTCTTTCCAACGAGCAGTATCTAATTGCCATAGAGCAGATTTTGGGGCAGAGTATGACTCGATGGAAGAAATTAACTCTACAAAACCTAACAGAGAGAGTGGTAAGGGAGTCATCAATTAGTAATTCCTCTTATAGTTTATAATGTGGCTGTTTCATCTCTGATATAATTGTTTTAAATATTTTTAATGACATCTGTAATATTGTTATTATTTTGTTAATTATCTGTTAAACTCAATAGACTGTCTTTTTATTAAAAGGCACAGAAAATGCCTTTAGGTATTTATTTCATATTGGAGGGACAAAGCAGATAATATTTATGTGATATCAACCCAATTAAGCTTGTATTTTCCCTTATGGAATTTCTGCACAAAGGAAAATATCTTTTTATAGGCAATGCTTATAACACAATTGTGTTTACAATGCTTATAACACAAAGTCCTTTGGAATGATATGATAAATGTTACTTATTTTCAGATGAAGTTATTTGAAACCAATTTTAGGGATTTCTGGAGAAGTAATAGAAAGGAGCAGATCCTTAATTTCTGTATCCTGTATATTACATATTTGAAGTACTTAAGAGTAAAATTTAAGAAAATAATATGAAAATAAATGACATTCTTCTATTTTTTTTCTTGAATTTGATTGATTCTAAGAAAATAAAAATTTAAATTTATTAAAGCCTGTCTTGGAATTTTGAAATAGCTAACTATATCTAACTTTTTCCCTTTATCTTATGAAAGTGTATGACCCTGCCCAAGAGAGTTAAAGAGGAATGGAGGAACTGACAATAGAGTTTTGTGGGTGGATTTAATATTAAATAGCAAACTTGTAAGTTTCTCCAGGTTCTTGTAAACCTCTGCAGTGGGTGTGTCTTGCTTCTTTTGCAGTTCCTTTTGCAATCATGGGGGCGGTGGGGGAAAAACCATGATTTCTTTTTTTTTGAGACAGAATCTCGTGCTGTTGCCCAGGCTGGAATGCAATGGTGCGATCTCGGCTCACTGCAACCTCTGCCTCCCTAGTTCCCCTACCTCAGCCTCCCTAGTAGCTGGAACTGCAGGTGCCCGCCACCATGCCCGGGTAATTTTTGTATTTTTAGTAGAGGTGGAGTTTCAGCATGTTGGCCAGACTGGTCTCGAACTCCTGACTTCAGGTGATCCGCCCATCTTGGCCTCCCAAAGTGCTGGGTTACAGGAGTGAGCCACTTCACCTGGTCTCCCATGATTTCTATATTACCAAATTCATTTTTCTTCATGTTTGTTGTCAGTGCAGTGAGATAAACCCAGAGGTTGATGGAGGATGTTTCTATCTTTCATCAATCAATGAATCTTTAATGAAAGCTGTTAGACGATATTTTTTGGTAAAAACAAACATGGTGTGAGTTGATGTTCTCTCTCTGAATGGCTTTTGCTTCATTTTACTTTAATGGAGAGTCTGAGTTTATCCCTATGGCTTCGAACATCCTAGTCATTAAGTAAGTAAACATTTTTTAACACTTCTGTTAAAATTGAAACAACTTAACACTTATTCTTAGAAAAAATATTCAAATGACAAATTTAGGAAACTTACATATCAAGCTGATATTGTTATTGGCAAGTGTGGGGCTATTGGTGGATGCTACTTGTATTTTAGTTCTGTTGCTTTTGTTTTTTTTAATGATACAAAATATATTTAATATGTTAAATGAGAGAATAGGAAATGTATTTAAAGATCTTTCAGGCTGACATAATGACCTCAAATAAGTAAGATAGAAAAACTTTGGTAAAATAAGTGAATAAAAAAATGAAGTTCTGTGAATTAACAAAAGAAAACATCAGATGAAGAATAAAGTTTCTCTGCCAAAGTTCCAGCTCAACAGAGCTGTGAATGTGATGTGGCTGCTGCTGTTAGACAATATTACAAAATTTACAAAGCCCAGAGGTCATCTTCCCCCAACTCTTGGCTCTTCTGTTTAGTTTCGCATGTCGTATCCTAAAGGGAATATTTAATAGCGAATACGTTAACTACATCCAAAACACCTGGCCCATATAATGAAGACTGTGGAAACAATGCCAGATGAAGCATGGCTAAAGAAATTAGGATTTTTGTCTAGAAAAGAGGAGACATGATGATCATTTGAAAATAGCTCTAAAGGGCTACACCAGAATCAAAGAGCTGGAAGTTACACAGGGAGACAGATTTGGAAACGAAGACATTTCCAACATTACACCTGTTCTTAAATGAAATGGACTGCCTTACAAAGTCATGATCTTTCCAAGTTCCAGGCACCTTCAGCCAGAGACTGAAGACCAAGAATAATCTTTGAGGGAGAATTTCTGTTCTGGGTGGGAGGCTGGTATAAAAGTCACCACCCAACTCTTTAAAATTCTGGGAATTTTATGTTGCTATGTTTGTAATAGAAATCATAAGCCATGATATTGAATCTTCACGGAAAATTTGGGTGTGGAACAACCAGTGGGGAAAGCAAAGTTACCTCATCTTGAATCGGTGTAACAAAGCCCTCATTTGCATAAAAACCATCATGGAGATTTAAAAGTCTAGTGTCTTGGTCTTAGGCAAACAAATAAAAAATCACATGAAGCAATTTATTTAAAATTAATAAAGATCATACGAAGCAATTTATTTATAGATAGCTGCAAGCTAAAAGCAGCGTGTGTGTCTAAAGATGAAAGTGTTAGAATTAATTAACAAAAGTTGTGATAGTTGTGATAAAACTCTTTCCACAGGTCAGTAAATTCTGGGCATTAATCATTTCAGTTTTGAATTGCACAAGTAGAAGTTTTTCAAGGATGAGAGACGATGCTTGGAAATGTGATTACATTTCTCCAAATACATGTGCTAACTTTTTAATGAAATTCTTTGCAGAGGATCACCTCCCCACCTTATTGTTATAAAAATTTTAGAATGGTTCTTGCTTAGAATTACATATCATATGTACTTTCTGCACATAAAAAGTTGGTTTTTGGCCAGGCATGGTGGCTCATGCCTGTGATGTCAGCACTTTGGGAGGCTGAGGTGGGAGGATCACTTCAGGCCAGGAGTTGGAGACCAGCCTGGGCAACATATTGAAACCCTGTCTCTATTTTATTTTTTAAAAATTGGTTTTCAATGAAATAGTTTCCTCCAGTTGCTACCACTGTGAGATTATGAAGCTCATTTCGAGATGCTCCTGTCCTGCTTAGGAAGCTGGTCTTCCCCTCGTTTTGCCCTTAACTTGAAATCCAGTTTCAGTTTTAGTGACCACAGGGGCACGTGATAGCCTGCTTTCTATCTGAACTCAGACCATTAGGTATCTTTTTTGGTTCTTCTGGTCTCCAACGTCAACAGATTTCTCCTGTTAGACAGATAGAAAACTTCTGAAAAATTTGAAGCCTCCCTCTTTACTTTAGTTGAGAGAGAAGCAGTTTTGGAAAAATGAAAAAAAAAATAGCACTTTTAGGGGGTACCTCTCACAGAAATAGGCCTCTCCGTGAGTTTAGGATATGAAACTACAGAACTTCACTTATTTTGGTAGAGTAGAATTCTAGTTCATGGAATTAGGAGATGGGGCTTTAACTTGTAACTTTTCCACTTGCTTGCCATGTGCCTTTAAATAAATGACCTCTCTCAGCTTCATTTTCTTCATCTATAAAATGGAAGCGGTAATACCTACATCAGAGAGTTTGTGGATTAAGTGAAATAAAATATAAACATAGATACAAAGTATTTATATACATAACACGTACTTATGAGATATAAATTCCTTTTCCCCTCCTATTTTTTCTCATTTGGATTGCTCAAAAAATTATTATGCTTGACGTCACTTATTATAGAAACATCTATATAGGTTAATTATAGACATTAATTTATTGTAATGCTTTTACATCACAAGTGGAACCACATATAGTACACTTTCTCTGATTTTTTTTTTTTTCTTTTTGAGACCGGATCTCACTCTGTCACCCAGGCTGGAGTGCAGTGGTGCCATCACAGCTCACAGCAGCCTCAATCTCCTTGGCTCAAGTGATTCTCCTGCCTTAGCCTCCTGAGTAACTGGGACTACAGGCACATGCCACCAGTCCCAGCTAATTTTTGTATTTTTTTGTTGAGATGGGATCCCACTATGTTACTCAGGCTGGTCCCAAACTCCCGGGCTCAAGTGATCCGCCCACCTCAGCCTCCCAAAATGCTGAGATTATAGGTGTGAGCCATTCCTGTAATCCCAGCAAAACCCTATCCCTACAAAAAATGCAAAAATTATCTGGGCATGGTGGAGCACACCTGTAGTCCCAGCTACTCAGGGGGCTCAGGTGGGAGGATCACTGGAGCGCAGGAGGTCTAGGCAGCAGTGAGCCGTGATCGTGCCACTGCACTCCAGCCTGGGTGACTGAGGCATGCAATGCACATCCTATCACAATTTTGTTATAAGCTCGCATGTACCTTCGTGTTCCCTGTGGTTCTGTCAGCAAATCACTTCATCATGCCCCCTCTCTGGAAATCCAAGCTTTGTATGCAGGATACCTCCGGGCTTGTCCTTTACCTGCTATTTAAGTGCTAACTTTAAAAAAAGTGGTTGAACTATTAACATTTGCTTCTTTCCTGCCTCATCATTTCATATTGACATTGATATTACAAATGAGTACTTTGTTTTCAGAAGGGCTTGATCAATATTTTCTGTTACCCAAGTGTCATATCTCAGCCACTGAAAAGTTTTTAAAGTGGTTTGTTACTTGCAGTATTTTGTTCCTTGAGGAGGTTGTGTGGATAATATTACTTGAGCTTCGTTTTGGGTGGTTTGTATTCACCAGTTTGTCTCCTCCTGGGTGAACACTGTCTAATTCCATGAAGTCGTCCAGCAAGTTTAGGCCACTTTTCTTAGAGCTTCAAATACTTTACCGGTTTCCTCTGAGCTGCCTGCTGTGGACCTTGTTTCTTGTTTCTAATCTCTGTGAGGATGGATGCCACATCGACCATTCACATCATTCTTGTGTATACTTCCCTGAGGTCAGAAAGAAAAAACAACCCTGTGAATCTCTGGATCAAAAGTCAACGGGTGAAAACCCATGTGCGAGGCCGGGTGCAGTGGCTCACGCCCGCCCATAATCCCAGCGCTTTGGGAGGCTGAGGTGCGCGGATTACGAGGTCAGGAGTTCGAGATCAGCCTGGCCAACATGGTAAAACCCCGTATCTACTAAAAATACAAAAATTAGCTGGGCGTGGTGGCGGGCGCCTGTAATCCTGGCTACTCAGGAGGCTGGAGCAGGAGAACTGCTTGCATCTGGGAGGTGGAGGCGAGATCGTGCCACTGCACTCCAGCCTGGGTGACAAGAGAGAGACTCTGCCTCAAAAAAACAAAAAACAAAAAACAAAAAGCCCATGTACATGTGGGCATGAGCTCTGTCTTCTAACAGTAAATCCACTCTCAGAAAAAATAAACGTGTTCCTCTCTTTCAAAAGTTGAGGCTGGGTGCAGTCGCTCATGCCTATAACCCCAGCACTTTGGAAGGCCGAGGTGGGAGGACTGCTTGAGCCCAGGAATTTGAGACCAGCCTGGGCAACATACTGAAACTCCATCTCTACAAAAAATAAACAAAATTAGCTGGGACTTGGTTGCCTGCAGCTACTCAGGAGGCTGAGGTGGGAGGATTGCTTGAGCCCAGGAGGTTGAGACTGCACGTGAAGCGAGATGGCACCACTACACTCCAGCCTGGGCAACAGAGCGAGACCCTGTAACAAAACAAAACAAAAAATTGCCTCGAGAGCTGAACTTGAGGGTCTCACAATAAACATATTCCTATTATAGAGTTTTACAATGATTTTAAGGCAAGTAATAATGTATGAACACCGTGTCCTTAACTTTTTATTCGGCACTCTAAATAAGTTTTATGATCCAAAATGGTTTGATAGTTTCAGTTTTCAAAATTGAACATGCCCTTAATAACACATTCTATTGTGTCTCAGTGTTCTGGTGTCTATGATGGGGCCTTTTCTATATTTGTGAACAATCATTCGGTACAAACGCAGCATCGTAACACATGCCAAGGAAGAACAGAATGAGGCTTTTCACCTCAAAATGATTTTCGGAGTAGCCCCATACTTTTGCCTTGACATGAAGATAATACTAGCCATGAACATAGGTCTCAGGTGGCCAAAATCCACAGCTCAAAGGTTAGGCTTGAGAAGACCCACAGAGAGCGGCTTCACTGATGGGGCCAGGATGGCTTAGCTTCTGCAGGCTGCTTACAGCGGATTTCCATTTCTGCCCTTGAGCTATGAATCCAGGTTGGATGAACTGGTCCATACTGTTAGTGTTTCAGTGGAGAAGAAGCGTTCAGGGTTTTATTTATTGTAATGATTTGATGGTGGAAAACGGCTTTGACTTGAGCAACTTAACATTGCTCTTTTTCTTTGAGTAGTGGTTTAATGTTTATTCTGTGGTTAGCTATGAACCTTATTCTGTGGTTAGCTATTTAAGCAGAAGTCATAACGTACCCAGAGGTTCATTTTATGTTTTATTCGATGCGCCCGGAAGATGAAAAACTACCTGTTTTGATGATAGGTTTGATATGCTCATACAGTTCTAAATTGGTTTTATATTGGAAGATACATGTTCAGGTTTGTCCTTTTATAACTTTACATTTGGCTTTTTATGCCACATCCTATGTTCTTTCCTTGAGGACTGGCTTGTAGAGTTGATTCTCTAATTTGTGATATGGGCATTTAAATTCCTTGATTGAGAAAGCCCATAGCCATCCTGGGTTGGTGCTATGCCTGGTTCTTCCTGGGGCCCGTACCACCTCCCACACAATCTTAACAGGTTTCATCATCCCACACAAGACAAGACAAAGCCATGTGGCCCCAGGGATACTGTAGAAATGAAAGAATAGGACTATGACCACCAATGGGGTATAAGATCTTAGCAGCGGAGAGTGGGGAAAAGAAATACCAGCTTGGCGAGGTGGCCGGTTTTGGCTAAAGATGTGGCTAGATTTGGCAGGGGAACAAGTGCCTGAGGATCTCTTCTCTTTGGGGCTTTCAAGGTTTCAGGAAATCAGATGCCATATCACACAGCCAATCTTGTTTCCCAAGACTCTTTATTTGACCCCTGTCCTAAATGTCCTGTAAACACACAAGTCTGATTCCTATGTCACTTCTGATGCAGATTGTGAAATCAAGTCTTTACTATTAACAGCTTTTTATTGCTTGCTGTCTTCTTCGTGTTTTAGCTTTTCTTCTCTGCTGAAATATGAGCTTTTTGAAGTAGGAGGGAGATTATGAGTTTCTTTTTTATCTTATGAAATATCGAGTTCAGTGATGGACATATATAAACTAGACATTAATTATAAGTTGATTATTAAAATAATCGCATCCTTCTTTGTGGGCTAAGCTGTTGACACTGTAGTCTAATTTCAGCTATTGTGCCACTGAGTTCTTGTGCAATACCATTAAAAATGCCCACATTAAAAAAATGGCTATAATCTGAATTGCATAAAGAAGGTAATGTGATACCCTACCTTGTTTTAACCTGATTGTCTCTCTTAGCTGAGAGAGCTGGACAGACTCCATTTTCGTTTTTTCACTTGCAGCCCCCCCTCCCTTAAAGGCATAACTAGTGCAAACTGACTCCAAGCACATCCAGGAATGCACTTACTGATAAAATATTGAGGCAAGCTAAATCAGCAGTTCCTGGGGACGTACTCGGGGGATGGTACCCAAAGGCCCTGCATTATCTCTTTGTGATAGTTTGAGCCTCTGCACCTGGAACTGTTTACTTTTCTGTAACTGTTTCTGTAACCAATTAATCTTTGTTAATTGGTTTGCCTGTTTCTGCTCCTGTAAAAATTGCTTCAGCTAAACTCCCCTCCCCTATTTAGACCACAGTATAAAAAGAAATCTAGCCCCTTCTTCGGGGCTGAGAGAATTTTGAGCTCCAGCCATCTCTCAGTTGCTGGCAATAAAAAGACTCCTGAATTAGTCTCAGTGTGTGGCTTTTCTCTATAACTCGCTTGGTTACAACAGGAAGATATAAACAATGAACTGATGTTAGTAATATAGTCATGCAGCTAGATCATCAATGATAGCTTCCTTCCTAGGTAAAATACTTTTTAAAAAAGTAAGTAATAATCAAATTAATTTGCAAAAGTAAATTTATTGAAGCAAAGAAACAATTAGAGCAAAGTTGTTAATTCAGCTATTTCAAGAGCATTCTAATGAGGAAAGAAGAAGATGCAGAAAAATTGGCTAGTCATCCATTTCTGGACTGAAGCTTTTCCTGAAATTATCCAGAAATATGCCTAGATTGATGCCATTTCTTCACTTGTGTCCTTGATTTTTTTTTTCTTTGAAAGACACTCTTGTTGATCTGGAAGTTCCTTATTTAACTTGCACCTCAGAAATACTGCTGACTTGAGACGAGACAACCTTGCCATCCACCAACTCCTCTATGATGGTCTTAGTTACTCTAGTCTTGCTTGAATCTGAAAATCATGGGATTGCAATGTCAGTCTGGAAACTATCACAGAAACACAGAGCAAGAGAAATGCAATCATATGCATTCAACGTGTTCTCTCTGGGTAAGATTATGTAAACAATAGCAGACACTTTTAGTATGACAAGCAAAGTATGCCTTTACTTTTAAATTACAGAATTATCGTCAACATTAAAAAAAATGTCTACCTCGTCCTTGACCAGAACAACTTCCAGATCTTGAGTCACCAGATACCAGATCCCTGGATCCCATGTTTGTGGATCCTGAGTTTCTACCATCAAATTCTGCAAAACTAGAACCACTGGAGAAAAAAAAAGAATTGTTTTCCTTTGCAGTTTGCAAAGGCAGGAGAAACCCTCCGCCCTGGAGATTCCTCAAGATGAAGCTTTGGATGTGTTTTAATTGGATTGTGTCTGTTACTTTCTTGTTCAGCCTTGCACTCCTGGGCTCAAATGATCCTTCTGTCTCAGCCTCCCCAGTATCTGGGATTACAGGTGTGCACCACCATGCCCAGCTATTTTTTTTTTTTTTTTTTTTTTGAGACAGGGTCTCGCTCTGTCACCCAGGCTAGAGTACAGTGGCATGATTACAGCTCACTGCGGCCTCAACCTCCTGGGTTCAAGTGATCCTCCCGCCTCAGTCCCCTGAGTAGCTGGGACTATAGGTGTGCACCACCACGCCTGGCTAATTTTTGTATTTTTAGTAGAGACAGGGTTTCACCATATTGGCCAGGCTGGTCTCGAACTCCTGACCTCATGTGATCTGCCTGCCTTGGCCTCCCAAAATGCTGAGATTACAGGCACGAGCCACTGCGCCAGCCTTCAGCTAATTTTTTAAATATTATTTTTTGTAGAGACGGGGTTTTGCTTTGTTGCCCAAGCTGGTCTTGGACTCCTGGGCTCACGTGATTCTCCCACCTCAGCCTCCCAAAGTGCTGGGATTACAGGCCTGAGCCACTGCACCCAGCTTGTGTCTGTTATTTTATTACTCTCTCTATATACAAGTCTACCCCCTGAGTCTCATTTTGGTTTTCTAAAATAAATTCACTAAGGTATGCATTTTAGTTTGTTCATGACTTTGGTTTACCCTCCCTCTCCATCGAGCAGGCGGCGGTAGGTCTCGATCTCCATCTCCAGGCGTGTCTTGATGTCCAGCAGTTGCTCGTACTCTGCATTCTGGCATTTAGTCTCACCCCGGATCTGGCAGATCTCCTCCTCCAGGGCACTGACCTGCGTTTGAATTTCTGACAGCTGAGCCACGTAGCCAGCTTCTGTGTCAGCCAGGGTTCCTTCCAGGGAGCTTTTCTAAGAGAAAAAGCAAATAAAAAATTCATGATGAAAATAAATCATTGGATGATTTTTTAAAAATGCAATTTTATGTGGCACTAGAAGTGTAGCGTCGCCATATAACCTATATTGTTATATCATTGCTTCTTCAGTTTTGGTTGGCACTTCTTTTTAAACTAAATCTTTTATGTGAAATAGAGTACATTAACTTTTAATGCTTTCTATAATCATAATGCAGTTCTCCTTAACACCACCTTTTTTATGTGCCTAGTGAACCTCTTGGCAAAGAAAGAAAATTGCACTTGCCTAACTCCCTGTTGGAAAATATGAAAAGCTATTTGCACATACCATGGCCAGTTGGGACTGAAGCTCAATTTCCAGGGCTTGCAGGGTACGTTTCAGTTCTGTTATCTCATTCTTGGCAGAACTGGCTGCCCCAGCATCAGTGGAGATTTGTGCTTGTAGTGATGCACTCTAAATACAAATATAATGCAGCTGTTGTAGGCTGGTGAATGGAGCAGAAGCGGCTTGTGTGCGGCTACTGGCTTGGGTTCTCAGCAGAGAGGATCTACCTGCTTATTGAACTGCTCCTCAGCTTCTCGGCGGTTTTGCTCAGCCAGCTCCTCGTACTGCGCCCTCATGTCATTCAGTAATTTGGTCAGGTCGGTCCCCGGAGCAGCATTCATTTCTACAGTCACCTCCCCTCCAGAGCTTCCTTGCATACTCTTCATTTCCTAGCATGAAGGAAAAAAGACCATCGTGATGCAAATAGAAAAGCGATGACTTCCCAGGCCGGGCGTGGTGGCTTACGCCTGTAATCCCAGCACTTTGGGAGGCCGAGGTGGGCGCATCACGAGGTCAGGAGATCGAGACCATCCTGGCTAACACGGTGAAACCCCGTCTCTACTAAAAATCCAAAAAAAAACAAAAGAAAAGCGATGATTTCCTAAAATGTGCCTAGACAACAATTTGGAAATAGGACACTGAAAGGAAAAAAAAAATCAAATCTAGATAGAATTTACTCATGATTACTTTTGTTTCCTGGTCATAGTGTGTGGGAAATTCACTTAGATAAAATTGAGTTTATTTTCCTTTTTTTTTTTTTTTTTTTTTTTTTTGAGACGGAGTCTTGCTCTGTCGCCCAGGCTGGAGTGCAGTGGCTTGATCTCGGCTCACTGCAACCTCCGCCTCCCCAATTCAAGCGATTCTCCTGCCTTAGCCTCCTGAGTAGCTGGGATTGCAGGCACAACAGCTGGGCATCATCACACCCCGCTAATTTTTGTATTTTTAGTAGAGACGGGGTTTCACCATGTTGGTCAGGCTGGTCTCAAACTCCTGACCTTGTGATCTGCCTGCCTTGGCCTCCCAAAGTGCTGGGATTACAGGCATGAGCCACTGTGCCCGGCCTATTTTACTTTTTTAGAGACACACTATCTCTCTGTTGCTCAGGCTGGAATCCAGTGGCATGATCATAGCTCACTGTGGCCTCCAACTCCTGGGCTCGAGGGATCCCCCTGCCTCAGCCTCCAGAGTAGCTGAGACTACAGGCATGAGCCACTGCACCCAGCCAATTTTATTTGTATAGAATGCATGTGGGGAGAAATATGTTAGCGGGAGTTATTCATTTATGTAGAACATGTTCTTACCTCCTCGTGGTTCTTCTTCAGGTAGGCCAGCTCCTCGGTGAGACTCTCAATCTGCGTCTCCAGGTCAGAGCGGGTCATAGTCAGGTCATCCAGGACTTTCCGCAGGCCATTGATGTCAGCCTCCACGGTCTGCCGGAGACACAGCTCATTCTCGTACCTGGAAGGGACAGCAGTAAGGCAAAAAGTACTGTAAGCTCACCTGGCCATGTTTCAAAGAGTACCTTCCGTTCTTACATATTGAAAAACTTCTCACCTGTGGGCATTTTAATAAATAAAGGTTACTAAGTTTTCTCTTGGGAAATTTTCCCTTATAAAGAAAAATACCAGTGTAATATTAATTCTAATCATGTCTAACATTTTTTATAATAAAATTCTCGCTCTAAATTTGCCTTCTTCTTTTTTCTTTTTCTTTTTGATGAAATAACGGTCTAAAGTTTACCCTTGGGATGTTTGTAAATTTAGGTCATGATCTTCTAGTGTGTGTGTGTATATATATATATGTATATTTATAAAATGAAATAAAATTTATTTTTTTCCCCATGACCCTTGTTTTCAAGTCTTTATGTTTCTTACTTCAATCTGAAGTCATCAGCAGCCAATCTGGCATTGTCAATCTGCAAAATGATCCCAGCATTTTCAACAGTGGCAGCAATGATCTAAAAAAAGATGTTAATAGTAAGTGAATCACGAATGATTTTTACCTTGTGTCTGCATGCCTACCTGTAAGGGTAGATGTTGCCTGTGTTATTAGCTCTTTTTGTGTGTGTGTGTGTAGAGACAGAGTCTCGCTCTGTTGCCCAGGCTGGAGTGCAGTGGTGAGATCTCGGCTCACTGCAATCTCTGCCTCCCAGGTTCAAGTGATTCTTGCACTTCAGCCTCCTGATTAGCTGGGATTATAGGTGCGTGCCACTATGCCCAGCTAATTTTTTTTGTGTGTGTATTTTTAGTAGACATGGGATTTCACCATGTTGGCCAGGCTGATCTCAAATTCCTGACCTCAAGTGATTTGCCAGCCTGAGCCTCCCAAAGTGCTGGGATTACAGGTGTGAGCCACAGTGCCTGGCCTGTGTTATTAGCTCTTAAAGGTGACTTGCTTTGCAAACTTACTTAGTAATGACACCTGTATATCTGGGGCTGGTATATTTAGGACTACAACTTTCTGCAAAAAGATAACCGTTTGCACATTTATTGGACTAGGCACAGGAACCTGTTTTACAGGATATAGCCCTCTGCATATTTCTGCTACTTTGTTAGATTATCTCATGCACTTTTTCAGGAAATAGTGCAAAAATTGTATTTCGCTTCCAAAAAAGTCTTTAGAAATTTATTTCCCATACAAAAGTGGCTAAACATTTTAGATTCTACTACATTCTTATGTAATATTTGCACCAGATTTTCTAGGAAGAAAAATCATCCTAAAGAATATTTAAATCTAGTAAGACAATAAAATATGTCAGTCTGTCAGAATTCATCATAAATAATTAAACTAATGTTGACTCACTGCTGTCATTCTTATATATAAATGATAATTAGCTGCCTGGTATTGTATAAGTTTTCCTCTTATGTAGAAATACTGAAACTGAGATGGAAACAGAAAATTAATGTCACATAAAGTATTATAATAATTAAGACACATCAGGTCCCACTTTGCATGTGTAACAAGCAAATATATTTTCAAATAATTTCTTAACTTAAAATTTTCATTATAGTACATGATCCGAAAAGAAGTGAAAGATCCACAAATACTAGAAACTCAGGCACAGATAGAGTCTCACCTGGTTTCTGAGCTCTTCAATTATTGAATAGTATTTGCTATAATCTCTTCTAGATCCACCATCTCCAGACCCAGGCCCGTATTTGTCATACCACTCCTTGATTTTGTTCTCCAGATCAGTGTTAGCCTCCTCCAGGGCTCTGACCTTGTCTAGGTAATTGGCCAAGCGGTCATTGAGGTTCTGCATGGTTTGCTTTTCCCCTCCAGAGAAAAGCCCCCCATTGCCAACACCACCTCCCATACCACCACCATAGCTGTAGAAGCCTCCACTAGCACCACTGCTGAATCCAGAACTCCCACAGAATCCAGAACCCCTGCCAAATCCAGAGACCCCGCCAAAGCTAGAACCCCCACCAAATCCTGCCCCAGAGCCTGAAGCTCCCCCAAAACCACCTCCTACTGAGCAGCTACCAAAGCCCCCTCCAAAGCTGCCGCCGAAAGCACTGCTAGACCCCCCACTCAGGCCACAGCCGCCGGTTCCTCCTTGGAAGCCCCGGGCCGAGCTGCCCCCCAGACCACATCTGCTTCCACCACTGAAGCTGCTTCCACCGGCAGACACCCTGGCTGAGCTGCTGCCTCCAGCCCTGGAGGAGGAGACACGAGTCGAGTGAGACATCGTGTTCCTGCAAACGTGAGCTTGTCCAGGTGAATAGGAGAGGTGATGACAAACGATGTATTCAAGGCTGCCTTTTTGGCCTATATATACACACTTTGAGGGTGTTCCTTTTCTCTGTCACTTCTTAATCCTTGTTACAGTTTTGGTAATCCGTAACTGGATAATTTCTTTTTCTTGAACACTTCTCTGAAGTTAGGTCAGAGCCCTGGGGCATTTACTATACCCATAAAAAAAAAAAAAAAAAAAAAAAAAAAAAGAATAAGGTGGAGCAAAACAAAAAAATTTTCAGAATTACTGTTTTAATCTTTCAGAGGTTTTGATGACTGGTAACTTTTCTCTGGAAGTGTAGTTCTATTAAATTTGCTTCATGATTTCACATTTGCAGAGAATATCTCCAGGTTAACAAATGTAATTGAAATACTTAATATGATGAGAATAAAAATTTCCCATCAATCACGTAACTTTTTTATTCATATTGTTCTCAAAAGTTGAAATTAGCTTTCACATCAGCAATAATTTCAGATTTGATTAAGCATCTATCTCTTTGATTATTTCAATCAGCATGTTTTTTAAGGTTGTTGAAGTTTGTGATTTTAAGTTATTGCTTTCTCTTTTTTTTGTATTTTGTACAACATACAAAAAGCATATAATTTGTAAAAATTATGTTTTTATATAGTTCATAAGAAAAACATAAATAATGGTTTTCCAGGTAAGTATTATCAGATCTCAGCAACATGTTTATTCAAGTAGCTAACGTCTAAGAAAAACTGAAAAGTTTTTAGGCAGATCATTTAAATGTGCTTTTCTTTCTGATTGAATTCTAGTCTGATAAAAAGAGAGTAACTTCCTTTTTGAGTCACATTTCAAGAAATGAAGAGATGATGCTGATACTTCCTGCCTTCATTTTAAAGATAAAAGAGGATTTGTATCTACTTCTGATAACTAGTGTTACAATTGGAGTGATTTTATAGATTCTGAACCCTCCTGAGTTCCCTTTGTGCTTCATGGTTTTTTGTCCCTTTGTACTTTAGACTGTTTCCATTCATGTCTTCTAGTCACTTCACTGGTTTAATAGTGTCTTTTTGAAAGACAGATACTGTATAATTCCAGTACTATGAGGTGCCTAGAGTAGTCAAATTCATAGAGACAGAAAGTAGAATGGGAGTTGCCAGTGGTTGAAGGGTTGGGGATAGACAGTTGTTGCTTACTGGGCATAGAATTTAGTTTTGCAATATGAAAAGAGTTTGGGACATTGGCCGCACAACAATGTCAGTGCATTTAAGACTACTGAACTGTAAACTTATAAATGATTAAGATGATGTTTATGTTATATGTATTTTACCACCATTTTAAAAAAGTCTTAAAAAACAGATGCTTCAAATATTTTGTATCCTCCTTAGCTTTAAACTTAAGTAGCTGACTTTTGTTTATTTAAGAATTTTTTCCTTATTTTGCCAGTCTCTGTTAAACTATGTGCATACCTTAGTCTTTATATTCAATCATTTGTTAAACAATGTTCTCCTTTTAATTCTTCCTTAAATTGTATTTGATTGGGACACATGATTAAATAAGTGATGATTCCCTTTACCATGTAGCTCTTATGTGGCTTTTGTGCTCTCCCTGTACTGTTTTTACAGGAGTGTGATGTTACTCTTCTTCATATTTAAGGTGACATGTCTCCAAGGGGTACAAAGTGTACAAACTTTTAAATTGTTAAGCTGGGAGTAATTTTTATGACGCCCTTCTAAAGTAGCTAAAAAATGCACCACACATAATGTGTTGGTCATCCTGCCTCGCCCATCCCTAAAGCTATGAAACCAAAGAAACCTAAACCCTAATGATTAAATGGTATGCAAATACTGGCAATGGGAGGAACAGTCACAGAGTTTTTCTCCCTTTTAAAACTGTGAAATGTAATCTTTCCATTTTCACAAAGACTTGCATTTGGCTGAGAGCACGTTTAAATCCCAGTTCCTTGGGAGGCTGAAGCAGGAGAATTGCTTGAACCCAGTGGGTGGAGGTTGCAGTGAGCCGTGATTGGGCCACTGCACTACAGCCTGGGCAACAGTGCGAGACTCCATCTCAAAAAAAAAAAAAAAAAAAAAAGAGAGAGAGAGAGACAGATTGAATCTTAGGTGTGTCTGGGCTCCCAGTTCAAATTTTGAATAGTTTGTGATTAGAAGTTTATTTTTACCTGTAAAGAATCATATAAAAGCTATATTTCCTTATAGAATATGATTTCAGTAATAAGTGCAGAATGATTTGCAGATAATAACCATCAATTTGTGTGTGTGTGTGTGTGTGGGATAGATTACTAGTATTTAAATGTTTTTCGGATTAATATATTGTGGGTTTTTAGACTAGTAGGAAAACCAAATACTGAAATGCATAGCCTATGGCTCCTGATGGATCTTTACAGACTTGAGAAGAGAACTTGGGGATTCTATCTTCTGTTCATTCGAGAAAATAGTCTGTTGTGTGTTTTTCAGGTAGAAGCATCAGATCAGAGTAGTTAAGGGAAGTTGTTGGGTTTAGAGTATTTGTTGAATGTTGACAAAACTTTCTGTGGCAGACAGTAAAAAAGAAGGGAAAGTATATATTTAAAAAAATTTTAACTTTTAACTTTTGTGGGTGCATAGTAGGTATATAGATTTATGGGGTACATGAGATATTTTGATATAGGTGTACATATCCCATCAGGGTAAATGGGTACCCATCACCTCAAGCACTTATCCTTTGTGTTACAAACATTCCAATTATACTATTTTTTAGTTATTATAAATTATACAAGTAAATTATTATTGATTATAGTCACTCTGTTATGCTATGAGATACTAGGTCTTATTCATTTTTTCTAACTATTTTTTGTACCCACCAAGCGTCCTCACTTTCCCCCTCCTCCCCCATTTCCCTTCCCAGCGTCTGATAATCATCATTCTACTCTCTATCTTCATGAGTTCAATTGTTTTAATTTTTAGCTCCCACAAGTAAGTGAGAATACACAGTTTGTCTTTCTGTGCTTGGCTTATTTCACTTAACATAATGACCTCCGGTTTCATCTACGTTGTTGCAAATGACGGGATCTCATTCTTTTCATGCCTGAATAGTACTCCATTGTGTATATGTGCCACTTTTTTTTTTTTTTTAAGACAGGTTTCACTCTTGTCACCCAGACTTGAGTGCAATGGCGCGATCTCAGCTCACTGCAACCTCCACCTCCCGTGTTCAAGCTGCCTCAGCTCCTGCCTCAGCTCCCCGAGTAGCTGGGATTACAGGAGCCCACCATCACGCCAAGCTAATTTTTGTATGTTTAGTAGAGACGGGGTTTCACCACATTGGCCAGGCTGATCTTGAACTCCTGACCTCATGATCCGCCTCCTCGGCTTCCCAAAGTGCTGGGATTACAGGCATGAGCCACCGCGCCTCGACTGTGCCACTTTTTCTTTATCCATTCTACTGTCGACGGACGCTTAGGTTGCTTCTAAATCTTGGCTATTGTGAATAGTGCTGTAATAAGCATGGGAGTGCAGATATCTCTTTAATACACCAATTTTCTTTCTTTTGGACACATTGGAAAGTATAGATTTAATGTGTGAACAGTCTCTTTGCAATGCCTTTGCAATGACAGATAGTAGATAGACAGTAAATATTCCTTGAATTAGTAAGAACTAACATGGCCTGATTGTCTTCATGAACAACTTGGGTCACTGATTACTTCAGTTCTTTACTATGTGTTGTGTTTTGTTTTCTGAATCTTTATGCTCGACTTCTGGGTTAGTGATTCTCAGCGTGTGCTGGTGGAGAGCGGGGCTTGGCAGTTAAGAGGATATGTTGTTTGGGAAGAGGGTAGAAAGGTCAGGCAAGAGTCAACCGGGGACCTTGCTGTAGGGAATCATTGTTTGGGCCAGCTTCCAGCTGGTGCCTGCTGTAGGCACCGCCAGGCTCAACTACTTGGAAAAGAAAAAAGGTTTTGCAATAATAACATGACCAAGAACTCACTCCAGTAGATCTAGCACCACCCATGGATGGATTGGGTGTGCCATTGTCACACCCCAGAAATCCACCAATTCTGTGGCTGTTTCTCTTCCTGCACCACTTTCTCTCCTTCCCCATCACCCTCATCCATTCTTTCTCTTCCTGGTTTCACTTAAATGCGTCTATTTGGAGGCTTTCTCTTCTCCACCAGGAAGCATCTGCTTGGTCATGCCATTTTGCCAAATTTTTTTCTGGGAGAAAAATCACCTGACCTTGTTCTTGTATGTGAGTGCTTTCAAATCTCTAAATAACTCAATTCTCTATGTTTCCTGAAGATCATTCTGTGAGTTTATGGAGAGTTAAGATAACAGGTGAGCGACTTTGTGGGGGTTGGGATGCTTTGTCCTCCAGGGTCCACAGTCAAGACAGTTTGAAGTAAGCACAGTTTTCAAGGATTGACTCTGCTTAAAAAGTCCTTTTGTGCCTTTCTTCATACCAGACAGACAGTAGTCATCTCTTCAGAGAATCCAAAAGCATGAACAACCCAGATCATAACTTGAGCAGTAGGGCCCAGCCCCCGTGCCTCTTGCCAATGCTAAGTCCATACACTGGGCCTTCCTGCTCTGTCTCTTCGAGCTTCACCCCTCAACCTCCTGCTGCCCTCTGATGTCAGAGAAGCTGCAAATCTTTGGTCAAGGAATCCAGGGCTTAAATAGTAGCTTCATAGCAAAAGAATGGCATGGTATTTTATATAAGATCGTATTGTATATGATGGTATTTTATATGATAGGCTCAGAAGAAAGCTTCATCAGTCTCATGTCTCTTGTCCTCTGTCCACCAGAACTATAACACAACATTTGAGAACAGTTGATGTCTCTCGACCAAGCTACCGTGTCCTCATCTGTAAAATTATTATATTGGTCTATCCACTTTTCAGGTTCCCTTCCAGCTCTAATTTTTAGCAATCCAGTAATTAAATGTATTACTTCTCTGATTTAGAAAGTGTTTTATATTATAATTAGGAGGGATTTTCTTTTTTTCTCTTCTTTTCCATTTTTTTTTCTTTTTTTGAGACAGAGTTTCGCTCGTGTTGCCCAGGCTGGAGTACAATGGCATGATCTTGGCTCACTGTAACCTCTGCCTCCTGGGTTCAAGTAATTCTCCTGTCTCAGCCTCCTGAGTAGCTGGGACTACAGGCATGCACCACCACGCCCGGCTAATTTTGTATTTTTAGTAGAGACGGGGTTTCTCCATGTTGGTCAGGCTGGTCTGGAACTCCCAACTTCAGGTGATCTGCCTGCCTCGGCCTCCCAAAATGCTGGGATTACAGGCGTGAGCCACTGCACCCAGCCAGGAGAGATTTTCTTTATTAGAGCATTAGCTGCAAAAGTTCACTGCTTATACTTGAGGACTGGGTAAAGTGGAAATTGTGCCTAGAGATCTCCTTAACTGGCCTGTATGTGTCTACTCCAAGGAAAGCTCTCATAAAGGCACCCAACTGAGGAAAGCGATACTCGCCTAGAAATTCTTTCAAGACAATGTTCTTGATCAGAGTTACAATTAGAACTAAACAATAAAAAAGACAACCAGAAAAATCTTTGTGTGTTGATACCTTCTCTTAGATAACTGTGGTATAAAGGGAAATATATATTAATGATGAGAGTGTCTTTTGAATACTGATGAAATGGCTTGTGGCCTCTCAATGGCTTCAGGATGAGGACCGGTCTCCAGAGGACCAGGGCTTGATTAGAAGCTTAGAACTTTCAGCTACATCTCCTAACCTTTGGGGAGGGGAGAGGGGCTGGGTATTGAGTTAATCACAAATAGCCAGACTCATGTCTGTGTCATGAAACCTACATAACCCTTAAGTCAGGGGTCCCCAGTCCCTGGGAATTGTATGAAGGAACCGGGCCACACAGCCAGAGGTGAGTGGAGGCTGCGCAAGTATTTCCGCATGAGCTCCACCTCCTGTCAGATCAGCAGTGGCATTAGATTCTCATAGAAGCATGAACCCTATTGTGAACCACACTTGCAAGGGATCTAGGTTGTGGGCTCCTTATGAGAATCTAAATGCCTGATAATCTGTCACTGTCTCCCATCACCCCCAGATGGGACTGTCTAGTTTCAGGAAAACAAACTCAGGGCTCCCACTGATTCTATGTTATGGTGAGTTGTATAATTATTTCATTTTATATTACAATGTAATAATAATAATAGAAATAAAGTACGTAATAAATGTAATGTGCTTGAATCGTCCCAAAACCATTCTGCCCACCTGGTCTATGGAAAAACTGTTTTCCACAAAACCAGAGCCTGGTGCCAAAAAGGTTGGGGACTACTGCTTTAAATAATGGGGCTTCGAAAGCTTCTGGGTTGATGAACATGTGGAGGTACTGGGAGTATGGCATGTGCAGAGAGGGCATGGAAGTTCTGTGCCTGTTCCCCCATATCCTGCCCTATTTATCCTTTCCATTTAACTGCTCTTGAGTTGGATCCTTTATAATAAACTGGTAATAGTAGGCAAAATGTTTTCCTGAGTCCTGTGAGCCATTCTAGAAATTATCCAAACTGAAGTGGGGAAAATTGTGGAAACCCCAAACTTTGTAGCAAATTAGAGGTGTCGGTAACCTGGTGTACAAATCTGTTCTTGCACTGCTATAAATAAATAAATAAATAAATAAATAAATACCTGAAACTGGGTAATTTACAAAGAAATTGGCTCACAGTCCTGTAGGGCGTACAGGAAGCATGATGCTGGCATCTGCTTTGCTTCTGGGGAGGCCTCAGGAAACTTACAATGATGGCAGAAGGCAAAGGAGAAGCAGACATGTCTTATATGGCTGGAGCAGGAGCAAGAGAGAGAGTGGGGAGATTCCACACACTTCTAAACAACTAGATCTCACAAAAACTCATTCACTATCACAAACACAGTACCAAGGTGGGGATGGTGTTAAACCATGAGAAGTGGCTCCCATGATTCAATCACCTCCCACCAGGCCCCACTTCCAGCATTGGGGATTACATTTCAACATGATATTTGGTGGGGACACAGATCCAAACCACATCACCTGGAGACCTGATACTTGTGACTAGCCTCTACAGTGAGGGCAGTCTTGTGAGACAGAGCTTTTCAACTTGCAGGGTCTAACACTAATTCCAGATAGTTAGTGTCAGAATTGAATTGAATGTTAGGATACCCACCTGGGTATCACAGGAAAAAAAGAAGCCTTTTATGACTGTTGGACCAAATATGACAAACCAGAAAGTAGTGAAAAAGTCCAGGCATGGTGGCTCATGCCTGTAATCCCAGTCCTTTGGGAGGCCAAGGCAGGAGGATCTCTTGAGCCTATGAATTTGAGGCTGCAGTGAGCTATGATTGTGCCACCGCACTCCACTCTGGGTGACAGAGCAAGACCCCATCTCTTAAAAAAAAAAAAAAAAGTAAAAAGAAAAGCACTTCATACCTGGTCTTTTGGGATATAGCTAACTTTGAACAATAAAGAGAATTTATAGCCTCTAATGGCTGCATTGTTAAAAAAGAAAGACCACAGATGAAGAAATTTAGTATAAAAATTTCTTTTAAAGAACAGCAAGATAAACTAAAACATATAAAAATAAATTAGTAAAAATAAAGGCTGAAATTATTCAAACAGAAAAGAAAAAAATACATAAATACGTTGAAAAGCTGATACTTTTAGAGATCAATTAAATAGACAACCTCTTCATGAGCCTAATTAGGAAAAGGGAGAGAGGTCCCAAACACACAAGGCTGGAAGTGGGAAAGAGACATAACTGGGTGTAGAACAGATTGAAATAATTATAAGAGAATGCCACATATAAGGCAATGGCAGCACTCTTGGAGACCTTCCTGGTAGTTAGTCAAATTATTATTACCCGGTGGGTGATCTCTGTGCTCATCAGACCATTCCTGGCAAGACTCACCCCAGGCACAGTGACAGGGACAGGCTGGGGTGCTCAGCCTACCTGCAGTGGCCCTGGGGCATGCGGGGAGAGAAGGGGTACAGGGCTTACCCTAGGAGGAGAGGGCCCTGAAGAAGCCATGGCAAAGCTGTGACTGGGGTTGGGCAGAGCTGATCAGAGTCTGCAGATTTGAGCTGGGCATAAGAGGCTGTGGGATTAGGACACAGAGGACATCCATATTGTTACCAGAACGTGGAGAAGAGCCAGTAGGAATACTGTCTATGAAGCCAGATCCTTCCAGAAAGGGAGAAAAGGAACAGGACTCAGTTGTGATGTGGAGGCTGACTAGATGGAGTGAGGAGAAGGTCCCAGCAAGCAGTTGTGCTTCTCTTTTGGTGCCTGTACCCTGGAGGGAGACGGAGAAACCAGGTGCCCAGGAAACCTTGGTTGAAGGGTGCCAGGTAAGCCCGTGTCCTTCCCACAGTGGCATTCAACAGCAAGTCCAGGACCTACCATTACCTTTCTGTGTGTAGAGTGGACACAAGCACATATTTCTAACGAGGACTAATGGATGATCTTTAGGTACAAACTTGTGACTCATTCATTGGAGGTGACTAGATGTTTCTAGAAGTACTTTTGATGTGACTGATCTTGGAGCAAGGCCTCAAATCACACCTTATTCTGTTCTTTTTATGTATCCAAATTTTACCACTTTTCAATGGCTATCTCTTCTGGAACACTCTTCTGGAACACTCCAACCCTTAATTTACCAGTTTCTCCTTCTCCCCGCATAATTTTTTTTCTTATTATTCTTACAGTTTCTACCACATTACTTATCACTTGGTCCTTCTTGTATTTTTCTTTGACAATAAAAAAGGAGAGGCCGGGCGCAGTGGCTCATGCCTGTGATCCCAGCACTTTGGGAGGCCGAGGTGGGTGGATCATGAGGTCAGGAAATCGAGACCATCCTGGCTAACATGGTGAAACCCCGTCTCTACTGAAAATACAAAAAATTATCCTGGTGTGGTGTCACATCCCCGTAGTCCCAGCTACTTGGGAGGCTGAGGCAGGAGAATCGCTTGAACTGGGGAGGCGGAGGTTGCAGTGAGCTGAGATCATGCCACTGTACTCCAGCCTGGGCGACAGAGCGAGACACCATCTCAAACAAAACAAAACAAAACAAAACAAAACAAAATGGAGAGTATTCATTTAAAAAAATTTAAACATATAGATGGTTTATCTTTAAAGATTTTTAAATTTTACAAGTTCTACAGTTTATTTCAGAAAAATAAGAAAATGTATGTAAACAAGCAGCTGGAAATAAAGATCACTCATAATTTCACTATCCCAAAATAGTCACTGTTAACATTTGGATGTATATTGGTTTTGCTTTTTTTTTAAAACAAAAAGAAAAGTAAGTACAGTGATATGGTTTGGGCCTGTGTCCCTATCCAAATCTCACGGTGAAATGTAATCCCTGATGCTGAAGGTGGGGCCTGGTAGAAGGTGATTGGATCATTGCGCGGGGGGCAGTTTCTCACAGTTTAACACCATCCCTCCCCCAGGTGCTGTCACTGTGATAGTGAGTTCTTGTGAAATGTGATTGTTTAAAGGTGTGTGGCACCTCCCTGCCCCCTCTCCCTCCCATTCTGGTCATGTGAGACATACCAGCTTCCCCTCCACCTTCTGCCATGATTGTAAGTTTTCTGAGGATTCTCCAGAAGCAGGAGCTGCTATGCTTCCTGCGCAGCCTGCAGAACCGTAAGCCAATTAAACCTTTTTTCTTTACAAATTAGCCAGTCTCGGATATTTCTTTACAGCAGTGTGAGAACAGACTAACACATACAGTGTTAATATACGTGTAATTATGTTCTTATAAAAGCGAATCATACTGTACATATTGTCTTAAAACTCTGGTTTTTATTTCTCAATAGACCATTGACATCTTTTTAGGTCAATACATGAACTTGAACATTCTTAGTGGCTGTGTGACCATCCTTTGATGGACTTTGACGAGTGTTTCATAACTTAGCCTATTGACTCTTCATTGTTGAATATTTTATTATAGCTAACGTTTCACTACGATAAACAGCTGAGAGGAGTACACATATATTAATAATTAATTATGTAAGAATAAATTCCTAGAAATGAAACTGCTGGCTCTAAGGATATGCTGTTTTCTTAAAAAGGCTTTTGATACCTGTTGCTGAATTGTTTTCTTAAAGGTTTTGCTAGTTTACACTCCATCCAGCAAGGTATTAGTGACTTTTCCCTACACCCTGGCTAAAATAGGTATTTATTGTTATTAAACAAATTGGGCCTGTTTTGATGCTGAACATGGCATCTCATTATTTTAATTTGCCTTTCTTTGATTACAAGAGATGTTGGACATCATCACTTTTTAATGTTTGTTGGCGATTCGTATTTTATGAATTTCTTGTGTGTATCATGTATCCATTTCTTACTGATAGGGTTGTCTCTGTTCCTGAGTTTATATATTGGGGACATCAGCTCTTGGATGGCTGTATATGACAAGTGCAGTGAAAACCCTGGGTACCATGTGGCATTGCTGAAAATCTAGACTTAAAGTGATCGGCTGTTGGCTTCCATTCTACATGCAGCCCCAAAGAGGGTAGGCTAAAGTTCTTATCCTCTGGAGTGTTGGGGGGGATATATGGCAGGTGGGCAGGCGGATGGGGTGGCTAGGGAGAAGATGGGGGAATGGGGAGGCTGAGGATGAGTCAGGGCAACTGAACAGGCTGCCCATTCCTGGAACTGCTGCTTTCTTGGAAATCTGCAAATCCCCAAATCCTCTTGATTTTAGACAGATAAGACAGCAGACAGCAGGTGGTGCCAAACTGCAGCTAGGGCATAGTGATTTAAATCGTGCGGTCCACATCTGGACTCTGTGGTCTGGCTGCACAGGGTTCCCTTGGTGTTGGAATAGGTTTTCACCATACTTCACTAAATTTATTTTTTCTTTTGCTTCTTATTTCACATTATTTTCTTGATAGAAATCTGTCCTCCTTTCCCTTCACGATGTTTTTGTTTTTGATGAAACAAGCCATCACCCTTCCCCAAATACATAATTAAAAAAATTTAAAGTCTGTAACAGTTTATTTTCTTCTGCAATGTCTGTAGAATTTATTTTGGTGTGTGTGATATAACTATTCAACACCCTCCTTAGCCTCATCCCCATCCTGGCTTCCACCCCTTAGTTAGCTAGTTATTTCAGCAGCCTTTATTGAATGATCTACTTGTCCACGACTGATGTGAAAATGTCATTCTTATATACAGATGGGCCTTTTTCTGGGGTGTTCATGCCTGTGTCAGTGGCACATTGTTGTAATCGCTATAAATAATACTTTCTTTTTTTTTTTTTTAAACTTGTGTTTCCTGGAAACAGACTCTGAGACGGAGAGATGTGTGCAGAAGTTTGTTAGGGAGTTCTTTTGTAAGACAAACCTGTCAGCAGATGGGGATGACTGGAATGGGTATAGAGAGAGGCCAATGCAATGCTATTTTAATGAAGGCTTCTGCTGATCCTTTGGGGGGCCGTGGATGGGGCTGGTCCTTCAGAGTTGTTCTAATTTGAGACAGGGGGACCAGAACTTTGTATCCCCCATAAGCCAGTTACGGTCCCACGGGCACTCTCCTGAAGGGGCATAATCCTGGGGAAAGCAGAACCCTGTGAAGGTAGCTGTTAGCAGCCCATACACCAGCAGCTGGAGCTGGATGCATCTGCGTTGGGGAATATCCACACTTCATGAATGTTTTGCTATGTGAAAGCTCAAGTCATTCCTCATCATCCCTCTTGTATTTTTTTTTATTTTTATTTTTTTGAGACAGGGTCTCACTCTGTTGCCCAGGCTGGCATGCCGTGGTGCCATCTCAGCTCACTGCAGCCTCGACCTCCCGGGTTCAAGCAATTTTCCCACCTCAGCTTCCCAAGTAGCTGGAATCATAGGCATGCACCACTATGCCCAGTGCCTGGCTAATTTGCCCAGGCAAGTCTCAAACTTCTGGGCTCAAGTGATCTTCCCACCTTGGCCTTTCAAAGTGTTGAGATTTCAAGTGTGAGCCACTGCACCCAGCCCTGATTCCTCTTTTTGAAAACACATGAAGTCTTCATTTTCATTTGTATTAGCATTGTCTTTACAGGTAGACGGTAGGTTTTTAAGGCCGGGCACCATCTTAATATGTGTGTATTTTTGACACAAGAAAGCTGGAAAACTGCAACCCTATCAGGTATTTCATAATTTTTTGGGGATGGTTTTGGACTACATGAAATAATGGATTTCAAGAGTCAGTGTGAAACTACAGTGAGATACCACTGAATATCCCCTAGGATTGCTGTAATTTAAAAAATAATTAACAAGTGTTGGTGAGGATGTGAAGAAATTGGAACCCTCCTACACTGCTGGTGGAAATGTAAAATAGTGCAGCCACTCTGGAAAATAGTCGGGTGGTTCCTCAAAAGTTAAACACAGGGCTAAGATATGACCTAACCATTCCACTCTAAGGTATAGTCCCGGTAGACATGAAAACATATGTCTACACAAAAATTTGTGAGTGAATGTTCATAGCAGCATTATTCATAATAGCCAAATATCATAAATAACCTAAATGCTCATCATCCGATGAATGGATAAGTAAAATATGGTATATCCATACACTGGAACATTATTCAGCAATAAAAAAGAATGAAGTACGGATATTGTAATATGGGTGAATGTTGAAGACATCTTGCCAAGTGAAAGAGGTCAAACACAAAGACCACGTATCATGTCATATGATTCCGTTTATGTGAAAAGTCTAGAATAGGCAAATATATAGGAGAGAAGATGCATTACTGGTTGCCTAAGGCTGGGGGTGGGGGTTTGTTAGGCGAAAATGAGGACTGACTGCTCATGGATATGGGATTTCTTTTTGAGGTGGTAAAACTGTTCTAAAGTTGATTGAGGTGATAATTGTGCCATCAGTGAATGTGCTGCAAACCATTGAATTGTGCACTTTAAATGTGTGAGTGGGGCTGGGTGTGGTGGCTTACGCCTGTAATCTCAGCACTTTGGGAGGCCAAGGCAGGTGGATCACTTGAGGTCAGGAGTTCGAGACCAGCCTGGCCAACATGGCGAAACCCTGTCTGTTCTAACAATACAAAAAAAAATTAGCCGGGCGTGGTGGTGTGCTTCTGTAATCCCAGCTTTTTAGGAGGCTGAGGCAGGAGAATAGCTTGAACCCAGGAGGTGGAGGTTGCAGTGAGCTGAGATTGTGCCACTGCACTCTAGTCTGGGTGACACAGTGAGACTCCATCTCAAAAAAAAAAAAAAAAAGTGTGAATGTGATGGTATACGAATTATATCTCAATAAAGCTGTTATAAAACAAGTCAGTGTGAAACAAAAGAACAAAGATTCATGTAGTTGATTTGCAACAGGAAGAAAGTTTATTGACACAGAATGATTAAGAAGGAAAACACATTTTGCAATTTAAAGACAAAACCAAACCAATAAGACAAAAGAATCTGAAAAACAATTACAGGAGTAGCTGCAGCTCTGTGGCTGTAGGTTTGCTGCAGTGCTTCACCACGCCTTTGTTAGGTGTCATCATTTACATCCTGGGGACAGGACTCAGCTGCCTGCATCTCACTCTTGAATTTTACATCAGAAACATTGTTGACTTGAGATGAAATTAGTTGGTCATTATCCGTCACCAGACTGGTTCCTCTGCTTTTATGTGAATCTAAAAGAGAAACAGGGAGAGTTTTAGAACTGGAAATGTAAAGGTTGGTTCACAAGTCATGCTTTAAAGTGAATTATTGTAGCCCAGATTTCTGGGGATAAGGAAAGCACACTTTATTCATGATGGATGCTCACTAAGTAAGCAGGAAGTATTACTTTAAAAAGCGACTCTTCCCCTTGATTGAGCTGTGCTGATTCTTCCTCTGGAGTCCACAGAGAATGATCCTTTAGATGCAGCTTCTCTGGCCTCGGAACTATTGACAAATAAAAGAAATGGTTGTTATCAGTTACTTCTCTTTGGCCAAAAACTCTAAAGAAGCAGACATATTTTCTTTCTAAGTGGAACAAGTGTTGGTGAGGATGTGAAGAAATTGGAACCCTCCTACACTGCTGGTAGGAATGCAAAATAGTGGAGCCACTGTGGAAAATAGTCTGGCAGTTCCTCAAAGGTTAAATACAGGGCTGACATACGACCCAGCCATTCCACTCTAAGGTATATACCCAGTAGAAATGGAAACATATGCCCACACAAAAGTTGTATGTGAATGCTGGCATTATTAACAATGCCAGCTGGGCATTATTAATAGCATGCTGGGTGAATGGCTCATATCTGCAATCCAAGCACTTTGGGAGGCTGAGGCAGGAGGATTATGTGAGACCGGGAGTTTGAGAACAGCCTGGGCAACATGGTAAGACTATGTCTCTACCAAAAGTAAAAAAAATTAGACCGGACATGGTGGCTCACGCCTGTAATCCTGGCACTTTTGGAGGCCGAGGTGGGTGGATCATGAGGTCAAGAGATCAAGACCATCCTGGCCAACATGGTGAAACTCTGTCTCTACTAAAAATACAAAAATTAGCCAGGCATGGTGGCGGGTGCCTGTAGTCCCAGCTACTCAGGAGGCTAAGGCAGGAGAATCACTTGAACACGGGAGGAAGAGGTTGCAGTGAGCCGAGACTGCGCCACTGCACTCCAGCCTGGTGACAGAGCGAGATTCCGTCTCAAAAAAAAAAAAAAAAAAAAAAGACAAAAAAAAATTAGCTAGGCATGGTGGTTCACGTTTGTAGTCCCCATACTCAGGAGGCTGATGTGGGAGGATCATTTGGGCCTAGGAGGTAGAAGCTGCAGTGAGCTGTAATCACACCACTGCACTCTAGCGTGGGCAACAGAGTGAGACCCTGTCTCAGAAATGACTGCAGTTATCTAGGAGATACAAAAAAACTAATGAACACTTTAAAGAATAACATGTAATTTATTATTTGCATTTAATTATCAAGATATAGTTGCAGGAAAATTGTAAAGGAACTAACGCCCAGTGTGAATTACATTCTAAATAAATCTAGAGTGATACCATGGAAAGCTGTGTTTTTTTTCTTTTCTTTTTTCTACTAGCTTTTCAGATTGTACTTGATTTGAAACTTGCTAAGACTGTAAATCTCAGTCTCTGAATCAAATTTCTTCATTTTTAAGAAAGTGATTTTAACAACAAAATCAAGATATCGGTGACTCACCCTCCCTCTCCACCGAGCAAGCGGTGGTAGGTCTCGATCTCCACCTCCGGGTGTGTCTTGATGTCCAGCAGTTGCGCATAGTCTGTGTTCTCGTATTCAGTCTCGCCCCAGATCTGGCAGATCTGCTCCTCCAGGATGCTGATATGCATCTCAGTTTCTGACAGCTGAGCCAAGTAGCCAACTTCTGTGTCAGCCAGGGTTTCTTCCAGGGAGCTTTGCTACAAACGCACATGAAAATTGAAGCTTTGTCAGAATAACTCCTCGGTATTCAACATGATGAATTCTGAAACATATATTTTGTATGGTGAGGGTGTCTCCAAATGAACCACTTAATAGAGATTTACCTTTGATAATTAATACCCAGTAATAGTAATGATAGCAAATATTAATCAGAGAGTGCTACTGTAACTATATAGCACTTCCTACTCACTATTAGGCACCGTTCAAAGTATTTTATAAATATTGACTCATTTAATTCTCATAACAACCTTATGAGATAGGTACTATTATTTACAAAAGCCAGCGTTTTGCCAGCATGCTTCCGTGTCTGCGAAACTATTTTTTAAAACTATAGAAGAAAATTGAGTGAGTGCCCCCCTTTCCCACCTACCATGGCCAAGACAGACTGCAGTTCATGGTGCAGGGACTGGAGGACTCGTTTCAGCTCCATTATCTCACTCTTGGCCGAGCTAACTGCTTCAGCATCCGTGGAGATCTGTGTCTGCAGGGATGCACTTTGCAAGCACGAAATCAACAAAGTACAGTGAAATCAAAGAAGCTATAATTACTCTGCCTGACTTTCTATCTTCTCTCACTTTGCCAGGTTAAGGTTTGGGTTAGGATTAGGGTTGAGCTACCTGCTTGTTCAACCAGTCCTCGGCCTCCCAAAGGTTTTGCTCAGCCAGTTCCTCTTACTATTGCCTCATGCAGTGCAGCCGCTTGGTTAGATCTGCCCCTGGGGCCGAGTTCATTTCTACAGTCACGTCCCCACTGGACTGTCTCTGCAAAGTGCTCCTTTCTTGGCGGAGAGGAAACGCAAAAGTCACAGTAGCAAAGATCCTTTGAGGTTGGGGACCTTGCTGAATGGTGATGGGAAGTCCCTTGATGGGTTTCTTTCTCCCACCTCCTTGGGGTTGTTCTTGAGATAAGGCAGGTCTTCTGCTAGGCTTTCCGACTGTATTTTAAGGTCTCATGTGGTCACATTCAGCTCATTGAGTACTTTTTGCGGGCCATTTACGTAGGCTTCAACTGACTGGCATAGACAGAGCTTGTTTTCATACCTTAGGAGATCTTTGGAATATGATAGATGAATTAGATTAACTACTTTGAGAAGCTTTATTTCAAAAAGGACTTGCCTACTGACATCCAGCTCAAGTTGAAATTCTTTCAAAATATTTAAACAAAGACTATGAAATCATTTTTATTTCTTAATTAATTCATTAATTTATTTCGAAAAGGAGTCTTGCTCTGTCCCCCAGGCTGGAGTGCAATGGCATGATCTCGGCTCACTGCAACCTCCACCTCCTGGGTTCAAGTGATTCTCCTGCCTCAGCCTCCCAAGTAGCTGGGATTACAGGTGCCTGCCACCATGCCTGGCTAATTTTTTGTATTTTCAGTAGAGATGAGGTTTCACCATGTTGGCCAGACTGGTCTCAGGTGACCTCCTGACCTCAGGTGATCCATCCTCCTCAGCCTCCCAAAGTGCTAGGATTATAGGCGTGAGCTACCCTGCCTGGCCTGAAATCATTTTTCAAAATTCCAATTTTGGAATCGCTTGTCATTAAATACACATTAAAATTGGCCTTTTTTCCTTCAGTGTAGATATTTTATACTAATATATTTATCTGATACTTTAATTGCCTTTGTATACATTTTATGTTAAAAGTAAAAACGTAAGTCTTATTTTTTGTCATGGTAACAATTGATATTTTGAAACAAAGTCACTTCATTTTGAAGTCATCTGCTGCAAGTCCAGCTTTGTCAATTGGGAAAGTCATGCTGGCATTATTAATCGTGGCTGCAATGATCTAGGAGACGCAGTAAAACTAATGAACGTTTTAATGAGTAACATGTCATTACTGATTTACCTTTGACTGTCAAGATATAGTTGCAGAAAAATTTTTTAGTAACTAATGTCCAGTGTGAATTACATTCTAAATAAATCTAGAGTGACATCATGGAATGTTTTTTGTTTCTTTTCTCTCTCTTTTTACCAAATACGTATCTGAAACATTCTGCATGGAACAATTGAGCAAAAATAAAAGAACAATTTCATATTGTCCTAAAATTTAATAAATAAGTACAAAAGAGGTACTGTCACTGAGTTTCTCACCTGGTTCCTGGGATCTTCAATTATTGGATAGTATTTACTGCAATCTCTTCTAGATCCACCGTCTCCAGACCCAGGCCCAAATCTGTCACACCATTCCTTGATTTTGTGTTGGCCTCCTCCAGGGCTCTGACATTGTCTAGGTAATTGGGTAGGCCATCACCGAGGTTCTGCATGGTTTGCGTCTCCCCTCCAGGGAAAAGCCCTCCGTTGCCACCGCCACCTCCCGTACAACCGCCATACTGCAGAAGCCTCCACTAGCACCACCACCTAATCCAGAACTCCCGCAGAATCCAGAGATCCTGCTGAAGCTAGAACCACCTCCTACAGAGCGGTTATCAAATCCCCCACTAAAGCTACCTCCAAAGCCACTACTAGGCCTCCCCACTCAGGCCATAGCTGCCGGCTCCTCTTTGGAAGCCCTGGACAGTGCCGTCCCCCCAGACCATATCTGCCTCTACTGCTGAAGCTGCTTCCACCAGCAGACAGCCTGGCCAAGCTGCTGCCTCCAGCCCTGGAGGAGCAGACACGGGAAGAGTAAGACATGATGCTCCTGCAAACGTTGAGCTTATCTAGGTATGAGAGATGGAAGTGAAAAGTGTACCGATTTGGACTCCTTTGGTCTTTATGTATACAGTTTTTATGGCATTCATTTCATTTGGCTCTGTCCTTGTTTCACGTTTCCAACCCATTCTTGGTTAATTTATTTTGAGTTAGCCTCTCCCTACTGGGCCAATTAATATTTGAAAAATTGGGTAAACATGGAGTAAGATTAGATTTGTTATTATTTCATTAGAATTCATTAGTGCTGTACAATCCATTATTTCCTGGCAATCATTTTTTCACCTCCCTCGACTTCTGTAGTTGGCAAATCGTACATTTCTCTAGGTCCCTTAAACTCATACATACTTCCTTTGTAATTCTGGGAAGATCATTAAACCAGGTTCTAGTGTTAGTCACAATTCAAATACTCAGGAGTGATTTGTCAGGAAAGATTTCTCTCTTTTTTAATCCAATAATAATGATGAGTAGCTTCATATTCCCTTCACAATTTTTGGGAACAAATTGAGTGTTGTAACTATTCTTGCAGAAAGAAAGCCTGACTTTCCAATTTATGAGGATTGGCTTGGAGAGCACACATTGTTGATAAGGGTGGGGTTGTTAGTAAAGTGTCGTTGGAGTATTCTATG